>NC_060128.1:194930009-195233290 GCF_021461395.2 Schistocerca americana
TTTAATTTCTTCAGTCTCAGTGTATCTTCACAGTAACTATTCCTTTCTTCACTCCACTTTAGTTTTCTACATCTTTTATTTTCTGACCAGTCTGTTTTTTGTTGTCCCCCTCCCACCTCTGTCATTTACAATGCACTTAGCTTTCCACTCGTATTAACTCATGTGCGAAGTTTTTGCAGCAATCTCAGTCTTCCACATACTGTGTCTTCCACCTTGGGGCTGTCATGTTGTCATATCTCGTCCGGTGCAGTCTCCAACAATTGGTCTTTCCTTCTCATATTGTCCGGTAACACCCCCCCCCCCACCCCCCACCCCCCTGCCCCACCCCCCATCCCAGGTGAATTTTCCAAAATCCACCCCTTTACCTAAACCTCTCCAGTCCTTTCGGCCACCTTTTTTCATTCCCCTTCACTCTTTCTGCTGTAAGGAGGAGCCACTGTCTCTGAAAACTTGCTTAAGTATACCTTCTTTTATGTGTTTGTTGTTCTTCTGCCACTTGGTGAGTAGATTTTTTTTGTCTATCCAGTTACAGTATATCATTATAAAATCATCATCACTCTGTACGGTCACAGTGTCGGTAGCTTCTTCCAACTACAAAAGACTTTCAAAACAAACCCTCGCTTTATGTTATGTGTCTATCCCGGGCTGAGAAAATCCGATTTAAGAAGAATTGTAAGAACTTTTTTGTGGGCGATTGAAAAATTCTGTAACTTGAAATTTCTACTGCCAATATATGCGCCTATAAGCTATTAAAATTTCATTAACATTGCACAAATACATTTCAAGCTATGTAGTTTTGAAGTGAGCAGTTCTTAGCAAAGACTCCAAAAATCAGACGACCATTACTACAACCAAATTGCTCCGTATAGCCTCAGGCAGAATAAAAGAGGTAAAATATTGGTGTAACTCATTTTGTGATAGGGCTATTGGTTGTCTTGTAATTAAAGCTTAAACTAGAGTCCCCATAATAAAAAGCCAGTAGTAGTTCCACATGTTGTAATAGCCTTCTATTGCAGCCTGTTGTCACTTTTATCTTTATAATAATTATTAGTTTCATTCAAATGTTGAATGTTTGTACAGCTGTTAAAATGAATAAGACTTGTTAAATTGGTTGAAACCAATAATTGTTACAAAGACAAGTACAACAGTATACCTAACATTAGGCCATTTTCAAGTGGTTCTGAAAACTGCAGTAAATGTGATAGATATATTAAAATTGTATATAATAGAAGGTGAGAAAACAAGGATTACATATCTACACCAGTAACAAAACTGTAAAGCTGTCGTGTCTGTCTGTCTGTCTGTCTGAATGTGCTAGTCTTCAAAACTGCTAGACGAATTTTCCTGAGGTTATCACAGGTAACTCGAGGGTAAATTGTTGCAATGCATAAACTTTTATCAAGAAAAAGTTGTAATTTAAAGTTAAAGGAGCAGGTTGAACATAGTAGATCTGATGTTTACCTTAGTGACGTGATTGTCACGGCTTAGTACACCGAAGAACCAATATTTAGTGCTGTTAGTTTTGTAGTACACTGAGGAACAGTGCTGTTAGTTTCTTTACATCGATGACAGAAGTATTTCTGGAAGTTAATGTTAGTGACAGAATTAAGTGGCATAATACGAATACAGACAATTTACTCGGCTAGGTTATACGGATTTACAGGTTTTGCTTCGTGTATTAAAAACTTCACAAAATTAGTTTGCTTCTTTCGATAAATTTTATCTATTTGACAATTTGGTCTTTTAAGGGTTCTGTTTTTAACAATAAGAGTTACAGGACCCTCAAAATCGACAGTATTCGAGTGGCCCTTCTTTAACTTCCGTTGCAAAGCAAGGTTTCAGTAGTTATATGGGTACAGAAAGACTGGCACCAGATAGGCTAGTGTCTGTTGCAGCAAAACAACCGTTGCGTGGGTGACTCGAGACAGCAAAAGGAATTGTGACACATCGTGATAACGTTCAGCTGTTCAAATTCTTTTTTTTTTTTTAAATTGAGGGGAGAAAAGTACAAATGTACATATTTGTTTTGAGATAAAAGTGCTGCACAATTTCCCAATACAATGCCCAATAAACTCACCAATGTAAATAGTCACGAATTGTGTTTGGACTGTGCTAATAATTTCTACCATTTCTTCTTTAGAGTATTTTGCTTTAGTATCGGCCGTCGGTGTATACGTTACTCCTCGCTGTCATCAGGTGTGCCGTGTGCACCGTGTGTGGCAGCAACGACCCCGGATTCAACTGCACCTGGCAAAAGAGCTTCACGGAGTGCGGTCCCTGCGCCTCGATGAATACTTGCCCGGCGTGCAGCGACGCCTATTGCGAAGGAGACCTCATTATACAGTGTGTGCAGTGTGAGAGGTAAGGTGAAGCTTCACTCCTCAGCAAAATGTACACTGTTGTACCTTCCTAACTGATAAAAAAAAATTGTCTGATTGGTCTAACACTTCACATTCGAGTGAGATTGAAGTCCATCTACCGCTCCGCTTGTGGTACATTTATTTTCCAGTGCTGGCATTCTCTGAAATGCTAGATGCCTTAGCATTTTCTTAAATTGTGATGGAACAGATGCTTAGGGAGATTTTAAGAAATTTGAATGTTGGGCCCTCAGACTCGTTAACCTCCATATCTGTTTTGTTGTGTATGAAATTTCTGGACATTTGTATTTCAGTAGGCAGTTATCAAATGAAAAATGTAATAATTGTGGGTGTAGGTTTCAAGTGAAGCAAAGTTGGGAAGCCACCACTAAATTTAATATCGTGTCAACCGTAGGACCAGTTAATTTGAAAATGTGTAGGGAATAGCCTTTCTAAAGAGTAGCAATGTTTGGGGAATAGGTTGTCTAGGAGAATAGCTGTCACTTTCACTATAAATAATGCCCGGATATAGTTAATGATACGATGTAATTGCTGTTTACAGACTTCTGATACTGAACAGTGGGATCACCTGTTCCTCTCGCTGCTTTTGATGTATTGTGCAAAAAGTGTAAGTGTCGGTGTTGCGGTGCGCCTAGAAATATATTATCGGTGACGGTGTAACAACCTCAGAAATGACGTTACAAGCAGATACTTTTCTGTTGCAGCACATTACTTCCAAAGTAACCATTATAATTTTTCTTGTTGCTGCTGTTTTTAATGTTGTCGTGATCTTCAATCTGAAGATTGGTTCGATTCATCTCCACAAACCGATGTATTCTGAGCAATCCTTTTCATCTCTGCACAACTGTTGCAACCTACATCTGCTGGAACCTACTTGCTGTAATTGAGTCTTGTTCTCTCCCCACTTACACTTACCTCCATTACCAAACTGACTATCCCTTTATGCCTCAGAAAGTGCCGTGTCAACTGGTCCCTTCCTTTAGTCGTAAATTTCTTTTCTCCCTGGTTTGATTCAGTACCTCCTCATCAGTTATTTTATCTACCCATCTAATCTGTAGCATTTTTCTGTAACACCACATTTCAAACACTTCTTTTCAGTTCTCCTCTCTACTGCTTTATGTCCACATTTCACATTCGTATAACATTACAATCCGTTCGTGTACTTTCAGAAAAGGCTTACTAACACCTAAATTTATATTTGACGATAACACGATTCTCTTTTTCGGAAATGCTGTTCTCGCTATTGCCGATCTACATTTTTAATTCTTCGTAATGCTGCTGTCGTTAGCTATTTTGCGGTCTGTCTTTGAGACACTGTCCTTTGCGTTCAACGGATCTTCTAAGTCTTTGCACTTCCTGACAGAATTTCCAGTGTCATCTGTAAATTGAAAGTTTGTATTTCGTCTCCCTTAACATTAATTCAGTTGCCAAATATCTCATTTCTTTTACTGGTAGCTCACTATACATACCAGATACTATGGGTGGTAGCCTACAATCCTGTGTTATTCCTTTCTCAGCCACCGCCTCTCCTTCGTGTCCTGCAGTCTGGTTTCTGTACAAGCTGTAGATAACTTACCGCTCCCTGTGTTTTATCCTCAGTAACTTCAAAATTATGGAGGCTGTATTTCAGTTGACAGTGTCTGCAGTAGATTTCTAAATTTGAAAAAGCTATAAATGTAGGTTTGCCTCTAATTCACCTTAACTCTTAAGATTAGTCGTAGGGTCCGTACTGCCTTGTGTGGTTTACTGTATTTCTCTTGTAACCCCAATTTATCTTGTGTAGGTAGTTTGACTCTTTTGCAAGGTACTGTCTTTAATAAGTCTTCCATTTTTACGAACAGGTGGCTGCACTGTGCCTGCGACCAGATCAAGACAGAGTCGGAAGCGGAGCGGTGTTCGGAGGAGGGCTACACGTGCCTGATGTGCCGGCCGCGCGACGAGCCGCCCCCGCACCTACTGCCCTCGTCCAACCTCGCCCCCAGGCCTCCGCCACCAGTCTGCAAGAGTCCGGGTGTGTTTGTAATTCGAGCTGGTGCGGCAGTGGAGGACGATTGTAGGGCGAGCTGTAAAAATATGGGTGGGGCAAAACATTTTACCTAGGAATTGTGTTAATGAATAGGCATAAGCCAGGAATTATTCATATTTAAGGGTGAAAAGTGAAGGCGACAGAGTTTCAAACAGTGGAAACTCCACGTAGAAATATCAAAAATGTAGGAAAAGACAGATTGTTACTTACCATAGAGAAGTAACACAAATGACCACCAACTACGACAACTCGGGCCCGAGTTGTAAGCGTCTTTTAATTGTGCCTGTCTGTGAGACGTAACATGTTTTCTTTACGGTAAGTAGCAATATATCTTTTCCTACTTTGCAGATACGGCACTTGGTCCACCCATATTTGGTTATCAGTGACCAGTTTTCAAATCATCTGGCCATCATTAGTGAACAACTGAGTAGTGTGCGCAGTGACATGTAAGTGCAAGAAACTAAACCTTGTAAACTAAAGAAAAATATTAACACCTATACAGAATTGTTGTTCACGACTTTCCAAGTGTCGTGATCAGTCATTACCTAACAATGACCTGATAATCCTATAACTGATTACTAATAAACGGCTTTTCACACATAAATATGAAGTTTTTCCTCCAATAGATGGTGGAAGAATCCAGTCATCAATGGAACTGTATACTTTGGCTGGTTTTCAGCATAATTTAAAAGTCTTGTAAGACTATCATATTATTAACTTTAAACCACTTTGTTTTGAAAGTTTCCAGTAGATTAAAACTGTTTTGATCTACTGAGAAGTTTCAAATCGGCACACACTCTGCTATAGGGTGAAAATTTGTATTGGAACCTTGTTGGTTTAGAAGATTTCTGAAATTAATGTTTGTTTGTTGGAAGGAAGGAAGGAAGTAAGGAAGTAAGTAAGTTAGAAACAGATGTTACTCCTAATCTTATCAAAAGTACGGTGGTCTACATATACGTGTGTACTCTACGAACCACCGTGAAGTGCATGGCAGAGGGTATGTCCCATTGTACAAGGTATCAGGCGAAATTTGTGACTAAACTCATACAAATTACCTCTGTGTAAAACTTAGCAGGGACACGAAATGGAATACTCTCACGAGCTCAGTCATGGGTAAGGTGGGTAGACTTTGGTTTATTGGTATGATACCTGGGAAATGCAGGCAGTCTGTAGAGCAGATTGCTTAGAAATCGTGGGCCATCCTAAAATATTGCTCGGTGTGTGGGACACACTCCAAATATGACTAGAATAGGATATTGAATATATCCAGAGAAGGGCAGCACAAGTGGTCACAGGTTGGTTTGACCCACAGGAGACTGTCACGGAGATGTTAAAAGAACTGAACTTGCAGACTCTCGAGGATGGACGGAAACTGTGTCGTGAAAGTCTACAAAGTTTCAACAACCAGGAGTATACGAGTACTACAACCTGTTCCTGAGAGAATTGTTAGGACAAGATTAGATTAATGTCAGCATGCACAGAGGCTTGTAAATAATCACTCTTCCTATACTCCATATGTGAATGGAATGGGAAAAAGCCCTAATAGCTGGTCGAGTGGGATGTACCCTCCGTCATGCACTTCACAGTGGTTCACAGAGTATATATGTAGATATACTCAATTCAAAACATTACTGATTCATCCGTACACTCATTTTTGTACGTTGTGCGCGTCAAATGTTCAAATTGGCAAGTGGGTAATAAATCTTTTCTTTCTGTGTCAATATTCTGAAAAGTAAATCGTGTATGTCAGAATTATTGGATGATTGGTATACTGAGTTGGCAGCCTGCAACATCCTTTTTAACATACTCAAAATTTAATGGAGTTCGACCAGCTTGTAAAATTTCTGACGTTCCTTTTCTGTTGCAGGATACATTTTAGTTGAATAATCTAATTAATACTGGTAGCAGTTGTAAGTGGCAATTACTGTGTTTGACATCTACACAGAGGCTGAGGACCTAAACTACTTAATACATCGTAACGTCTTCTCGGCAACGACGGAGTGAGGTACCTCAGCGGTAGAACACTGGGCAGCAGTCAAAACCCACGTCCGGCTGTCGAAGTTTAGGTTTCTTGCGGTTTTCCGAGACCACTCGAGGTAAATCCTGCGGCAGTCTGTCGGAAAGGACACGGCCAATTTCTTCCCCTTACTGACCTTGAGCTCATGTTCTGCCTCTAACAACCTCATAGTTGATGGCACGCTAAACCCTAAGCTTTCTTCCCTGCCACCTTTCTTGGCTGTTCGTGAGCAGGTAGTCGTCATGTCTGTCGTTCTGGACAGTGGGCCACCTGCCCCAAGACTGTTTTGGGAGAATCAATTTTTGTGGTTCTTTACAGACAAATGCTCGGCAGTTCTGTAGACGAGACCTCTCCCGATTCCTTTCTCGACCTCGTCCTTCTGCCGAGTTGACCTTGTTAAGAGCGGAACATTATCCCTAACCTCGAACGAACGTGTCATTCTGTGGTGGTTAAATTCTAATGTACTGTGTTTGATACACTTATACTACATCTCTGATGACCGTTGACACCGCCTTATACCTACGTTCTTGCCTGTAGAAGTAGCAGACATCTCAGTACCTCACAGAAATAAATAACCTGTTTGTGTTCCAAAATTAAGAATGGCCGAAACTGCAAGAATTAATTGTTTCAGATTAAATATGAGTGGAATTTTCTGACAAATAAAAACAGTGCACAGGAGGGTTAGTTGTATTGTTTCAACCACTCACAGGCATTGCTCATAAATTTTTAATTTTATGATGTAACAAAATACAAAAATCTTTACACGTATTCAGATTTGTTCTGTACAGCACAGTCACACCTCACGGCACTCGGTCAACTGTCACAAAGCTCAATTGCGGTGTGCGAGATGAGAACTTTACTCTCGAGATTTGTTCCCATTCTGTGATCAGTTATTTGTTATACTCAGATGGTTTCATTGTTTTGAACAATGTTTATGACTGTCTTATTCTTGCAGCTCTATAGCAGCATCCAGACTGCTATTTTTTCAACGAGATGTGAACAGACTCATCTCAGATACCTATACGGGCTGAATGTTTATTTGTCCCCGGTACCAGCCAACTTTCATTTTTGAGGGGTTTGACTATTTACAGGTAGGAGAAGAAGTGAGCTATTGCTAAAAATATAAAGAATTGCTTACATAATATTGTGCCTCCACAAATGAAGGTCATAATTCATTGTCAGATAGGGCATTTGGTTATGTAAACATACCCAGTTGACTGTGAGTGAAAAGTGGGCATGTCCAAAATTTGTGAAAAAGTAGGCATCTGCCAGGATAACCAGAAGAAACAACAGAGAAGCAGCAGAGACAGTGATTTTGGTGATAATTGCCTCTGTGTAATTGTTGATCTGCTACTGTTTTTAATATACAATTCTGTTTAGGAAATTAATTGAGGCAGACAATGAGAAAGAGGTTTTGAATTTTTATTCATCCCGAAGTGGTAATGTCCATTGCAGAACTACCACCGAAGGTCGGATCGCAGGCACAGTTCTATGTGGACGGTGTCTGCCTTTCGGAAGTGGGGTTGCACCAGATCAAGTCACTGACCATGGAGCAGCAGATCGTCCCACGGAAGAAGAGGTATTCACGAAAGCTGTCGACGAAGGCCGACAAGGAGGCCGGCATAATGGCTACAATAGAGTCCGTCGTCGCGGGAGGCAGTCGAGGTAAGCTGCTCGGTCTGTGTGTCAGCTTTGTGTACTACCAACTGTGAGGAACGTATTTTGAATTTTATGATGTAAAAAAAATATATTGTTACATATATCTAGATTTGTTCCATACAGTACAGTTGCTGACAGGTGTAAAACAGGCAAAAAAAAGTATTTGATTGCTTTAAATAAATTCTAAACATTCCATTGTGTCATTAGTTGATTTTCCGCGGTGTAAACAATTTTAACCATTGAAATTAATTCTTCTTACGGTATAGGGTGCTGTATATGATATCTTACACTTAATAACGCAGAAAGTATAGACGGAAGCAGTTACTACAGGTTATCAAAAAATTGTAAGAAACCAAATTGACACACTGTTGACTAGTAAAAGAAATACTACATCTGGTAATATGTCGAGAGAGTGGGAGTAGTATACAGAGTGGAAAGTGATTGTTTTCGATGCATCGCATTACGTAGATCCGGTCGGGGTGTGCGAGATTTAGGAGACGGCAATTGGGGAGTGCAAATTCATTTGCTTCAACAGTAGAGCATTTCGTAATAGTCTGTGTTTCGATTGTGACAGAGTCGATTATTTCTGCGAGAACGGCATTGTGAAAACCGTCAGAGCCGAGTTGTGGTTTCAGTTGTCTTACAGTCGGTGAAACTGTTTTCCAGACGAGCAGCCGATTGTGAAAGTGGAGCCGGCCATCGAGTATAGGGAGGGCATGGTGTGGCACGCCGGGGAGGACGGCGGCCCTGCCGAGCCGCCGGAGGGCTTCACGGTCTACACGACGGACAGCGGTGTCATGATTTTGCGCAGGAAGAGGCAGCGCAACCTGCAGAAGCTCGGTATGTGGATTTGTGCTCGTAAAAAGTTTTTCCTTTATGAAGAATCTATTGTTCCTTTACACTTTATGACCTAAACATTTTTTGAGTGGTGTAATGCTAGAAGAATAGTAGTTAAAACTAGTTCTGTTCTGGTAAAAATTAGCGATTTGGACTATTTTTAATAAATGGCAGTGAAAATAACGGTACTTTTAAACAACAAATGTTCGAGCGCGATCCGATAGCTCACACCGTCCGTACGAAAACGGTCGGCCTGGGGCGGTTGTCACGACTACTCTTTTCGAAGAGGAGAGTTCCACAGACGGGTCGCTTTTGCAGGTATCGGAGGCTTCGTCGTCCGACTCCGCGGCACCCGGTACAAGGACGAAGAGGGCGGGGTCGGGGCAGACGGTGTGGGGAGTGCCGCCTGCTCTACCGGAGAGACGATCGGGGGAGGAGCCGCCGTCCACGGCCACGGCACCGAGGACGGCACGAAGCCCCGCCGCAAACCGAATCGGAGGAGGCCCCGTAACCGCCTCATGGAGTGCTACCCTTCGTACCTGCAGGTGAGGTGCCAAAGACGGGTCTCGGTCTGTAGTAGAGAGGCACCTGCAGTTGTGCTGGTCTCTTCCCTTGTGGTTTGTCTTACACATCTTTCATTCCTCTCTTTTTTACCATTTAAATTCCACTTCTGCCTGTGTACTTGTGTTTATTTTCCATTTTTTCCCAATTTCACTCAATTTTCTGTCTCTCTCTCTCTGTGTGTGTGTGTGTGTGTGTGTGTGTGTGTGTGTGTGTGTGTGTGTGTGTGTGTGTGAGAGAGAGAGAGAGAGAGAGAGAGAGAGAGAGAGAGAAGGAGCAGCAGCAGTGGCTATAAAACTCACCGTCTTGTTTCTTCTCTGCACAGGAGGCATTTTTTGGACGGGAGCTCTTGGACACAACAAAGGAGAAAGAAATCGGTAGCAGTGACTCTGAAGGAGAGTCAGCGACACCTAATGTTGGCGAGGACAAGATTATACAGCTATCGCAGGTAACTCACCGAAGCTGAACATTATCTGCTGTTGCTGAGCCTCAGGATTCACGTTCGAGAGGAGGGGGTCGGTTTCAGAACCTTGCTCGACGTGAATCACTGGATACTTCCTTTTGCCTCCCCTTTTGTTTTCTCTAATGAACTTACATATTAAAAACTAATATGCCCTCCTCCTCCTCCTCCTCCTCCTCCTCCTCCTTCGAATGGCCACTGCCTTTTTCGTAACTGTAGAAAATAAGTGTTAGTTACATTATATAAAGAAATATAGCAGCAGACCACTTTTTATTTACATTTAGTTTTGCCAAGATGCATTTTTGGCCTTTGCCAATCTGCAGTTGGCTTAATATGGTACATTTTTATCATCACTCTGTCAGTTATATTTTGAATGTTACATCTTGAAAAACAGATGATAATAACTTTGAGATAGACACTGACTTACACTTAAAAGTATGAAATAGTATACCCCTCTGTCCTCCACCCACTGCCACACAGTTGAATAAAATCTGCAGAGTCTCACGTAAGTTTCTTGCATGAGATGCAGTATAAAAAAATAAGTTTCTGTTGCCACCACATTTTTTAAGTTGCGTGTTGTGAGATACAAACCTCGAGTCATTTTTGATTTGAGTATCATCCCTTTGTATGCAAACTTTTTCAAAAATTATTTGGGATGGTGTGTAATTTTGTAGAATTTTTGTTTTGCGTGTTGGTAGTCCAGTTGGTAGGTATTTATTTATCGATTGTCATTTTTAATTTGTAGTGCACTGTTGCTATTTTAATTTACATATTGTCATTTGGAGATAGTGAGGGAGCTGTAGATGCTAGAAAATGGAGGGCCAAGTGGATAAATCAAACCTTTTCTGACATACTCTTCTGTTTGTTGTAGAGAGTTTCAGGGAGAGCATAAGGGAACAAATGGCAGGAATGGGGGAAAGAAATACAGTAGAAGAAGAATGGGTAGCTTTGAGGGATGAAGTAGTGAAGGCAGCCGAGGATCAAGTAGGTAAAAAGACGAGGGCTAGTAGAAATCCTTGGGTAACAGAGGAAATATTGAATTTAATTGATGAAAGGAGAAAATATAAAAATGTAGTAAATGAAGCAGGCAAAAAGGAATACAAACGTCTCAAAAATGAGATCAACAGGAAGTGCAAAATGGTTAAGCAGGGATGGCTAGAGGATAAATGTAACGATGTAGAGGCTTATCTCACTAGGGGTAAGATAGATACTGCCTACCTTTGTAGATAAGAGAACCACTTGTATGAATATCAAGAGCTCAGATGGAAACCCAGTTCTAAGCAAAGAAGGGAAAGCAGATAGGTGGAAGGGGTATATAGAGGGTCTATATAAGGGCGATGTACTTGAGGACAATACTATGGAAATGGAAGAGGATGTAGATGAAGATGAAATGGGAGATCTGAAACTGCGTGAAGAGTTTGACAGAGCACTGAAAGACCTGTGTCGAAACAAGGCCCCGGGAGTAGACAACATTCCATTGGAACTACTGACGGCCTTGGGAGAGCCAGTCCTGACAAAACTCTACCATCTGGTGAGCAAGATGTATGAGACAGGTGAAATTCCCTCAGACTTCAAGAAGAATATAATAATTCCAATCCCAAAGAAAGAAGGTGTTGACAGATGTGAAAATTACCAAACTATCAGTTTAATAAGTCACGGCTGCAAAGTACTAACACGAATTCTTTACAGACGAATAGAAAAACTAGTAGAAGCAGACCTTGGGGAAGATCAGTTTGGATTCTGTAGAAATATTGGAACGCATGAGGCAATACTGACCCTATGACTTATCTTAGAAGCTAGATTAAGGAAAGGCAAACCTACATTTCTAGCATTTGTAGACTTGGAGAAAGCTTTTGACAATGTTGATTGGAATACTCTCTTTCAGATTCTGAAGGTGGCAGGGATAAAATATAGGGAGCGAAAGGCTATTTACAATTTGTGTAGAAACCAAATGGCAGTTACAAGAGTTGAGGGGCATGAAAGGGAAGCAGTGGTTGGGAAGGGAGTGAGACAGGGTTGTAACCTCTCTCCGATGTTATTCAATCTGTATATTGAGCAAGCAGTAAAGGAAACAAAAGAAAAATTCGGAGTAGGTATTAAAGTCCATGGAGAAGAAATAAAAACTTTGTGAGGTTCACCAATGACATTTTAATTCTGTCAGAGACAGCAAAGGACTTGGAAGAGCAGTTGAACGGAATGGATAGTGTCTTGAAAGGAGGATATAAGATGAACATCAACAAAAGCAAAACGAGGATAATGGAATGTAGTCGAATTAAGTCGGGTGATGTTAAGGGTATTAGATTAGGAAATGAGAGTAGTAAAGGAGTTTTGCTATTTGGGGAGCAAAATAACTGATGATGGTCGAAGTAGAGAGGATATAAAATGTAGACTGGCAATGGGAAGGAAAACGTTTCTGAAGAAGAGAAATTTGTTAACATCGAGTATAGATTTAAGTGTCAGGAAGTCGTTTCTGAAAGTATTTGTATGGAAGTGAAACATGGACGATAAATTGTTTGGACAAGAAGAGAATAGAAGCTTTCGAAATGTGGTGCTACAGAACAATGCTGAAGATTGGATGGGTAGATCACATAACTAATGAGGAGGTATTGAATAGAATTGGGGAGAAGAGGAGTTTGTGGCACAACTTGACTAGAAGAAGGGATCGGTTGGTAGGACATGTTCTGAGGCATCAAGGGATCACCAATTTAGTATTGGAGGGCAGCGTGCAGGGTAAAAATAGTAGAGGGAGACAAAGAGATGAATATACCAAGCAGATTCAGAAGGATGTAGGTTGCAGTAAGTACTGGGAGATGAAGAAGCTTGCACAGGATAGAGTAGCATGGAGAGCTGCATCAAACCAGTCTCAGGACTGAAGACCACCACAACAACTTCTGTTTGAGCTCAATAGTGGGGTGACAGCAGTACGGGATGGAGCGAGGCAAGAAAATGGTTGTCTCGTTTTGAGGAGGATAGTTTTGACATCAGTGACACTCCACATTCAGGAATACCTTTGGGATTTGATGAAGAGCGTTTAATAGCAATAATCAACGTCATTGTACTCGAGAAATGGCAAATGTGATGAACTGTGATGATCCCACCATCACGCAACATTTGCACGCAGTGGGGAAGTGTGCGAGTACCGCGTCCTCTAAACCGGGAATCTCCAAATTACCAGAACACGAGGGCCACGTATCGAGTTTTGAATCTTAGTGGGGGCCAGAAAACACATTTTCTCAGAGATTAAAGAAGAAAGTTGTAGTGATATTTATTGTTGTTCTACACAAATACAATATTCAGATAAAATGTAAGATACACTTCATTATTGTTTAGTACACTTTGTGAGAGGTATGTGTGATATTTCTCTTTAGAATCCATAATTTTCTCACACTGTCGGTATGTTGTATGAGCAAAATATCTTATAAATGTGTGTCACTCCTGTTGCTTCTGTATTTAGATTATGTAAATTTCTGCAAAGAAAATGTTTCTTCACACCAGCAGATATTGCAAAATGCAGAGAATGAAGTTTCGTGCAAAGTCTTTGACCTAGACATAGAAAAAAAACTTGTAAAACTGAGCAAGCCTTTCTTCTTTAAACTTGCCCTTCATGCTGTCATCAGCATGCTGATCAGTGATCCCCATTTGCAATGCTCCCTAAGCTTTTACCACTTCAAAAAGCCAGAGCTTTGGAAAATGTCAGTAGTGAAGTTAGTTGCAGATGACAGTGGAGAACTTGAACTGTGTTCACCTTGCAATGACTGGCAGTTGGTGAAGTGACATGTGACATTTTATGCTAAACACACACACACACACACACACAACACACACACACACACACACACACACAAAAACAGTTGTTCGAACACTGGGTTCATGTTTGGGAGGATCAAAGATCAAATTCACATTAGGCTGTAAGGTTTTATGTTCTCGGTGCTTTCTCTTACATGTTCAAGATGAATGCTGGAGTGTTTCTTGCAAAAAGGATGCTGTCAATTTCCTTCCTCCTCAAGTTTGTGCTCTGTCCGTAATGCCCTGTCTTGAGCTCTGATTGATCTTTTTGCCTAGTAGTCAAAATGTTCCTCGGTGTTCCACAGTCTGTAGAGTCAGGTGATACTGTCGTCCCACGATGTTCCCAACTTTCTCCGGTTACAGTACAGCTATTAATTTTGTGCTGACACTATTTCCATATTTCGCTTCTATACAACTTTATGCTCCACAGACAAAACTCTCGACTCATTCATTCTTTCATCTGTTCGATTATACTTTGAAATGAGAAGTTTCCTGTCTTCAGTGAGAGCGAAATGTGTACTGTCAGTCACCCTCTTTCTCACTTTGTATGCTGTTTGTCAGCTTTCTTCTGACTGGTAAATTTCTGCACATTTTGAGAAGGCGACTGTCTGAGCTGTTGGTGATATCCTTTTATTTGTTTCAAAGGTTCTCTGTATCTGTCTTACCTAATTTGTTGTTATGCCGTGACAATTTCATCCTCATCTTGATGAATATTTGCTGCAGTTGTTTTTCCTTTTGTGCTAAGACTGCATTCTGTTTGCAGAATGTAATACACACATTTTCTGACCTTTCGTTGGAACTTGTACTTCCACGAAGTGTTTCTGTTTGATGTTACGCTTTCAGTGATATTTAAATTAAGTGAGTTAGCCAATTTTGGCCAGTAATGTGGCCTCTCATATTCCTAAACTATTATTATACAACAACAAAATGAAATCTGTTCAATTCTGACCGCAATGGCAATTATCAGTTACTTTGGAAGATATACTACAACCAGAAAATTAATGATAAGTATGTATTTTAATCCAGTCATAACTCAAAGTTTTGTCGTCCGTCGAATAGTGGCTTACCCTTGTTGTGGGCACAGATGAAATCATTTATTGTTAGTTTACAAATACGTTTCATGTAATTATTGCAAAATGTTTTGTTCTCTGTGTAATTCTTGCCTTAATTACAATGTGTCTTTTTCAGGATGAAATAAAAGCTATAGAGGAACTGAAACCAAAAGAAGAAAGTGAAACAGAGAAGCAAGACAAGAAGGGGGACAATGAAGGAGATAATTCGGGCAGCAAGTCGCCAGACAAGGTAAAGGCAGAGTACGGCCTGTTTAGTCTGAAGCATCGGTCTGCAAGTAGGCTAGGATTTTTATAATCACTTAACTGTTTTGTATGTAGGTACCTGTGTGTAATAAATGAAATTGTTGACATGCTACATGAATACAAAAGAAGTTAAGCTCATTTTTAACTTGACCAGTCGTCGGAGAGACATTTGATAAAAAATCTGTGATAAGAAATGCTATGAAGTAGTGTTTGTCATACGTATTGCTTTTTCAGGGTGTACGTGCCTCGGGACAACTGGAAAATCCAGATAAAACGTGGGAATTTTTTCATCAGGGGAAAGTCTGGGAATTTAGAATTTTTATTGCTTTAGTTAGCAGTTAAATGTTTGTAATTTTGGTTGCTAAGAACAGATACTTTACCTAACAAAGAATTTTATGTTAGCCTACTACTGCAGAATAATACTGCAGCAATAAAACATAAATGAGAGAATAATACCAAAATAGAACTTTAGTTGCAAAGAAAATGCCCCATTTACAACAACATACAGTTCATATACAAGTGATGGTAAAATGTGTCAAAGGCTCGAGGACAAATACTGTGCAATACTTTGTAACAACAAACTGCTTTCGACGAGTGTAGAGCCACAACTGTTTAATTTCGAACAGGTCACGGGTAAATATTGCGAGTGGTGGTTAAAGAAGCATTACTTTTTGTTATAACCGAGAATAACACAATAAATATATCACAGTTCTATAGTTTATTAACACAGCACTGATACAAATAGTTCTGTCACCAAGTCCTAGGTGAACATTTTATGAAAATAATAAAAATTGATTGTAGTTATACCAATGTCCAGGAAGTGCGAGTAGAATGTGGAATTCCTGCGGAAATCACTAGTCTGTTGACATACTAGGCCTAGTGAATGTCGAAGTCAAAGTTCCTGTACGACAGCCCAATTCTAATTCCAAATCGCAGCGAAGTCAACATCGAGCAGCAGGTACACCAGTCCGAGAGACAAAACAGTCCTCCGTGGCATACTTCTGAGTTGTGGAGTAGAACATAGTATGATAAGAACTAGCTTGTAGACATTGGTGGCAGTGAAAAATAAGGCTCCAAAAGTAATGGAGTCGGCGGCTGGGGTTGCTGTGTGCTCTGGGCTACCGATCACTGTGTGTCGTGGGTGGCCAGTCACTGTGTTTTGAAGTGTGTGGGCGAAGCTGGCCTGTGGTGCTAACAGCGGGCCAAGCGTGGAGAAATACAGCTGGCAGTGAGTTTCTTTGCCGTGTGCAATGGAGCGTGCCGTTGTTCCGTGTGGAGATTTAACTGTAGTGGATACCACACTTTCAAAGTAAATTTCCTTTTCTGCCAGATGAACTGTGAAAGTGCGAGAATGTGCAATGAATTTCTTAAATCACGGAGTGTTTGACCCTCATTCGAAACTTAACGCTTTGAGGATCACCAACTTAGAAAAATTTTGTGCCCAGATGACCAGCTATTGGTAACAATAAAATTTTACTGGCACACTTGTGTTTAATATATCTTACAGGGTAATACATGCTAAAAAAGACCAAGCTTCAAGGTTAGTTTATCATATTTATTTTAGTTCTTTCATTTCTCACAAATTATGCAGTAACAATGGCAAGAAGTATAATTATCCTTAAAGGGGGGCAGGTGAGTTCTTGGGCAATTTCACATATAAGTGGCGTTTTGTGGAAAAGTCAAAGTGCTCGTGGAACATGTAGTCGACCAGATAACTTGCAAAATGTTTGGTGCGCAGCAGTGAAATTTATAATCGTGATTGTCAGAAATGTTCAGCTGCTACAATTTGAGCTGTACCCTTAGAATCGTACCTGACCACACTTTTGGGAAAATAAAAGCAGCCAATATTATGTGTGAAAGTTAAGCTTTTCTTGTAGCTATACTGTATGTATATCAATTTAAACCATTAACTTTTCCAGTTTATCTATTTGCACCATTTAACAGTGATGTTGCTGTTGGCTGACTACATCACGTTTCCTATGCTGTGAATGTATGCTGTCATTGGCTGGAGAGATCACGTGACCTGAGCTATCACTGGCTGACAAAAGTGCATCACGCCACGCAATCTCGAAATCAGTGCTTTGGAAACTACCGTGCTATATTTTGTAATACAAAAATTACAGTGTACTTCTTACCTTGCAGCAAACAACTTTACAAAATTAATTGTTTTTTGCTTGGTTGTGTTTCCTAAATTGCCGAGAACTTCTACATGAGTGTATAAACCTTTACCATTGGAAGGAGTGATAAGTTTCACAGCTACAGAGGAAAATATATCATTGCTTAACAGGGAAAAAATGTATTTTTACTTAGGGTATAGTGTATTTTCCTCCGGAAAAAGTGTGTTTTTAAGTGGGAAATCTGGGATGTTTTTTTTTTAAATTTTTTTTTATACTCTGTTTTCACAGTTAGTGAGAGGCACCACAAATAACAGAATAGAGGTACAACTCGCTTTATTGCAAGTAAGAATGTGCCGAGGACAAAATAACAGAAGTTCTGGACCAGTCTGCAACCATTAAATTTTATGTAAATTCTTTAAAGGGCACTCACATTAGTACTGTCTTCTTGGTAAAACAGGGAAATTTTGTCTTTGAGGAGTTTGAAACAGTGAAAGATTTGCCGGAGGGATTTCTCTCTCTCTCTCTCTCTCTCTCTCTCTCTCTCTCTCTCTCTCTCTCTCTCTCTCAATAGTGTATGTAAGATAGGTCTCAGTAACTGAGCAAGGTAATGCTTTGAAGTGGGGTTACAGATTGGTGGCACATACTTCCATAAAATTGTTGTTTGCATGCAAGCAACTGAGATAACTGCTTACGCTAAAGACATTATTTGCATGATTTGGAAACTGGAAGATGAGCGGCCTCAAAATTAATCGCAAAGGTAGGGTATTTGATAATGTTATCTGATGAATACGACTCGAGTATTGGTGTGAACATAGTCGAGACTTGCAAAGAATCCAAATATCTTAGGTCTCAGTTTGATAAGCAGAAGCATCTATCTTGTGAAAAGGATGTAGAGCACCAAATGAACTGGAGTCTAGATGACTGTATGACAACTAAATGGTGTAACGTGGAGCAAATGTATAAGAAATGAATATATTACACAATTACTGGGAAAATAATTGTCTACAATTAAGAAGAATGTTAGCTGAAACTGAGGAAGGACATTACAAAGGTTGGAGATGGACATATTGTGAAGAAGTTACGGATTATCGCAGTTGGTATGTGTGCCAAATACAACTCTGAAAGAAAGAACAAATATGATACTAATAGGATAGAATGAGACGAGGTGCTGTGGTTCGGATGCTGTACAAAGATGGAGTAATTTGAATGGTGATCAGTTGTTCTGTTTGGAAAAGATTGAATTGTTGTGTACAGAAACCACACAAGTCTACTATTTCTTGCAACAATTTTATGCCATTAATGGACTAGTCTGGGATTGGCACACCATGTGCGTAAATTGTGGGAGTTTGATGCCTCATCTCAGAAGACATTAGGCTGATAGGAAACTATGCCAATTGCAGAAACTACAGATGTCAGTGAAAAATGCTGAAGATTCGATGATTAAACAAATTAATCAGTGAAGAGGTTCTGAATCCAAATGGGAAGAGGAGACATTTATGGCACGGAAGCACAGGAGGTAAAAAATCTAGGAGGAGACAAATGCTCGACTACAGTAGGCACGTCCAAATGGGTATAGGCTGCAGTAATAACACGGAGATGAAGAGGCTTGCACAGGATAGACTAGCACGGAGAGATGCATCGAACGAGTCTCGAGATCGGAGACCACGAGCGAGCGCCTCTCGTCTCCCGTGCTGGCGTCCTGGCATTTTTAGTGTCACATTTCTAGAAGTCTGTACGACAGTGCAGAGTATTTGTCTTCTTTTTGAGTTTAGGTACAGTTATCGTAGTGTTCCTAACGACTGCCGCTCACGAATTCTGCCCCGTTTCAGGAGCAGGTGGCCGGTGACGATGCCGACGGGAGCGACTCCGAGGTGCTGAACATGCTGCCGTTACCGGGTGACCTACTGGACACCGACCTCGTCGACACGATCATGAACGAGGACGATGACGACATTGCAAAAACTGGGGATAACCTCGACGAAATTGGCGGTAAGCTCACGTGGCGGTACTTCGGAGAAATTATTTTTGTGTTGCAGTTTGGGCTCGTGGCACCTGTGAAAGTGGACTAGTGACTATTGTCACTTTACTTAGATGGGTTGCTGCAATTAAATTTTGTTCTTTCATTTTGCGATTGACTAGAAGATTTTCAGATTGTACTCAAAAAGTAGGTTCGTGTTCTCCGATTACATTCTGGTGGTCTCTGTAACATGTACTCTGATTTCTGATCTCTTACGTCTGGCCATCAGAATGTTGGGCCAGTTTTTGCAGTGAGACTAGAACTCGATCTTCAAGTTGTACTCTTGCCAGTGTAAGTGAGCCATCAGATTGAAAGCCCTCAGGTGGCGGGGCTAGGACGATGGGAAGACGATCAGTTTATTCTTGTCATTTGTAATTATAAAATGCCTCAGTTGTATCCTAATTTATACAACAGTTCAATCTTACTTCACATTATTCTTCAGATTGTATAAAAATTATGTTACAGACACTACGATGTAAAAAGATGATTGTTTTTAAAATATTTACACACTGTACCACTGTGCACCACAGGGAGTGCGCATTTATAGTACGGTGGCTCTAGGTCGCAGTACGAAATAACATTCTTTGTAATAAACTTGGGCACTCCTTCCACTGGTGTTTCAGCATACTGAATGATTCAGCTCATCCACGTCTGCCCGTCACACACCTGTAGATTGTTGGCCCTAAGAAGGAAAAGCTTACATTATTTGAGAACATGCTGAGACCTCGGTTGAACTGAATTAGGAATTGCAGCCTCGGGAGTCGGGCCGGGAGCTGCCACTACAGGACAGTGCCACAACTCGTGAGCTGAGCTGTCATCTCTCCCGTCCTCTCTCTAGGGAATGCTGGTCCCGAGAGGTGTGTAGTGGGGAAAGAGGTATCGGCTGAGGAAATTTCGAATGGGTCACGAGTTATTCGTGGGTAGATTGGCTAGTAAAAGAATCTGTACAAGTTATAAAAATGTATATACGTACGGTTGTGTGTATGCACGTACATTTGTATGTTCAACATCTCCTCCTAAACCACTTAACCGATTTCAACCAAATTTGGTACACGTATCACCTGCTGTCTGGCAGGAATCACTACGGGTGTAAGAATGCCGTGTAACCCACGACACGCAAAAATCCGTACTCAGTCTTTCAGAATTCGAAAATGGGAGCCCTTAGAGGTTTACAACAAACTTTATATGTAATTTCAAACCTTTAAGAAACTTTTTCTCGCCGATGACTCCCACAAAATGATGAAAGGAAAAAGTTTATCGCTTACTAAATTTTCGCTACTTGTGCAGTAAAACTCCCACGTGAAGCGGCTTGTTTTAATTTATTCCTTCTTTACTACTAATTTTATGAATGTACTAGAAAAGTTACATCATTGTATTACACTTAGTTTGAGAGATACGGTGTCATAAACAACTGAGAACTGTGAAAAACTGCTGTGTCATAGAAGACATTTAAATTTATTGCTTCATTGCTACTAACTTTATTCACAACACATTTCAGAGACAGTAGCCACATATAACATTAGATGTACCAGCAAAATTATGTCATTACACGGCACACAGTTCAGGAAATGCGACGTCGTAAGCACTGAGCTGCTCTAAAACGAAACTGCAGTCCGAAATTCGCTTGACATACAGGTGAAACTTGCTCACAATTACGTGTGAAGTATGATAAATATATGTGAAATATATTTGACACGAGCATATGCGAGCAAAACCACGGACGAAGAGCTCGTACTTAACCCCCGGAACAATTTCAATCAGATAGGTACACAGATTAGTTACTATTTGGAAAGAAATACTGTAGGGGTAAGAACCACTAGATATGTGTTGTCGTGAGTGTGATAATGTGGAGATTGAAGAGGGGGAGGAGGAGACAGCCACAGATAGGTGGAGAGAGGGGGACAGAAAGAGTGAGAGTAGGAGGTGGGCAGAGAAAGTGAAGGGGAAGAGATGGACAGAGATGGGGAGTAAGAGAGGGGGAGGAGGAAGTGAAACTAGGAAGCAAAAGGGAGGAGATGAACAGTGGGAGGGGGCGTGGGATTTGGACGGGGGGAGGAGGAGGACGAGGTGGAATTATAGGAGGGAATGGAGGAGGTGTAAAATTGGAGGGGGAAGGAAGAGATGGACAGAGAGATGAAGGAGAAGATTGGAGTAAATACATACCCGGGCAATGCTGGGTACTCAGCTGGTTTCCTCTAAAAGACTGAGGTGCAGCTCGAGTTTGAGTGTGGCAGACAGTGTGACGCTGTCCTGTGCAGCCGGAGAATGTAACATTTCAGGGGTATCGGTGTCAGATCCTCTCTCTTTACTTACGTCTGTGTAACTGGTTTCGAGATTCGTGTATAAAATCGGGGAAGTATTTAAAACGTCTTAGTAAAAACTGTAAGTGTGCTTAACTCGAGCAGTTTGGACGCCGTGACTTTTCACTTTGTGTGCCCCAGCCAGTCTGTGTCTGTAACTGGTGTGGAGCTAAGGCCAGTTGCATAAATTAAATTTTTCTTGTGTACTCAGACTGTTGGCATAGTGCTAACATTTTGTGCCAGAAAAACCGGGTCTTTTCTGTTACCAATTTTATGTTTAATCTGTGGCCCTTAAGTGATTTTCCAACACAGTGTGCTTGTATTAATTGTGTGTTTGTCATGTTTGGAAGCGGATAACTTTGTTCGAATCTTTTTTTCTGTTTACGTAATGTGAAGTGAAAAACGTGTTTACTGTGTCGTGTAACTCTAGAGAGAGCAGCAGTGTCACTTAATATTTCTTTTGCAGAAGACTCGGAGTTGAATGACTCACTTCCTATAACAGACGGTGGGGCAGACGTTTCGGGGACCAGTCAGAAGGACGAGCTCACGGACATCTTGAGTCCGCACTTTAACCTCGAGTCTATGGTGCGAGACACTGGTACGTTGCCTAGGTATTTTGTTTGTGTGTTTCTTTAAAATATGCCCTCAATTTCAGTTGTGATATACAATTATTGCACGTTCAGTATTTCAGTAATAAATATAAGCAGTTTGTGACAAGTACACCTCAGCTGTTTCTGACAGTGCTCTTTAATTATTACCGAAAGTGTAACTGTGTTTCTACTCGAGCAACTTGTTCTCGGAGCAGTTTGAGGGATGTTTTTAAATGTAATTTGTATTTAATAATTTTGGATATAGGTTAACCTCAGGTTTGTTAGTTAACATATATTTTACAATTGTCCTAGACCAAATATTCGTCAAATCCGCCGACACGGACATAGCCGTAATATTCGCATACGGGAGCTATAATTGCGAAGTGAAATATGTGTCTCTTAATTGTGAGAGGTTTGTAAGGGTTCAAATATAAACTGTCTACATAAAATGGAAAATAATTAGAACTGAAAGTTAAAACCGTGTGACGTTAAATGAAGTACTCGAGGCAGTACGGTGGACAGAACACGTACAAGTTGGAATAATACTGAAGGAGAAATGCCACTCACTGTTACTGCTTCTATTTCCATTTCCACTATGAAACTGTTTTGCAGTGTGTGCTAATTCCAGCTGCAGCACAGAAAAAGAAAACTTCACTACTGACACGCTAATTTTTTAGATGAAATAATTCTGTGTGGTGCTGTGTTACAAGAAGTGCACACAACATTTTCATCGAGCTTTTTAGATAGAATTCGTGCACCAAATTCGTTAAATGATTCATCAAACTGTACAGTTTCAGTTTTTTCATTTTCCGGTCGCAGGTCTCCCCAACATGGACAGCCGTGACGTGGAGGAAATCATCAAAGGAGTGCTGACAGACGAAGAGTCCCAGGAGTCGGTGTTTCCCACGGGAGCTGCTGCCGCCCAGCAGTCTTCAGGTCTGTTAAAATGTTATCGGTAGGATGACTTGAGCTGGTTCTTGCCCCAGAAATGGATTTATCACAGCTTTTTACGTGGTACATAAAATTGGAGGTCGACAGGTCTTCTTTCCGAGAGTAATTGCTAAATGGCAGGAGGCTTGTTAGGAAAAGGTGAGAAAAATGTTGTTTGAGAAGTGGTTTTTACATTGGGTGAGGAGGGATAATAACTATTCTGGCTTTGATTTTATTGAGTAGGTATAAGAGATTTGTCCCAAAACTAATCAAAATGATTTAGGAAAACTGTTAGAATTGGCTAGCAGGGACTCGATGCCACAAATGTATCCTCACAGATGATACGATCGAGAAACTTTCCGAAAGTATCTTATTTGATTTTATAAGAATATCAAACTTTTATACATCTCTCTCTCTTTCTGTCCCCCCCGCCCCCCCTCCCCCCCCTTTTCCCCAGGACAACGTACTGAAAATATTTTAAAGACTCGGAATTGTACTTTTTTGTGTTTTCTCTTCCAGGAGTGCAGCCCAACGCAGCTCTGCAGAGGACGCAGGTGGGGGGACCGCTGCCACCTGTCGTACCTTCGAGCCTGTCGTCACCATCGCCCTACCATTCCGAGTACAGCAAGTAGGAAAACTTGTGCTGTCCTTCATTTTGATCCGTATCGCGTCTTTTTGTTTTACTGAGTGCATTCTGCATTACTGGAAATGTGTGAACCACTGCTGTCATCTGTTTCAGAAAGCCTTAGATGACACTAAAATTTGCCATTTCAGTACCAAACTGTAATACCTATAGTGTCTTTGTAGATAAAAAGTAAAACCACACTATCATTCCTCTGCCTATTATGCCTCACCTCATTTCAATGTATCGAACTATTTAAGAAACATTTTTTGAAATACGCAGATATTTATCACGTGCTTCTATTTGTGTAAAACAATTCTACAAACAGTGCTATCTTGTAATAGAGATCGAGCATACGACATAACAACTTTGTACGTATCGCACAGGCACTGAGTTTATTTGACGTACCACGTGCGTGACTTCAACTTTTGGGCAGTGCTCCCCTTGTGTGAGTCCATTGTGCTTTACTGTCTGTGTTCGTTTTGTTTCACTACAAAGCCGGTGCCCTACGCGTCGTAGTCAGTCGTGTCTCTCCGCAGCTCGGACAGATGGGCCACCAAAATAATGCGCGGGAGAATGGACCTCGCATAATGTGATTACAGTCGTTACTAATTTTGGCCGTATGTTGTCTGTCTTCAGAATTTGTACGTCACAGCTGGCTTACAGCGAACGTTGTGTTCGCGATACACGTTGTTGTGAGGTAAATGAGTGTGTTAAGTTCTGGAAGGATTATTTGCCACTTGCTGCCTGTAACGTTGGATTTAGAAGGTAGCTGATGGGTGGCGAAAACCACTATTATGATAGTGTTATGCAATTATGTCTAAAAAAAAATAATAATAATACATTCATAAATGCCAATCACATTTCTTCGTAAACAGAGTATAGTGTAGATGGAGTATAGTGTTTCCAGAAGAATTAACTCTAAGCTAGACATCTAGGAACAGATCACCTCCTTGTGGTGTCTATCCAATGTTGCTTAGATAGTTATATACCCGTGTGTTCATTTGTGTGACGTTCAGCATTGGGTGAAGATTTTTGGTTGGCGGGTCGTGCACATTCACAGCTCTCGTAAAGATAAGTGTTTAATTGAGTAATAACAATTAATTTAGGCAATATTACATCAAAATTAAGTAAATTAATACCTATTGTAAGTTATAAAGTGAAGGGTTCACATTTTTTGTGTATTTTCTGAAAAAAGAAAACATTTCATAGGTGCGATTTTTGGACTAGGATTTGTTTACGTTGTGATATACTGTAAGTTCGTGTATTCTTATACGCTATCCATTTGATTCTCTAGTAAGTAGTCGAAGTGAAAAGTACCGAAATAAGTGGAAACTTTATACAGTGTAGGCTCAGTTCTTTGTTTACTTTTTTGTTTTGTCACGTAAACAATACAGGTTATACGAAGCTATTCTTTTTTTAACTCAGACTAAAGCTAAAATTTGTTTGCCATGACTTTCCATAGGATTGTTAGTTCCGGGGTGTGGTGTGAGGGTTGTTGCAGTTCTTTCATGTGGGTGACTGTAGCAGCGTGGGAATTGGGGAAATAAACAAGGCTCATTGCTTGTGTAGGATCTCCTTTAGAGATAGGAAGATAGTGGAACAGAAGGAGAAGATTGCTTCAGGCGGAACTAGATAAAGCGAAACAAGATCTAGAAAGGTTAAGGGGGGAGAAGAGGTGGGAAGTGACAACAGTTTATGGGAGAAATAGGAATAGGACGTTCTCAGACATTGTGACTGTGAATGTGGAAAACAGGTTTGATCTGTTGTCACAGTTGGAAACTGATGAGCCACAAATAGATGTAGGAGTAGACAGGTCACAACAAACTTTCAAAAAGTGTTTGAAAGAAGTCAGGAAAAGCTATGAAGAAGAAGAAAGTTTTGTTGTTAGGTAGTTCACGTGGTAGAGGTGTTGGCCGACTGTTGCAGGATGAACAAGGGTCAGGTTACTAGGTCACAAGCTTTTTTAAACCTAGTGCAAGCCTGGGTTAGGTGATAGAGGCTGTAGGCTCACTTTGTAAAGACTTCACAAAGGAAGACACTATGGTAATAGCAGGTGGGGCGGGCAACAGCATAGGTAGGAACCCTAATTATTCAATTGAGAGTGATCTGGTAAACATAGCTTCAGCAACAAGACATACTGATGTTGAGCTTGTGTCTGTTCTGAGGTGCCATTACCGACCTCATTTAAACTCTTCTGTTAGGAGAGTTAATTTAGAGGTGGAACGGCTGCTTGGATCAGATATGGATTCTCATATTGGTGTGGTTCCTGTTGACTCTATGAGCAGGTGGGACTATACTAGGCATGGCCTTCACCTCAACAGGAAAGGGAGGGGAAAACTGTCTGGGCTAATAAAAATTATTGAAAGGGGTAGGGGGGGGGGGGGGGGTGTTAACTGTCACAAGTGGTAAAATACCAGTGCTTACAAGTGACAGATGAGCAGGTTTTTTAGGGTAGGGAGGGCAGAAACAAAAGATGTTCAGAGACAGGCTGAAAATGACATTCACATTGATAAAACAGGCAGCCAGAAAGCAAACTTTGATGTACACAATTCATGCAGACACCCTCTGATTGAAACTGTTGTTGTTGTTGTTGTTATTGTTGTTGTCTTCAGTCCTGAGACTGGTTTGATGCAGCTCTCCATGCTACTCTATCCTGTGCAAGCTTCTTCATCTCCCAGTACTAACGGCAACCTACATCCTTCTGAATCTGCTTAGTGTTGTATTCATCTCTTGGTCTCCCTCTATGATTTTTACCCTCCACGCTGCCCTCCAATGCTAAATTTGTGATCCCTTGATGCCTCAGAACAGGTCCTACCAACTGGTCTCTTCTTCTTGTCAGGTTGTGTCACAAACATTTGTATTCCTTTTTGCCTGCTTCATTTACTGCATTTTTATATTTTCTCCTTTCATCAGTTAAATTCAATATTTCTTCTGTTATCAAGGAACCATGGACCTTGCCGTTGGTGGGGAGGCTTGTGTGCCTCAGCGATACAGGTAGCTGTACTGTAGGTGCAACCACAACGGAGGGGTATCTGTTGAGAGGCCAGACAAACATGTGGTTCCTGAAGAGGGGCAGCAGCCTTTTCAGTAGTTGCAAGGTGCAACAGTCTTGATGATTGACTGATCTGGCCTTGTAACAATAACCAAAACGGCCTTGCTGTGCTGGTACTGCGAATGGCTGAAAGCAAGGGGAAACTACGGCCGTAATTTTTCCCAAGGGCATGCAGCTTTACTGTATGATTAAATGATGATGGCGTCCTCTTGGGTAAAATATTCCGGAGGTAAAATAGTCCCCCATTGGATCTCCGGGTGGGGACTACTCAAGAGGATGTCGTTATCAGGAGAAAGAAAACTGGCGTTCTACGGATCGGAGCGTGAAATGTCAGGTCCCTTAATCGGGCAGGTAGGTTAGAAAATTTAAAAAGGGAAATGGATAGGTTAAAGTTAGATACAGTGGGAATTAGTGAAGTTCGGTGGCAGGAGGAACGAGACTTCTGGTCAGGTGCCTACAGGGTTATAAACACAAAATCAAATAGGGGTAATGCAGGAGTAGGTTTACTAATGAATAGGAAAATAGGAAAGCGGGTAAGCTACTACAAACAGCATAGTGAACGCATTATTGTGGCCAAGATAGATCTGAAGCCTACACCTACTACAGTACTACAAGTTTATATGCCAACTAGCTCTGCAGATGACGAAGAAATTCAAGAAATGTATAATAAAATAAAATAAATTATTCAGATAGTGAAGGGTGATGAAAATTTAATAGTCATGGGTGACTGGAATTCGGTAGTAGGATAAGGGAGAGAAGGAAACGTAGTAGGTGAATATGGATTGGGGCTAAGAAATGAAAGAGGAAGCCGCCTGGTAGAATTTTGCACAGAGCACAACTTAATCATAGCTAACACTTGGTTTAAGAATCATGAAAGAAGGTTGTATTCATGGAAGAACCCTGGAGATACTAAAAGGTATCAGATAGATTATATAATGGTAAGACAGAGATTTAGGAACCAGGTTTTAAATTGTAAGACATTTCCAGGGGCAGGTGTGGACTCTGACCACAATCTATTGGTTATGACCTGTGGATTAAAACTGAAGAAACTTGCAAAAGGTGGGAATTTAAGGAGATGGGACCTGGGTAAACTGAAAGAACCAGAGGTTGTACAGAGTTTCAGGGAGAGCATAAGGGAACAATTGACAGGAATGGGGGAAAGAAATACAGTAGAAGAAGAATGGGTAGCTTTGAGGGATGAAGTAGTGAAGACAGCAGAGGATCAAGTGGGTAAAAAGACGAAGGCTAGAAGAAATCCTTGGGTAAGAGAAGAAATATTGAATTTAATTGATGAAAGGAGAAAATATAAAAATGCAGTAAATGAAGCAGGCAAAAAGGAATACAAATATCTCAAAAATGAGATCGACAGGAAGTGCAAAATGGCTAAACAGGGATGGCTAGAGGACAAATATAAGGATGTAGAGGCTTATCTCACTAGGGGTAAGATAGATACTGCCTACAGGAAAATTAAAGAGACCTTTGGAGATAAGAGAACCACTTGTATGAACATCAAGAGCTCAGATGGAAACCCAGTTCTAAGCAAAGAAGGGAAAGCAGAAAGGTGGAAGGAGTATATAGAGGGTCTATACAAGGGCGATGTACTTGAGGACAATATTATGGAAATGGAAGAGGATGTAGATGAAGATGAAATGGGAGGTACGATACTGCATGAAGAGTTTGACAGAGCACTGAAAGACCTGAGTCGAAACAAGGCCCTGGAGTAGACAACATTCCATTGGAACTACTGACAGCCTTGGGAGAGCCAGTCCTGACAAAACTCTACCATCTTGTGAGCAAGATGTATGAAACAGGCGAAATACCCTCAGACTTCAAGAAGAATATAATAATTCCAATCCCAAAGAAAGCAGGTGTTGACAGATGTGAAAATTACTGGATAATCAGTTT
The DNA here is from genome assembly GCF_021461395.2 of Schistocerca americana. Taxonomy (NCBI): domain Eukaryota; kingdom Metazoa; phylum Arthropoda; class Insecta; order Orthoptera; family Acrididae; genus Schistocerca; species Schistocerca americana. The sequence goes on from NC_060128.1 coordinate 194,958,586, forward strand.
AATAAGCCACAGCTGCAAAATACTAACACGAATTCTTTACAGACAAATGGAAAAACTGATAGAAGCCGACCTCGGGGAAGATCAGCTTGGATTCCGTAGAAATACTGGAATACGTGAGGCAATACTGACCTTACGACTTACCTTAGAAGAAAAATTAAGGAAAGGCAAACCTTCGTTTCTAGCATTTGTAGACTTAGAGAAAGCTTTTGACAATGTTGACTGGAATTCTCTCTTTCAAATTCTAAAGGTGGCAGGGGTAAAATACAGGGAGCGAAAGGCTATTTATAATTTGTACAGAAACCAAATGGCAGTTATAAGAGTCGCGGGACATGAAAGGGAAGCAGTTGTTGGGAAGGGAGTAAGACAAGGTTGTAGCCTCTCCCCGATGTTATACAATCTGTTTATTGAGCAAGCAGTAAAGGAAACAAAAGTAAAATTCGGAGTAGGTATTAAAATCCATGGAGAAGAAATAAAGACTTTGAGGTTCACCGATGACATTGTAATTCTGTCAGAGACAGCAAAGGACTTGGAAGAGCAGTTGAACGGAATGGATCGCATTTTGAAAGCTCTGAGCACTATGGGACTCAACTGCTGTGGTCATCAGTCCCCTAGAACTTAGAACTACTTAAAGCTAACTAACCTAAGGACATCACACACATCCATGCCCGAGGCAGGATTTGAACCTGCGACCGAACAAAAGCAAAACAAGGATAATGGAATGTAGTCGAATTAAGTCGGGTGATGCTGAGGGAATTAGATTAGGAAATAAGACATTTAAAGTAGTAAAGGAGTTCTGCTATTTGGGGAGCAAAATAACTGATGATGGTCGAAGTAGAGAGGATATAAAATGTAGACTAGCAATGGCAAGGAAAGTGTTTCTGAAGAAGAGAAATTTGTTAACATCTAGTATAGATTTAAGTGTCAGGAAGTCATTTCTGAAAGTATTTGTATGGAGTGTAGCTATGTATGGAAGTGAAACATGGACGATAAATAGTTTGGACAAGAAGAGAATAGAAGCTTTCGAATTGTGGTGCTACAGAAGAATGCTGAAGATTAGATGGGTATATCACATAACTAATGAGGAGGTATTGAATAGATTGGGGAGAAGAGGAGTTTGTGGCACAACTTCACAAGAGAAGGGACCGGTTGGTAGGACATCTTCTGAGGCATCAAGGGATCACCAATTTAGTATTTGAGGGCAGCTTGGAGGGTAAAAATTGTAGAGGGAGACCAAGAGATGAATACACTAAGCAGATTCAGAATAATGTAGGTTGCAGTAGGTACTGGGAGATGAAGAAGCTTGCACAGGATAGAGTAGCATGGAGAGCTGCATCAAACCAGCCTCAGGGCTGAAGACCACAACAACATTAAACCAAGGATTTCTACTAGCCCTCGTCTTTTTACATACTTGATCCTCTGCTGCCTTCACTACTTCATCCTTGAGAGCTACCCATTCTTCTTCTATTGTATTTCTTTCCCCCATTCCTGTCCATTGTTCCGTTATGCTCTCCCTGAAACTCTGTACAACCTCTGGTTCTTTCAGTTTACCCAGGTCCCATCTCCTTAAATTCCCACCTTTTTGCAGTTTCTTCAGTTTTAATCTACAGTTTGTAATCAATAGATTGTGGCCACAGTCCACATCTGCCCCTGGAAATGTCTTACAATTTAAAACCTGGTGCCTAAATCTCTGTCTTACCATTACGTAATCTGTCTGATAACTTCTAGTATCTCCAAGCTTCTTCCATGTTTACAACCTTCTTTTATGGGTCTTGAACCAAGTGTTAGCTATGATTAAGTTGTGCTCTGTGCAAAATTCTACCAAGCGGCTTCCTCTTTCATTTCATACCCCCAATCCATATTCACCTACTATGTTTCCTTCTCTCCCTTCTCCCTCTCTCGAATTCCAGTCACCCATGACTATTAAATTTTCATCTCCCTTCACTATCTGAATAATATGTTACCTCATCATACATTTCATCAATTTCTTCATCATCTGCAGAGCTAGTTGGCATATAAACTTGTACTACTGTTGTAGGCATGGCCTTCGTGTCTATCTTGGCCACAATAATGCGTTCACTATGCTGTTTGTAGTAGCTTACCCGCATTCCTATTTTCCTATTTATTACTAAACCTACTTGTGCATTACCTCTATTTGATTTTGTATTTATAACCCTGTAGCCACCTGACCAGGAGTCTTGTTCCTCCTGCCACAGAACTTCACTAATTCCCACTGTATCTAACTTTAACATATCCATTTCCCTTTTTTAAATTTTCTAACCTACCTGCCCAATTAAGGGATCTGACATTTCACGCTCCGATCCGTAGAATGCCAGTTTTCTTTCTCCTGATAACGACGTCCTCTTGAGTAGTCCCCGCCCGGAGATCCGAATGGGGGACTATTTTACCTCCGGAATATTTTACCCAAGAGGACGCCATCATCATTTAACCATACAGTAAAGCTGCATGCCCTCGGGAAAAATTACGACTGTAGTTTCCCCTTGCTTTCAGGCGTTCGCAGTACCAGCATAGCAAGGCCGTTTTGGTTGTTGTTACAAGGCCAGATCAGTCAATCATCCAGACTGTTGCCCCTACAACTACTGAAAAGGCTGCTGCCCTACTTCAGGAACCACACATTTGTCTGGCCTCTCAACAGATACCCCTCCGTTGTGGTTGCACCTACAGTACGGCCATCTGTATCACTGAGGCATGCAAGCCTCCGCACCAACGGCAAGGTCCATGGTTCATGGGGGGAGGGATTGAAACTAGAGATACTCAAAAATAGGCAGGAAAATTAGGTTCATCCAGTTGTAATCCAGCCAGTGCACAAAATCAGTTATCACTATTGAATCAGAAAATTTGAGGACTAAGAGGTAAGCTTTACGAGTTACTTATTTGTGTTGAAGAATTAGAGCTGAGCAAACCAGTTGATACAATCTGCCTCGCTGAACATCATGTGACCACTGGTATAGATATGTTAAATGTTACAGGATTCAAGTTAGCTTCTTATGTTTGTAGAGAAGATATGGGGAAAGGACGAGTTGCCGTATTTGTCAGAAACTGTTTTGATTTCAAGAATATTGATATTAAGTTTTCTCAGAGCAGCACTTACAAGCTTATGCAACAGAAGCAGTATTTCATAATAATTCCTTTACTAACAATGAGATATAGGGGCTGGTCAGTAGTTACCTCAGCTCAGTACAGTCGATAGATACACAAAAAACAGAACCGAAAATTTACATTCCTAGCTTTCGGAACAAATGCTCCTTCATCAGGGAGGAGAGAGGGGAAAGAAAGGGAAGAAGGGAAAGTAGATTCAGTTACTCACAACCCAGGTTATGAAGCAACAGGGAAAGGAAAACAGGGAGGGTAGCAAGGATGGAGGCATGGTTGTCAGAGGGAAGCCAAAGATATTCTACTGTAAGTACTGTGCCAGCTTCATACCAAAGAGGATGCATACAGAAGTACAGTACTTACAGTAGAATATCTTTGGCTTCCCTCTGACAACCATGCCTCCATCCTTGCTACCCTCCCTGTTTTCCTTTCCCTGTTGCTTCATAACCTGGGTTGTGAGTAACTGAATCTACTGTCCCTTCTTCCCTTTCTTTCCCCTCTCTCCTCCCTGATGAAGGAACATTTGTTCCGAAAGCTAGGAATGTAAATTTTTGGTTCTGTTTTTTGTGTATCTATTGGCTGTACTGACCTGAGGTAAGTACTGGCCAGCCTCTCTCTCTCTCTCTTTGTTAGTGTTTGTTTCACATCTTTATATGAGATTTTCCATTAATCATTTATAATAATTCCTTTATAATAATAGGTATATACAAATCACATTCAGGAAATTTTAACCTCTTCATAAAAAATCTGGGAGCTTTGCTGTCCAATCTCATAGTAAAAAACAGGGAAATAGCAGTTGCTGGGGATTTTAATGTGGATTTATTGAAAAGCTCTGTCAGTGAACAATTATTGCAGTCAGTAATACTATCATTTGATTTAGTTTCTACTGTGAACTTTGCTACTAGGATATGTAAATGCTCTGAGACTGCTATTGATAATATCTTTGTAGACAAATCTAGGGAAAAAAGTCATATCACAAAACCAATAGTTAATGGGCTATCTGATCATGACATGCAGCATCTTGTGTTAAATGTTGAAACTTGTCAGGATAGAAGATCTATTAAATCTGAGTACAGGAAGGTAATAAATAAGTAAAAAATTGAGAAATTCAGGAAATTGCTCAAAGACTTGAACTGGATTGATGTATACAATACGCCTAAATCAAATGGAAAATACAAAGCATTCATCAATAAAGTTGCCTCCACTTTTGAAATTTGTTTTCCCGTAAGGTAACTAAGATCTACATCTACATCTACATCCATACTCCGCAAGCCACCTGACGGTGTGTGGCGGAGGGTACCTCGAGTACCTCTATCGGTTCTCGCTTCTATTCCAGTCTCTTATTGTTCGTGGAAAGGAGGATTGTCGATGTGCCTCTATGTGGGCTCTAATCTCTCTGATTTTATCCTCATGGTCTCTTCGCGAGATATACGTAGAAGGGTGCAATATACTGCTTGATTCCTCGGTGAAGGTATGTTCTCGAAACTTCAACAAAAGCCCGTACCGAGCTACTGAGCGTCTCTCCTGCAGAGTCTTCCAATGGAGTTTATCTATCATCTCCGTAACGCTTTCGCGATTACTAAATGATCCTGTAACGAAGTGCGCTGCTCTCTCTCTCTCTCTCTCTCTCTCTCTCTCTCTCTCTCTCTCTCTCTCTCAACCCTATCTGGTACGGATCCCACACGGGTGAGCAATATTCAAGCAGTACTGTAACCTACTTCCTTTGTTTTTGGATTGCCTTTCCTTAGGATTCTTCCAATCTCAGTCTGGCATCTGCTTTACCGACGATCAACTTTATATGATCATTCCATTTTAAATCACTCCTAATGTGTACTCCCAGATATTTATGGAATTAACTGCTTCCAGTTGCTGACCATATTGTAGCTAAATGATGTGGGATCTTTCTTTCTATGTATTTGCAGCACATTACACTTGTCTACATTGAGATTTAATTGCCATTCCCTGCACCATGCGTCAATTCGCTGCAGATCCACCTGCATTTCAGTACAATTTTCCATTGTTAAAACCTATCGATATACCACAGCATCATCCACAAAAAGCCTCAGTGAACTTCCGATGTCATCCACAAGGTCGTTTACGTATATTGTGAATAGCAACGGTCCTACGACACTCCCCTGTGACACACCTGAAATCACTCTTACTTCGGAAGACTTCTCTCCATTGATAATGACATCACACAGAAGTCAAAAAATAATCTCTGGTTTACACAAGGAATGAAGATATCATGTAGATCATGTAGGACAAAAAGGAGACTGTATTTACTATCTAGGAACAGCTCTGGTGTTAGAATTGTAATGTATTACAAAGAATACTGCAAGATATTGAAGCAAGTAATCCAAAAATCAAAGCAGCTTTATTATGAGAAAAACATAATTACATCTGGAAACAAAATAAAAACTGTCTTTGATATAATTAAAACAGAGACAGGTGGGGCCAAAAAGGAAGAGGAACAGATAGCACTAAAAAAATGAGACTTTGGTAACAAGCACAGGTAGTGTTGCAAACCTCAACAGGTAGTTTTGCAAACCTCTTAAACAAGTACTTCATTTCTGTTACTGAGAGCTTGGGGTTATCAGGTTCGGTGAACAGTGCAATGGAGTATCGGAGACCAGTCTTTAAAATTAACTTCAGTAAAATGGAAATGGCACTCAGGTCTCCCAAAGAAGTAGCATCTATCATAAAATCCTTAAAATCTAAGTATTTCAGTGGGTATGATAACATATCTACAAAGTTAATCAAAGAGTGCTCATCCAAGTTGAGTTCTATCTTAAGTTATTTGTGTGATCAATCTCTTATCAGCGGAACATTTCTAGACTGGCTAAAATATGCTGAAGTTAAGCCTCTTTACAAGAAGAGGGATAAAGAGATTCCATCAAACTATCGACCAATTTCACTTTTGCTGGCTTTCTCAAAAATATTTGAAAAGGTTGTGTTCAAGCGTTTCCTTCAGTATCTGAGTGCAAATAATACGAGGGCGGTTCAGAAAGTAACCTCCGATTGGTCACAGTGCGGGTTGTGGGGGGAGTAGCGACGCCATCTGTGCGTTCACGCACTCAACAGGTCAGTCGGCATCAAGCCGTGGTCGAGTGAACGTCGTACCTGCGCTAGTTTAGTTTTTGTGGCAGTTTGAAATGTGTGCTGCAATAGAAAACCCCGCCAAATGTGAAGTGCGTGCTGTCATAAGGTTTTTTACAGCCAAAGGATATTCTGCAGCAGCTATTCATCGTGAGCTTTGTGCCGTGTACGGACCAAGAGTTATGAGTGAAGGAGTTGTCCGTGAATGGGTTCGTTTATTTAAAAGTGGACGAGAAAACGTTCATGATGAAGAGAGGAGTGGTAGACCATCATTGGTGACTGACGAACTCGTTGAGACAGTTGATGCAAAAGTTCGTGAAAATCGACGTTTCTCAATGTCGGAGTTGTCTACTGGTTTTCCACAGATTTCTAAGACTCTCTTGTACGAGATAGTGACTGCAAGATTGGGTTACCGTAAGTTCTGTGCACGATGGGTGCCCAAAATTCTTACCGACCACCACAAAACTCAAATAATGGCCTCTGCATTAGACTTTGTCACGTTATGAGGATGAAGGAGAACCATTGTTAAACAGAATCGTGACCGGTGACGAAACCTGGATTAAGTACGTGAACCCTGAAACAAAAGAACAATCAAAGATGTGGGCACATTCAAATTCGCCTACCAAACCAAGAAAAGCCTCGCAAGATTTTTCTGCCAGAAAACTGATGGCAACGGTGTTTTGGGATGCCAAAGGGGTGTTGTTGGTTGAATTCATGGAACGTGGTACGACCATTAATCAAGACGTGTACTGTGAAACAATAAAAAAGTTACGACGGGCTATACAGAACAAACGCCGTGGTATGCTGACTTCCGGTATCGTTTTTTTGCACGATAACGCCCATCCTCACTCTGCTCGCAGAACAACGGCCCTTCTTGAGTCCTTTAAGTGGGACGTTATCAACCATCCACCTTACAGCCCAGACCTGGCGCCAAGTGATTATCACCTCTTCATGCATTTGAAGAAATGGCTCGGGTCACAGCGGTTTGATGACGACGAAGAGCTCAAAGATGCGGTCACAGGCTGGCTCCAGGCACAAGCGGGTGATTTTTATGCAGAAGGAATTTCAAAGCTTGTGAAGAGATACGATAAGTGCCTCAATCGCTATGGAGACTATGTAGAAAAATAGTGCAAAGATGTAGTTGTTAGATGTATATATTAAAATATTTTTATTTAACTTTGTGTATTTTTTTAAATCAACCGGAGGTTACTTTCTGAACGGCCCTCGTATATTGTCTAATCGCAGTCTGGATTTCTTAAGGGTTCTGACAGAGAGAAAGCTATTTACAATTACAGTGAGAATGTACTTAACTCATTAGATAATAATATATCTAAAAACAAAGATGATGTGACTTACCAAACGAAAGTGCTGGCAGGTCGATAGACACACAAACAAACACACAAAATTCAAGCTTTCGCAACAAATGGTTGCTTCATCAGGAAAGAGGGAAAGAGAGGGAAAGATGAAAGGATGTGGGTTTTAAGGGAGAGGGTAAGAAGTCATTCCAGTCCCGGGAGCGGAAAGACTTACCTTAGGGGGAAAAAAGGACAGGTATACACTCGAGCGCGCGCGCGCACACACACACACACACACACACACACACACACACACACACACACACACACACACACACATCCACAGACACAAGCAGACATTTGTAAACGCAAAGAGTTTGGCCAGAGATGACAGTCGAGGCGGAAGTACAGAGGCAAAGATGTTGTTGAAAGACAGGTGAGGTATGAGCGGCGGCAAATTGAAATTAGAAATTAGTGGAGGTTGAGGCCTGGTGGGTAACGAGAAGAGAGGATATACTGAAGGGCAAGTTCCCATCTCCGGAGTTCTGACAGGTTGGTGTTAGTGGGAAGTATCCAGATAGCCCGGACGGTGTAACACTGTGCCAAGATGTGCTGGCCGTGCACCGAGGCATGTTTAGCCACAGGGTGATCCTCATTACCAACAAACACTGTCTGCCTGTGTCCATTCATGCAAATGGACAGTTTGTTGCGGGTCATTCCCACATAGAAAGCTTCACAGTGTAGGCAGGTCAGTTGGTAAATCACGTGGGTGCTTTCACACGTGGCTCTGCCTTTGATTGTGTACACCTTCTGGGTTACAGGACTGGAGTAGGTGGTGGTGGGAGGGTGCACGGGACAGGTTTTACACTGGGGACGGTTACAAGGGTAGGAGCCAGAGGGTAGGGAAGGTGGTTTGGGGATTTCATAGGGATGAACTAAGAGGTTATGAAGGGTAGGTGAACGGCGGAAAGACGCTCTTGGTGGAGTGGGGAGGATTTCATGAAGGTTGGATCTCATTTCAGGGCAGGATTTGAGGAAGTCGTATCCCTGCTGGAGAGCCACATTCAGAGTCTGATCCAGTCCCGGAAAGTATCCTGTCACAAGTGGGGCATTTTTGTGGTTCTTCTGTGGGGGATTCTGGGTTTGAGGGGATGAGGAAGTGGCTGTGGTTATTTGCTTCTGTACCAGGTCGGGAGGGTAGTTGCGGGATGAGAAAGCTGTTTTCAGGTTGTCGGTGTAATGGTTCAGGGATTCCGGACTGGAGCAGATTCGTTTGCCACGAAGACCTAGGCTGTAGGGAAGGGACCGTTTGATGTGGAATGGGTGGCAGCTGTCATAATGGAGGTACTGTTGCTTGTTGGTGGGTTTGATGTGGACGGACGTGTGAAGCTTGCCATTGGACAGGTGGAGGTCAGCGTCAAGGAAAGTGGCATGGGATTTGGAGTAGGACCAGGTGAATCTGATGGAACCAAAGAAGTTGAGGTTGGAGAGGAAATTCTGGAGGTCTTCTTCACTGTGAGTCCAGATCATGAAGATGTCATCAATAAATCTGTACCAAACTTTGGGTTGGCAGGCCTGGGTAACCAAGAAGGCTTCCTCTAAGCGACCCATGAATAGGTTGGCGTACGAGGGGGCCATCCTGGTACCCATGGCTGTTCCCTTTAATTGTTGGTATGTCTGGCCTTCGAAAGTGAAGAAGTTGTGGGTCAGGATGAAGCTGGCTAAGGTAATGAGGAAAGAGGTTTTAGGTAGGGTGGCAGGTGATCAGCGTGAAAGGAAATGCTCCATCGCAGCGAGGCCCTGGACGTGCGGAATATTTGTGTATAAGGAAGTGGCATCAATGGTTACAAGGATGGTTTCTGGGGGTAACACATTGGGTAAGGATTCCAGGCGTTCGAGAAAGTGGTTGGTGTCTTTGATGAAGGATGGGAGACTGCATGTAATGGGTTGAAGGTGTTGATCTACGTAGGCAGAGATACATTATGTGGGGGCTTGGTAACCAGCTACATTGGGACGGCCGGGATGATTGGGTTTGTGAATTTTAGTCCTGTAACCCGGAAGGTGTACACCATCAAAGGCAGAGCCACGTGTGAAAGCACCCACGTGATTTACCAACTGACCTGCCTACACTGTGAAGCTTTCTATGTGGGAATGCCCAGCAACAAACTGTCCATTCGCATGAATGGACACAGGCAGACAGTGTTTGTTGGTAATGAGGATTACCCTGTGGCTAAACATGCCTCGGTGCATGGCCAGCACATCTTGGCACAGTGTTACACCGTCCGGGCTATCTGGATACTTCCCACTAACACCAACCTGTAAGAACTCCGGAGAGGGGGAACTTGCCCTTCAATATATCCTCTCTTCCCGTTACCCACCAGGCCTCAACCTCCACTAATTTCTAATTTAAATTTGCTGCCGCTCATACCTCACCTGTCTTTCAACAACATCTTTGCCTCTGTACTTCTGCCTCGACTGACATCTCTGGCCAAACTCTTCGCGTTTACAAATGTCTGCTTGTGTCTGTGTATCCACAGATGGATATGTGTGTGTGTGCGAGTGTATACCTGTCCTTTTTTCCCCCTAAGGTAAGTCTTTCCGCTCCCAGGATTGGAATGACTCCTTACCCTCTCCCTTAAAGCCCACATCCTTTCGTCTTTCCCTCTCCTTCCCTCTTTCCTGATGAAGCAACCGTTTGTTGCGAAAGCTTGAATTTTGTGTGTATGTTTGTGTTTGTTTTTGTGTCTATCGACCTGCCAGCACTTTCGTTTGGTAAGTCACATCATCTTTGTTTTTAGATATATTTTTCCCACGTGGAATGTTTCCCTCTATTATACTCATTAGATAATAAATTAGACGCTACTGGTATTTTGTGTCACCTGCCAAAGCCTTTGACTGTGTGAACCACAGCATTTTCTTAACTAAATTAGAACATTATGGTGTCACCGGCAGTACTGCAAAATGGTTTGAATCTTATCTAACTAACAGGAAACAAAGGGTTGTCGTTGCGAAATACCTGTGCAGTAAGCTGTCAGTCCTCATCTTACAGGGAATTAATTACATGCGGTGTTCCTCAAGGTTCCATTTTGGGTCATTGCTTTTTCTTGTGTACATTAATGACCTCTCATTTGTTACATTGCCAGATGCTAAGTTTGTTTTGTTTGCAGGTGATACAAACACTGCAATAAGTGGCAAGTCAAGTACAGGTTTAGAAATAGCTGCTAATCAAATTTTCACTGTCATTAAACTTTGAGAAGACCCACTATATGCAGTTCAGAACTTGTAAGAGATTTCCTTCCAGCATGTGTACAATATATGAAGATCTGCAGATTGAAGGGGTTGACAATGTTAAATTTCTGGGGTTACAACTCGATAATAAATTCCGTTGGGAACAGCATACCACAGAATCGCTTAAGCGCCTAATCAAGCCTGTATTTGCTGTGAGAATGATGCCAGATGTAGGAGATATAAATATAAAAAAACTTGCATACTTTGCTTACTGTCATTCTATTATGTCATATGGGATTGTATTCTGGGGCAACTCGTCAAACCGAGCAAAAGTTTTTAGGGTGCAAAAGCGTGTGATAAGAATCATTTCTGGTATAAATTCAAGAACATCTCGTAGAAACCTGTTCAAGGAACTTTGTATTCTACCCACTGCCTCTCAGTATATTTATTCCTTAATGTAATTTGTTGCAAGTAATACATCCCTTTTTCCAACCAATAGCTCAATACTAGGAGTAAGAACAATCTACCAGTCTACAGAGGTAGACCTAAAATCACTTACCTTGATCCAAAAAGGGGTCCAATATTCAGGAACACACATTTTCAAGAAATTACCAGTAACCATTAAAAACTTGGTTTCAGATAAAGCATGGTCTAAACAGAGTTTGAAAGATTTTTTGATAGGCAACTCCTTCTACTCCGTAGATGAATATCTTAACAGAGACCGTTAAGCCAGCTTAAGTAAAATTATGTTAGATTTCAGTTTTCATAGCACTTGGTCACAACAGTCAAGATTAGGTATTTTGTGTATGATAAATTTATTAATAGTGCATGACAGTGTTTCATTCTGACAGCGCGTTAATTCTGTAAATATTAGCTGTTCCTGTTTACTGCATTATATTAACCTATTTCGACTATCTCCTGGCAGATGATCAGTGTAGTAAGTATAATATTCAAATGTTCTGTGTTTTTATGTTTACTTAACACCCACAAGAGTCATCTCATTTTTTGGGTCTATGGAACAAAAACTGAATCTAATCTAAAAGAATATACTGTTTCTCGTCTACTCTCACTGCTATTCTGTATTCCTTTTCACAGTGGTAATGGATTCCGTTATTCTTTGAGATACACTATTAATTCATGTTATGAAATCCCATAATATGTCAGTAGAGAAACTGCAAAAATAATGCTGTATTTGTATCCATTTATGTCTACATATACATCTACACGGTCACACTGCACGGTCTGCTTGGCAGAGGGTTCATCAAACCACCTTTTGAGCTATTGCTGTACCGTTCCACTCTCGAACAATGTGCTCCGATTTATCGTATTTTATTACGGTGATCATTTCTACCTGTGTTGGTGGGTGGCAACAAAATATTTTTCACACTGAGCGGAAAGTTGGTGACCGAAATTTCACAAGAAGATCCTGCCACAAAGAAAATTCCTTCATTTCGCAATACCGCAAGTTGTTTCTGTGCGCAGTCTAAATAATTGAATTATTTCACAATTTTTGTACTTATTGGAAACACAAAATAATAAACATTGTTGCTGCAGATATTTTTAAGACTGTATTATTTCCCGCAAAATATTTCTTTTGTGATCCACATGTGAAAGCTACAGACTTTATCTGTGTTCTGCTTTGTAAAACTTGGAGTGTCTTTCTGTACTGGATAATCTTTCTTTCAAACTGACTACTTACGTAAAAGATTTCAAACTATTACGATGTAAACAGTACGAGAATCTCAAAGTAGTCTCTCGTCTGCCCGACACGTGTAGTAGTCCGCAGTTCAGCCCTGCTTTCTCGGAGCCGGCCAGCCCGTGGATGTCTCCTGCTGAAGTCGGTGACGGTGATGGCGTTTCCTCGTACAATGCTCGCACGGCATTAAAAATGGAGGCAGATGAGCCGCTGGGCGACCAGGCTACAATATCTGCCGTACTGTACGCAAACCTCCACCATCCGGAGCTGAAGAAGGAATTCCCAGGTGAGACGGAGGTAGATCTTCCTTTGTACGATAAGGTTTTTGTGGCATCTTAGGCCAGTAGATAGTGCCTTGTGTATGTTTATTAGTTAGAAATTCCCCCATCAGTGTTTTTCACCCAATTGGCTTCATCGGAGATCGCAGTGGTGTCAAGTTTTATATGATGATTGACTTACATATGCAGAAAATAAATAGCTTGTTTAAGAACTAAAAGATTTTTGTTATCAGTTAGGAATAACATATAATGATTATTTCCAGGGATTGTGCAGTTGAATAGGAGTCCAGTATTTTAGCCAAGTTTGTAATACACTCTTATATTTAGTTAGTGATACTTTATGAGCTGTATGTGGTTGCTTATTGAAAAATTTTATACTCAATTGTGTATGATTATTATGGACTATAGTAATTCTTGAGAAAGGCAGTCAGTAAGTGACTGTTCCACTACCTGAAAATACATTTAGGTCCTGGGGAATTGCCCCAGAACAATATCCCATCCTGCAAATGAGAATGGAAGAAAATGAAACATGACTGGACTAACAACTGTTTGTTAACATTGTTCCTTAATTTATATGGTGGAGGCAGGAGGGAGGGAGTTTGCTGCATGGATAATGCGTGTTCTTCCCAGGAGAGAATTTGGTCTATGAACAGTCCAGTAGTTTTACTGTTTTACTTTCATTTTTGGTTACCTTTAGAATAAAAAGTATGTCTTCTGTTTTGTTTGGTTTATGCACAGCTGATTGGCATGACACCAGTGACTAGGCATTTGTATCATTACTCTGTTGTTGGCTAGCACACTTTGTAAATTCTCACCTGTGGTTATTAATGTCATGTCATAAGCATAATACTTTGAAAAGTAATTAAGTAGCCAGTAAACAGGAAAGTTCTTTGGGGTATTCCTCTTTTTATTGGGGAGTATTGCTGATCTCAGCTTACTTGCGCGCACAAGCTGGAACCTTTTGCTTAAGCAAGATTTGAATAAACAGAGTGAATTACCTTCTATGCCATAACATTCCAACTTTTTGATGATTATGTCATGTGACGCTGAATCAAATGCTTTGCTTACATCAGTAAGTGTTCCAGACATTGATAGCCTTTTTTCATATCCTTCGTAAACATCATTCACCAAAGCTTCAATCGCTTTTACAGTTGATAGAAGAGACCTGAATCCGAACTGTTGTGCATTTAAAATTTTGTTGCTTTCAAAATACCTGTATATCTGTTTATGCATAAAATTTTCAGTTATTTTGGATGTGATTGCTATTATTGAAATGCGTCTGTGATTATTTGGGAGCTTTTTATCACCTTTTTTTACACATAGGTAATGTAACTGTGAGCTTAAGACATCCTGGGAAAATTACTTCACCTAATATTCTGTTCGATAGTGAAAGAAGTGGCATTTTGATTTCAATTGTTGTATCCTTTATGATGAAATTAACTGAGTCAAAAATAGTTCTCTGTTTTGGAATTGCTTAGTTGGTGTATTGATTTATGAAAGTCAGTGACAAGGGTCCATGAAAATTTCCCACTTGTCTGTTTTGGATAGTTGTTGGATGTTGGTACTAAAAGTTACAGAATTATTAATGTTGATTATCTGTCTAATTCATAGGAAATTCAGTTACTTTTTTATTGTGTCTTTTGCAGATTGTAAAGCAAACATAAATTTATAGTAGACTGCTGGGAATTTGGTAGAGATCCAATAAGCACAGGTGCAGTTGAACTTTCTTATAACAATATCTGTTACGACGACAGCTCGGCTATAACGTCACGATTCCTCGGAAGAACATACTCGTCATTTGTGCGTAAAATGACAAATGTATATGTGTGTACCTCGTATATAACATCATTTCAGCTTCACTTAGCAACAAGATTTTTGAAGAATCGATGTACTGTAGAAGGAAACCTGTTGTTGTAATATGGCAACCTGACATGTCCCCCCTCTGCCCTCTTGTCAGCGATAGGTTTAGTATTGACTCGTCACCTCAGTGTTAGCTTAGCGTGTTCGTACTACAGTAGTGGTGACAATCACAGAACTTGTAACAGTTCATGTGATATCAGTTTCCATAACAGGCTGCAAAGTACGTACATTTTTGAACAACGTGGCCAGTAAAAGAAAAGTTTTAACAGCGGATAAAAAAGTGATGAAAGTGATTCGTGAAATCGAGAAGGGAGCTAAAAAGGTTGATGTGTCGTCAGTTTGGCCTTATAAATTCCCCGGTCCAAATGATTCAGAAGAATAAAGATAAAATTGTTACTGCATTTGAACAAAATGGATCTAAAAGTATGTGGTTCTGAAAAGCTGAATGGAGCGACACGGATGAAGTGCTGTTTTAGTAGTTTAAGCAACAGAGATGCATCGTGTACCCATTAGTGGACATCTCCTTATGGTGAAAGCAGAAGAATTTGCAGAGGAATTAAAAGATGAGCAATTAGTGTGCAGCAATGGCTGGATTGACAGATTGGAGCCATGTCGTGGCATTACTTTTGGCAGAGTGAGTGGTGAAGCCAACAGTGTGAACACTGGAACAATCCAACAAAGGCTCACTACTGTATGGCCTACAATTTGTGAAAGACATGCAGATTGTGACACCTACAATGCAGACAAGACTTGTCATTTTCTTTAAATTGACACTTGACAAAGCCGTGAAATTCAAGAGCCAAAAATGTGTTAGTGGCAAGTTACCTAAAGAACAAATAACAGTTCTGTTTTGTGCTACCTCAAATGGAAGTGAGTAGGAAAAATTCCTTGTGATACATAAATCAAAAAATCCTATTTGTTTTAAGCACGTAAAAAGTCTGCCAGTGCATTACGATGCTAATAAAAAGTCCCGGATGACCTCCAAACTCTTTGACGCGGAAATAAGGTGTTGGGATCGGAAGCTTAGAAGTCAGAAAAGGAGGATACTGCTTCTTGTGGACAACTCTCCAGCACGTCTTGCATTTTCTGGTCTGGACAGTATTAAGCTTGCTTTTTTCCCCTGCAAATACGACAAGCATATTTCAGCCCACACACCAAGGACTAATTAGGAGTCTGATATACCACTATCGTAAGCTCGTATTACTGAAAGAGATACAGTGCATTGAGGAAAAGCGAGGCAGGATTATTCTGTTATACTGACGGATGCATTACCAAAGCTTGGAGGTAGCTCACTGCCCAAACTATCACGAAATGTTTGCGTCATGCGGGAATCACAACTGAAGAAATAAATGCTGCCGAAAGTGAAGACGCATTTGATGACACTGATGATCTGCTGCTATCTGCATTGCTGCCAGTAATCAGCTGTCATAGTCTCAATCAGCTTAACTGTGTGCAACGGTAGATGATGACCTTGTTACAATTGAAGCACAAACTGAAGATAAAATTGCCAATGAAGTGAAGGGTCAAGGCAACCATGAAGTGAGCGAGGGAGTTGAAGAAGAAGAAGGAGAAGAAGAAGAAGGAGAAGAAGAAAGAAATGAAGTGCTTATTTCTGCTGTGAGTGATGCTTTCGAAACCATTATAATTGTGGACATGTTCTCTAAAGTTAGAGGAGGGAGCAGTGAAATTGCAAATGAAATAATTGAAGATAAATTTAATTTAGAAATAGTGTATTAGGGAAATAGACAGCAGAGGAAAATGACTGATTACTTCACTCCTAAGTAAAGAGTTTTAGAGAGTACACTGCATACTGTTGTATACCAGGTGTAGAAATATGAAACTGGAATTTCCCTATAGATGGTGCTAGCCGTCAGTGTAGGGCCCGTGAGACCGCGTCTGCAGCGCCATCTGCTTCCTGTAGCAGCTGACGATGAATATCGACATGCAGTAACCGAAGTTCCGTACATTGATATCTGTTTCAAACCCGTAAACATGTCGAGTTTTGTGCCTATGAACTACAATTTGTTGACAGGGTCGGTTTTCTGTTATAATTCGAAGAAAACTGCTGCAAAATTGCATCAAATGCTTGTCGAAACTCTCGGTGAATGTGCTCTTGGGAAAACAGCATTTCGAGTGGTTCAAAAAATTCAGAAGTGGTCATTTTGACGTGAGAAATGACGAGCACGGGAAACCACTGAAAAAGTTGGAAAACCATGAATTGCAGGCTTATTGGATGGAGATAATACCCAAATTCAACAGGAGCGATTGAATGTGATGTAGAAAGCCGTTTCTCTTTGGTTGAAAGCTATGGGAAAGGCGCAGAAAGTGATAAAATGGGTTCCGCATGAACTGATGGAAAGACAGCAAGCAAATAGAAAAACCACTTGTGAAATGCTATTCACCAGATACAGAAGAAAGTATTTTCTCCATTGAATAGTGACGGGTGATGAAAGATGGATATATTTTGAGAATCCTAAGTGCTGTAAATCGTGGGTGAATCCAGGCAAACCATCGACATCCACTGCAAGATCAAATCAATTTGGAAAGGAGATAGTGCTCTGTGTTTGGTGGAATCAGCAGGGTGTCTTCTATGAGCTGGTAAAACTTGATTTAAATCAAGCATTATGTGGAAAAAGGCAACACAAAGTGATGTTGCTCCATGATAACGCTCCATCACACACGGCAAAAAAGTGAGGGAAACGATTGAGGCGTTCAGTTGGGAAATACTGGGGCATTCGGCTTATTTTCCAGACTTAGCTCTATCTGATTATCATCTGTTTGCATCACTCGGACATGCTCTCACTGAACAGTGCTTCAGTGTGTATGAAAATGTACGAAAATGGTTCGCTGACTGGTTCACTTCAAAAGAACTTGGCATTCATAGCCTGCCGGAGAGATAGGAGAAATGTATAAACAGCAACGGAGATTATTTTGAATGAAATATTGTTTATCTGGTTACGTACTTCTACACCTGGTATATTGTATTCATGTATGCCTAAGATTGTATTCATGTACACTTAAGAGTGAATGTTGTTGTTGTGGTCTTCAGTCCTGAGACTGGTTTGATGCAGCTCTCCATGCTACTCTATTCTGTGCAAGCTTCTTCATCTCCCAGTACCTACTGTAGCCTACATCCTTCTGAATCTGCTTAGTGTATTCATCTCTTGGTCTCCCTCTACGATTTTTACCCTCCATGCTGCCGTCCAATACTAAATTGGTGATCCCTCGATGTCTCAGAACATGTCCTACCAACCGATCCCTTCTTCTAGTCAAATTGTGCCACAAGCTCCTCTTCTCCCCAATTCTATTCAATACCTCCTCATTAGTTATGTGATCTACCCATCTAATCTTCAGCATTCTTCTGTAGCACCACATTTCGAAAGCTTCTATTCTCTTCTTGTCGAAACTATTTATCGTCCACGTTTCACTTCCATACATGGCTACACTCCATACAAATACTTTCAGACATGACTTCCTGACACTTAAATCTATACTCGATGTTAACAAATTTCTCTTCTTCAGAAACGCTTTCCTTGCCATTGCCAGTCTACATTTTATATCCTCTCTACTTCAACCATCATCAGTTATTTTGCTCCCCAAATAGCAAAACTCCTTTACTACTTTAAATGTCTCATTTCCCAATCTAATTCCCTCAGCATCACCCGACTTAATTCGACTACATTCCATTATCCTCGATTTGCTTTTGTTGATGTTCATCCTTTCAAGACACTGTTCATTCCGTTCAGCTGCTCTTCCAGGTCGTTTGCTGTCTCTGACAGAATTACAATGTCATCGGCGAACCTCAAAGTTTTTATTTCTTCTCCAAGGATTTTAATACCTACTCCGAACTTTTCTTTTGTTTCCTTTACTGCTTGTTCAATATACAGATTGAATAGCATTGGGTAGAGGCTACAACCCTGTCTCACTCCCTTCCCAGTCACTGCTTCCCTTTCATGCCCCTCGACTCTTATAACTGCCATCTGGTTTCTGTACAAATTGTAAATAGCTGTATTTTACCCCTGCCACCTTCAGAATTTGAAAGAGAGTATTCCAATCAACATTGTCAAAAGCTTTCTCTAAGTTTACAAATGCTAGAAACGTAGGTTTGCCTTTCCTTCATCTTTCATCTAAGATAAGTCGTAGGGTCAGTATTGCCTCACGTGTTCCAATATTTCTACGGAATCCAAACTGATCTTCCCCGAGGTCGGCTTCTATCAGTTTTTCCATTCGTCTGTAAAGAATCCTCGTTAGTATTTTGCAGCTGTGGCTTATTAAACTGATAGTTCGGTAATTTTTGCATCTGTCAACACCTGCTTTCTTTGGGATTGGAATTATTATATTCTTCTTGAAGTCTGAGGGTATTTCACCTGTCTCATACATCTTGCTCACCAGATGGTAAGGTTTTGTCAGGACTGGCTCTCCCAAGGCCGTCAGTAGTTCTAATGGAATGTTGTCTACTCCGGGGACCTTGTTTCGACTCAGGTCTTTCAGTGCTCTGTCAAACTCTTCATGCAGTATCGTACCTCCCATTTCATCTTCATCTACATCCTCTTCCATTTCCATAATATTGTCCTCAAGTACATCGCCCTTGTATAGACCCTCTATATACTCCTTCCACCTTTCTGCTTTCCCTTCTTTGCTTAGAACTGGGTTTCCATCTGAGCTCTTGATGTTCATACAAGTGGTTCTCTTATCTCCAAAGGTCTCTTTAATTTTCCTGTAGGCAGTATCTATCTTACCCCTAGTGAGATAAGCCTCTACATCATTACATTTGTCCTCTAGCCATCCCTGCTTAGCCATTTTGCACTGCCTGTCGATATCATTTTTGAGACGTTTGTATTCCTTTTTGCCTGTTTCATTTACTGCATTTTTATATTTTCTCCTTTCATCAATTAAATTCAATATTTCTTCTGTTACCCACGGATTTCTACTAGCCGTTGTCGTTTTACCTACTTGATCCTCTGCTGCCTTCACTACTTCATCCCTCAGAGCTACCCATTCTTCTTCTACTGTATTTCTTTCCCCCATTCCTGTCAATTGTTTCTCTATGCTCTCCCTGAAACTCTGTACAACCTCTGGTTCTTTCAGTTTATCCAGGTCCCATCTCCTTAAATTCCCACCTTTTTGCAGTTTCTTCAGTTTTAATCTACAGTTCATAACCAATAGATTGTGGTCAGAGTCCACATCTGCCCCTGGAAATGTCTTACAGTTTAAAACCTGGTTCCTAAATCTCTGTCTTACCATTATATAATCTATATGATACCTTTTAGTATCTCCAGGGTTCTTCCATGTATACAATCTTCTTACATGATTCTTAAACCCTGTGTTAGCTATGATTAAGTTATGCTCTGTGCAAAATTCTACCAGGTGGCTTCCTCTTTCATTTCTTAGCCCCAATCCATATTCACCTTTTATGTTTCCTTCTCTCCCTTTTCCTACTCTTGAATTCCAGTCACCCATGGCTATTAAATTTTCGTCTCCCTTCACTACCTGAATAATTTCTTTTATCTCATCATGCATTTCTTCAATCTCGTCATCTGCAGAGCTAGTTGGCATATAAACTTGTACTACTGTAGTAGGCATGGGCTTCGTGTCTATCTTGGCCACAATAATGCGTTCACTATGCTGTTTGTAGTAGCTTACCCGTACTCCTATTTTTTTTTATTATTTATTAAACCTACTCCTGCATTGCCCCTATTTGACTTTGTATTTATAACCCTGTATTCACCTGACCAAAATTCTGGTTTCCTCCTGCCACCAAACTTCACTAATTGCCACTATATCTAACTTTAACCTATCCATTTCCCTTTTTAAATTTTCTAACCTACCTGCCCGATTAAGGGATCTGACATTCCACGCTCCGATCCATAGAACACCAGGTTTCTTTCTGTATGTAAAATAAAACGAGACTAAATAAATTTGTTCTCTTCTATGTGCCACGAATCTGTTACGACACTTGTTGATAACAGCACAATTTTTGAAGGTCGTTTGAACGATGTTATAGCCAAGTTCCACTGTATTTGAAATTACTACATGTAACATTTATTGATACGAGTAGCATTTTTGCGTTCTCAAAAGGTAAGGAAATGTTACTTAGTACAGTTGTTTCTTTGTGCTTGCATAAATTGTTCGCACCTGAGTGGACTAATATGACACAGTAAACTACACAGAAATTATACGATTAAAAATGACAGCAAAGGAGTGGAAGGGGAAAGTAGAGGGGAGGGGTTTGTGGCACTGAAGTGGATGACCGTTGAGACTTCCAAGAAGAGTGTAGAACGTGAGTGCAGCCACTTGAATCACTTACTGTCCAGAGTCAGAAACTGCTAAAATGTAAATATAGTAAGTATTTGCTGGTAACTTAACAATGCATAACACTTACAAATCTCTTACAAACTAAACACACTCAGCTAAGGACATTTTTGGTAAGAAATTGTGCCTAGCTTCTGCCAACACTCCCCCCTTTCACATAACTAATACAATTTCCACCAGAACTCATATCACAGCTACATTCTCAGGTTTGCAGTAGGGTAGCACTGTCTAAAAACTGATTACTCGACAAGTGCGTAACTCATCAATGGTGAGTAGCGAAAAATTGTGGACGCGAGGATGGCCGCCCGCTCACGGGATCCGGTATGCCCAGGTGACCGGGTACTGTCGATACGATAGTCGCAATCGTTTCCTTCTGCAGACCTGGCCAGAGTGTCTGCCACTGCCACACTGAACTGAGTTGGCAGCCACCGTGAACACTGAGAAAATTGTCACGAATCCTTCTTACTATCGATTCTAATACAAAACTTAACACGTATCGAAGTGTTACAGTTTTTCGACACTGTGAACTGGATGGAAACCTTAAGAGTTTGTCGTTAGCTGTATTGCCATGCTTCTCTGGTGGGGTGGAGAAATGCCTGGACCTGACTTCACTGGACAACTGCTTCCAGTTTGCTTCACGTTCCTGATCTCGTAACTCTTTGTCAGTGGAAAGTAATCTCAAACTACCAAAGTTTGATATTGGGTACAGTTTATACTGTATTCTATCTTCACTTCTCGGGAAAGTAATCTTCAACTACCAAAGTTTGATACTGGGTATAATTTATTTTGTATTCTGTCGCCACTTCTCAGGTTATTTTGTTTTGATATTTGCTAAATAAGAAATTGAAATTTGATTCGTGATATCCTCCTCGCACCACCGAAAAATTCGGTGTTAGCTTAAAATCGAGCTCCTAAACTGCCCGAAACTAATCGTCTGCATCGATTGCTACAATTTGACAGCTTGGAACGATCGAGCGAAACAGATCCTGAAGAAGTGGAGGTCATTACCGTCGGAGCGTAAGGCGCCATACCTGCAAATGGCCCGGGAGAACCGAACTGCACAGCGGATGAAGAAGACGCAGCAGGTGAGCAACTTTTAGGGACTGTCTCTAAGCTTTGCAGATGGTAATATGTCTACCATTGTGCAAATTTAGAATGTATGATTGAATTTTTTCCTGGTTCTTTATAGTCCTTACCAGTCTAATGTTTCCAGGTTCAGTTTGACACAATATGTATATTTACTGCAATGCAGTGATATTGTTTTGCAGTGTCTGGGCAAGTTTATTTGAGGAAGGCAGATAATCTCTTCACTCTATTATTTCAGTTCTCTGTAACACATTTGTGACTTCAGATTTTAGTGACATAACGTGACAATTGAGTGAAAATTCGTCAGGCATACGGCCCCTAGTACTCTTTAAAATTCTAAGTTTCTAACTTAAACATTGAACTTTGCATTCTCAGTCGTCACCTCATTTTCTTAATGGGATTTTGAGCATTATTCGAAGCTGCATTAAATGTTTTTCTAATGTATTCTCGTTTTTAATTTTGTACAAATCATCTCGCAAAACATTTGACCATATTTTTTTCCTGGAAATATTTTTACTTTCAAGTTTTGTTCAGAAAGCACAAAATGTAATATTCAATATCAGTCTGTATTCTATCACTGTTAAGACTATGTAGATAGAGAGACAGCAAAGAAGTTTCAGTTTTTGCTGTGAGGTGATATTTTTTGGCACTTTGTTTGCATAGCTATCAATGGCTCTTAATTTTCTCACAAATAACTAATAAATTTCATCATAATTACACTGATTACTTTCAAGCAGTTAATTATTTTTTGGCAAAACCAGATCTCACCCTGATATATTGGATACCCTATTTGTCCATTTTCCACTCTTTGTTTGGCTACGAATATTCAGCCAAAAATACGTTGTGCAATTGATAGGAATCTCATTTTCACAATCTTCGAACATTTGACCAGAAAAATGGACCTGTCAGGTGCGGGGAGGGGGGGGGGGGGGTGAGAGTAACTGATAGGAGGAATGGGAGAGCAAGACTACTATGGTGGTGATGGAACTGTAACGTGGGCCTCCTCTGTGGCAGGTACGCAGGTCGGATGTGTGTGGTGCAGTTTCGGGCCTCGGGAGGAATAGTGATAGACTGAAATTTTACACGGAAAGAGATGCCGATGTCTAGTGCGTAGCCACTGTCCAGCTTCCTGTACTTCTAAGAACACAGTGAAGCTCCACGAGAAATTAACTGCAGTATTCAAACTGTCAGTCTGTAACTTGCTGAAATAATACAATTGTAACTGTGTACGGAGATTGGGAAGGGGAATAAGACTTTGCCGGGTAATTCCCATCCACGGCATTAGATAGTTACTGACGAATCTAGGGGGCCACCCCATCGGTACATTGTCTTTGGTGGCGGCCCTCGGAAGCTCTACCTCGTGCCGACCTTTTCTCTGCTGTAGTACGGTTGCTCTAACTATTGAATTCTGTACTGCTGCCACAAATTTTCACCATATGTCACCAACGTAACATTATTCGACATCTGTAATTTCTTATTTTTTGCCGAAATTTCTCTCGTGTGACTTTTCTCTGCTACCTCTCCTAGTCCCGCTTGCCTATGTGCGATAAGCGGCAGCCGGCGAGTCGGTGACATTTTGGAGTTTATAGATCCCTCGAAAGTTGTTCATTCGGGAGGAAAGAGGTCGCGTTACCCAGGAAGTACGTAGCCGTCACCACTTGCTCAATTTTTTTACAGTATATGTTACTGCAGAAAATACTTCAAAAATTTTGTGCTCGGATTAAAATTAACTGACAAGTGACATTTCGGGTGGGGCGGTAGGACCAGTTGCAGTTGCGTGTCAGCTGTTTCGTTTTCTCGGCACCTGCGTAGTCTCGTCGAATGTGGCTGGTTGCACACGGGCGACACTGCTCCCGGCCACTACATTTTGTTGATCACAAAATTACTTTATTCGAACTGTAGTGCACAGCTTAGTCTAAAGTGACTGTCCTACTTAGTAGGTTAAATTTTTAGACATTGCTTCTTTCCTGTTAGTGGAAGGATTGTTGGACTAACCCTTTAGTGGAAGACCTGTAGTAGGCTGCACACTTATCTTACAGCACAATATCTGCCAAGTATCACATCAATTTGTTGTGTTTAGTATTAATGTTTTGCAACTTTACTTTGCTGCCAGAGCAGGCACGTATATTTCTCGAAGGTGTATAAGTATTTTATCCGATAACGAGTGTACCACTTTGATAGCTTTTAGTTTTCTTTATGTTTTTGTACAGTAATAATCTTCCTGTCCTGTCAGTTACGTGTCGACTCCTCAGTGAGTCAGTTTTGTGCTTCCCACGTGGTATGAGGAGGGTGTACGCTTGTGATGCATTGTTGCAATACTTGTGTGCTGTGTGTACTGTTATTTTATAAGTATTAAATTTTAAGATCTCTGAAATACCCATTTGGAACTACCCGGATGGGACATTATGTGTGTGGGTTGGCTTGTGTGTATGTTGCTGCTAAATGTTTATTGTCTCTTAAAATGGTGTCTTTGTGGCTCTGATTTGTCAAATGCACAGAAGAAGTTGAGCTGCCTGTTCTTCTTGTGTGGTTTCTGCCTGCCAAGTTTGACCTTTCCCCTGATGAAGTGGAATGTTTCTTGCCTGTAGAGGGTATTCTAGGGAGTATTTGTGCTGAACAGAAGAAAGGAAGGAAATGTGGTGCTCCAAACAGAAACAACTGATAGTAAAATTCAGTTCCTTAAAATTGTGAATGAGGTGTGGATCATCTCTGTTACCTAAATTACTAAATGGACACCTTGTCCCAGTTGAAACAGCGTCCAGAGGCAACAAAAATCTGAACTGCTGTCGTAAGCTAATTATTTCGAGGTATAATCGTATGTTGTTTGAAGCAGCATGACTCGAGGCAAACAAATTTCCCTGACTGTATTCATCCAGTATTTGGCTGTGAGAGCACTTAGTGATTTCCAACTGATGGCACTTAATTTCAAATCTGTATGAAATTTTTCCTTGTTGAATGCCAGATACACACACACACACACACACACACACACACACACACAAATAATGAAAGGGAAAACAAAATATTGTATCACTTACAGCATTTTGCTGTACATGCACCAGAATATCAGTCAAACATGATGTTTCCGTTCATTACTTCTTTGCCATTAACTCTATTTGTGCACCTATTTTGCAGATGGTATCCATGTACACCATCAAATGTACCTGCAAAATTATGTTATTGTACAACACGTAGTTCAGGAGATACGATTTATGGACATCGATATATGTGAAAAATGAATTTTTTCTAAAACAGAGTGCAAATTACTCTGACTGCACTCATCCATTGTTTGATAATGAGGGCAATTATCAGTTAACTCATTTGTAAAGGAATCAGACATTTGGAACTGTTTTACATGCCAGAATTCGATTCTCCAAAGAATTGGGGGTGGGGGAGGGTTACTGATTTCAACAATGCTAGTAATAAAAAAAAGTAAGCAATAGTTTTCCGGTCTTTTTTCAACTGTACACAAACTCTACATTAAAGAATGCAAATTGTTAATTAGTAGATTGTTATTACATTTAAAAAATTTTAAATTTGACCAATAATTACACGCAATATTGAAAATCGGATTTATATTGCTACAAGTGGTACCGGGGTCTTCAATAGTATTAATTATTTTTCTAATATTTTGCTGACAAGCTTACAGTCATTCAGAAGGTGATTTTTTGAATGATTTTTAAGTCACTTTAACACGATACTGTGGAATAAACACACACGTGTTGGTAACAAGATTGTCAGTCAGAGAGAAAACTTATGTGTCTAAGAGTAAAACAAAACTGACACAGTCAGCAAATCCGTAGAGCTTACAAAGTATGCGGTCGATTATTACAGGTGACATTTGTCGGAATGTCACGCAGTGAAGACTTGAGCGGTATTTGCTTTGACAGCACAGATGTGAAATGAGAGGTTTCCGTGATTTTTCGAGCGTCGAGCCCTTGTCTCAGTGGGGCAGGTCGTCTGCTAATTGTATTTTGACAACTTCCGTGAGCATTGAAACCCAGGCTGTGGTCAGTATCCTAATTTTCCTGTATCCTGTGGGATGGCCAGTGGAAATACCACGTACAGATTTACTGCGCTGTAGAAGGCTGTGCATTACTGATGTTTAATACAATGTTCTTGTACATTGTGTATTGTTTGTCGTATGTATTTTTTACCACACTCACAAGGAATTTCATATATACCTCCGCTTTTCGTCTCGGCCAGTGGAAGCGAGATCACATCGACTTCATTCTTCATTATTATTGCAAATTTTGAAGAAATATTTCCCACATACAGTAGAAAGGGCATAGAATTTATATCTTTCTTGCTCATCTTTTGTCAGTCTCGTGTCTTTGTTAGCAGAGCTCTCTTGAGTCGATGTTTTGTATATCCACTCTTATCAAATATCTCTTGACCTGTGTACTAAAGCTTTAACTATAATAGCAGTATGTGAAGGACGGTGGCAGCTAGATGCCTGCAAGTATAAACTGCTGCTGGTGGGCTTACAGTACACTGAACTAATGCACCCAGAAACAGTAGAAAGCCATTTGTTTCCCGGTTCCATTGTAAATTTGATATTTTGGTGCACGGTGTCGAGATGTTCGGGTAACTCGGTCAATTTGTCCTCTCCGAGCATCGTCGACACATTTCCAGAACTATTTCCATTTTAAAACTGCAGAGTTTAGTGATTTTTCTTCAGACTCCTCTGAAGATAAAATAGCTACCATTTGTGAGTGTGTGGTGCCCATGCTAACACCATCAGTCTTTTCAAAATGTTATCTGCTAAATAAACAGTAACTGGAGGTTAGCGCATGCTTAAATGATGTTGTCGTCTTCTTCAGCTTGCTGCTAATTGATGATGTGAGTCTCAACAGCAGGTACTGTAGTGAACTAGGAAATAGTGTTAAAGCTAACCAATAGAGCTGAGCTGTTAAATTTCAAAGTTTTTAACATACCAATAAAATTTCTGAATTGTGGATATGACGGTCATATAGATATGAACGATGAAGCTAAATATTTGACAAACCTATTAGTAGGTTCATCTATGTTAACTCACTATCGGTCTAAATGTCAGTGCTTTTAGAATCTGCCCCGAGCACGGTTTAAAGACTCCCACTTTCTTCTGAAACACTTCTTGGTAAGGCCGTACGATCTCGAAGGCTCAGAGTTGTGCCTCTTCAGTCAGTTGATAACTTCCTGGGGTAGAGAGATGGTGTACAGAAGTGAAGCAGTTTTTCTTTGGGACACTTGTCAGTCTTACGGTATATTGTGTTTGCAAATAACTTCTACATTTCCTGTACATAGGCATCTCTCGGCAGCAAAACAGTGGCATTACCTTTGTGTGCAGGAAGAACTACCATCTGGGAATCGTTTTGGTTTACAAAATGCAGCTTGTCGGATGAGGATCGTTGTTGTTGTTTTTTTTTTTTTTTTTTTTTTTTTGGACAGGGTCTTGTTAATGCTCAACACACTTCCTGTCTAATTATTTCTTCATTAGTGTCGTCTGGCAATTTTCTAACAGTTTGCTCAATTCCACCGACAAAAGATGTTACTGGCAAGGGCATCAGTGTAGGAGCAAAAGTCGATCCCTTTCCTGAAATGGCCATCTTTGAGTTGTCCATCTCCTTATTCATTAGGTTAAAAACAGAACATTTAAAAGACGTTTCTTTCTGACGAGGAGATTGTGCGGCATTGGATTTTTGTAATTCTTTATATTTGTGGTACGTGTAGTTCAGAACACTAATATCGGTCAGTCAAAGCTCTTTGACAAAATTCTCAAGAAAATCAACTTTGACGTTTACGAAGAATCTTTAAGATCTCGATTTAAGGTCGTTTCTTATTTTTTGTACAGGCACACCGTTCTCTGTTAGAGTTGTCACCTGCCACTTGGGGTTATGGGGTTCGATTCACAGCCGATGCAAATTTTTAAGTAAAGGTGCATATTTTCTGAGCATTTCTAAGAAGCATAAAATACATAAAGGTGGCAAAAAAGAAAAAAAAAAAATCAGTAGTGCTGGATTGCTGGTCCAGATCTCATTTCAGTCATTATTGTTTTCATTTCTTCCTCCATTTTGTTCAGGTATGGCAGATATAAAATTTGTCAAATATATTAACACATACCTAACTGTCATTTTTATGAAAAATCCATGTCGTTGTATTTCTAGTTAATTGCAATCTAAAATCCAGTTTTTGTTTAAAATATAAAGCCTTAATTGCTGATCATTAATTAAAGATTGTTTATAAGGATGGTTTAAATGAAGGTAATTGCAATTTTTTTTTCATCCACACAAATGCTCACTGAACGTGCACCTTTGTTTGAAAATTCGACACAGCTGGGAATCAAACCCAGGTCACACATGTGATGAAAATTCGACACAGCTGGGAATCAAACCCAGGTCACACATGTGATGGGTGAACACACCATTGCAGAGCCACATGGCCGGTGGAAAGATATCACCTCCTTTAGGGTATTAAAGATGTTTGGAGAACTTCGAAATTGATTTTCTTGAGAATTTTTGTGAGTGGTATCGAACCGTTTGTTGGGATTGGGATTGATATTTGAGGTCTGACTTTCACATACCATAAATATATTTTAAAAAAAAATACAAAAATCCTATTGCTGGGTGATCTCCTTGTGAGACAAAATAGGTAGACAATCAAACTTTGCAGTTTGGCTCTCAAAGGAGTTTTGACGAGTCCAGTCCAATTTTACCGAAGTTATGTCATTTGCCTATTCCCAGGTAATAGGAGGGAGACTAGCAGCTGTCTTGAGATGTAAGTGATAAAATTCTTCTGAGACCAAATCAAAATGCCAGAGAGTCTACATTATTATGTCTCTAACCAGTGGCAAGCTCGATTTATGTGTAATCTTATTAGCAGTGGCAGTCTTAATGAAATGACCACTTGTTCAAATTTTGTCTGTTACTGCTCGCTTTGTTACCAATAGTGTGTTATCTTTGAGGCACATGTGTTTACTCCACAATAAGACGTGCTTTAAAAATGCCTCAGGAGAGACACTTTGAGAGTGGCTGCAAGGTGTCCACTGAAATACTAATAATATTTCGGATGAACATCTGAAAGGTGATGAGTATTTGATCTGGCACGAAAACTTTCTATTATTGGACATTAGATATCCCATGATATAATACCATTTGCACAACCTGAAACACTGAGGAGGCTGGCTTCCACTGTCATGTCTGAGCGTTCTGAGAGAAGTCAGTCTGGTGGAGCAATGGGTTAAAATTTTAGCTCCGTTTGTGAAGTAAGTCTCTGTAGTGAACAAATAAGTAGTGTTGAAAGGTTACTAGATTGTCCGAACTGGATGTTAAAAAAACTACTACTTGCAAAATATTTTCAACCTCAATTCACACGAATTATTTGGGTCTCAACAAGAAGTCAGTCGGTACACTGTGAGAATTAATCCTGAAAGAACATTCTCAGAACTGTAGTGAAATCTCTATGTTGCAAAATTAATTGCCTTTCGTGGATTTGGTAAGGAGACAAGAGTTCTCTCTTCAGAATAAAAATCAGAATTGGGGCTGTTTGGTTCTTAATAATAATTAAACATACAATGTGTGGGAGTTACTTGTATATTTTACAGGCAACTGGGAGATACACAACCTGTTATCAAAATGGCACAAATTACTTCACTGACTTTTTTTTTCACTCACATTTGTACACACGACACACTAATTTGTCCAGTATGTTATCAACTGCATCCACTACTATTTACTGTGGTTCAGTATTTGTCAGTCTCTACACTCGAGAGCATTCCTGCTGTCACACACTGACAACTCGAGCATGGCCGGTACGTTTACATTTACGAGCGACTTCTGTACCGTCCCGTAACTGCGGTACACAGCTCGTTGTCGGCTCTCGAGTCGTCGCGATCTGCCCGCCGATTGCCGCGGGAGGTGCAGTCGTGTGTGAGCGAGTGTGTACGTCTGGGTGTGTGTGTGGCGAAGCAGGCCGGGACCCCGGGCCCGCCGGGTGCAGTGGCCGGCCGCGACGTCGGCGGGAAGTCGCCGCCGTCTGCCGGGACGGCACCGTCGCGCGATGCGGCCCCATCTCCGCTGCAGCGGGTGCCACAGGAGCCGGCTGCCGTCGCCTCGCAGCCGCCGCCCGCCCGGGGACAGCCGCAGGTCGGGCCGGGTGCCGCGGCGTCGCCCGTGCCGGCCCCGGCCGCCCCGTCCCCGCCGCAGTCCGAGGTGCAGCACCGGCAGCCGCAGCAGCAGCCGCAGCAGCGACAGCAGCGACTAACGGCGCCTGGCGGAGGCGGAGGCGGCGAGCCCCCCACCGGCCCCGACCCGTCCTCCCCTCCTCCAGCTGCGGCGTTCCCGCCGGTCCACGTAGGGCACGACCGCGACTCGGGCGGAGCGGCCGCGGACCAGCAGATCCGCGTGCTCACCCCGTCCGAAATCATGCGCACGCTCCCTTCCCTAGCGCGGGAGACGTACGACCTTCCCGTCGCCACGGTGAGACTGCGGCTCTGGCTCTGCTCCCACACACGAACCAAACACGGTCGCCGCAGTGACGACGCTCGCCGACGAGAGATGATTTTCCTCGCACCCTGTCCTACCGGTCTGGGCTTCCCTCTCCCTTCCCATGCGGCTGTCTAGATTTAGGTTTCTGTGACAGTGCCGAGTCGGCGGATGTGAATTGCGGGACGATTTGTCGGAAGGGGATGCGCTTTCTCCAATCTGAACTCGTGCTCAGTCTTTTTCTTTCTCTCCTCGTTTGGGAGGAGCAAAATTGAAATCCCCGTTCGGCAGTCTGAAGTTGTTTTTCCCGCGATTTCTTATATTCCTCCTGTGCGAATGCCGAGATAGTTCCTTTGAAAACTGCAGGTACGATATCCTGCCACATTGTGCGTGTGACCTAGTACCACACCTAACGAGTCTGATGTCGACAAGACCGTAAACTCCACTCACCTTTCAAAATTGGCGACAGTGTGTACGACAAATGTCATTGTCTCATTGTGGCGGGAGAGAAACATTTAGTGTCCCATCAACAGCAGTTCATTAGAGATATATTTTGGGGGGAAAATGTGTGCGAAGACAAGTCACAAAAAATTTCTTAATGTAATCGGATGCTGACTACGTTCGTCCTTGCGGAGCACTATTGTGCAATTTTTTCAGTGTACTGTGGTGGTAGTTTCTTCAGGGGTGTTTAGGATTAATTTTTTGAGGATGAATCTGATTGAGTCTTAGGTTTAAAAGTAGCAAATAGACTTTAAAATGCAGCTATAGCTCTCGTATGCTGCAGCTACTTTCTTTATTCTGGCAATTGTGGCCTCGTTATTGTGAAGCTGTTATTGCGGAAGTTTTGGCACTTATTAGGTACGTCGGCTTTAGGAGCGTTAGACTGTTGCCTGACATTTCATCCCAAACTGTGGAAGAATCGTCAGATGCTTTGAAGGAGTAGTCAGGCAGTTTTCAAATATAATTGTGCCATGAAGCCCAACAGTTCTTAATGAGATTATGTTTGAAAATTAACTGACTACACATTTATAGCCTGTGGGGGTGTTTGCCCATGTAGGGAATGTGCCTCACTTGGTGACCTAATGTTCATAAAACCAATGACAGCTGTGAAAGTCTGCCTTGTAGGATCAGTTATGTTATTATTATTTTAATGGTGCTGGAAGTTAAATTTATTTGAGCTTCACACACTACGGCCCTTTTCACAATTTTTTCTTGACTTTGGAGAGTTGCCTATGCTTACGTAACTCAAATGATTTATAGCAAATATTTTGCTATGTAGAACTAGGATTCTACTACAGTTTTGAGCTGTATTTTTGAAAACGATAATCAACATAACATTTCAGATGATGATTATTGATTATTGTAGTTCTGGAAAGTCCTTGGTGCAATAAAAATAATAGAGAAATGGAAGGAACAAATGTAGCCACTCACCTAAAAAGTTGAGATGTGGAGTCACTGCTATGCTTTTAGACAATGTCCTGCTTCATAACTGAAGTATGTGTTTTAGTTCTGAGGATTATTTCACAGTTTTAAACATGGCTGTTTCTCAGGAATCATACCCAAGTTACAATACAGGAATCACACAGCCGACTGGTTGCAAATAACTTTTTGATACACTTACCTAGTTTCAACACTTCTAATGTTGTCTTCATCAGAATGAAATTTTGAGAAACCCAATAAAGTAATGCATAGAAAATTAAGTATGACAAAAAAAAGTTAACCAAGATGACAACTGTCACAACGTATAGTAGTTACGTATGTAAAAGTACATCGCGAGAATGCAATGGTCAGAGTTTAGAGCTCATATGCTAGAGTCAAAAAATTAAATAAAACACGTTCCGGCCTTTGGCACATATGCCTACCTAGGAATAACATCAGACTGACCGGCCCAGAGGCTTACATTGCTGCCACGAAAATAATACAAGATGCGCTGTCTGTTATTCCTAGGTAGACATAGATGCCAAAGGCTGGAATGTGTTTTATTTATTTTTTTTTTTTTTACTTGAGATATGAGCTCTAAACTCTGACCATTGTTTTCTTGCAATGTAATTTTATGTAAGTGTAACCATTGCACGTCATGACAGTTGTCATCTTGGTTAATTTTTTGTCATACTTAATTTTCTATGTGTTATTTTATAGGGTTTCTCAAAATTTCATTCTGATGAAGACATCCTTGGAGGTGTCAAAACGTAGGTCGGTGTACCAAACTGTAATTTGTAATCTGCTTGGCTGTATGATTCCTATATTGAAAAATTCACATTTCACTTAAGGAGCGAGTGGCTAGCCTAATCCCGTATTTTATTTGTATCATGTTAATGGATACTTGTACAAATTTTATCTTGAAAATGCTGCAAGCTGTTGAATTATTTAAAGTGTCGGGTCCTGTTTGCAACCATTTAGATATGAAATCAACTGGCCTATTTACAAGACACACCGAAAAATAATAAAAAATTTTGGTAGTCGAAGAGTACTACATAGAGTGAAAGTATACTACAGGTCCTCACCGAGAACTGTCAAATGCGACACCAAAAGGTCTTAAGCCCGTAATATTATGTTGTATAGTGTACAGAAATGGATTCGGTGTACTGAGCTTTAGTATGTAAATTGAGCATGAGAGTCAGTCACACAAGTTATTCTGCCTTCCTGTTACACAAACACATTTATGAACCTGCAGTGTCTCAAGGGATAGATATTTAAAAGGCGGAAGTTTCGGTTGACACCAGAACTATGCACAAAATGTTCATTTCCGTAGGAAAAGTGTGGTCAATCATCTTAACTGCAGTTTTAACAGAAATCGAAGTAACGTACTGCCAGCA
This sequence comes from Schistocerca americana, assembly GCF_021461395.2. Lineage (NCBI taxonomy): Eukaryota > Metazoa > Arthropoda > Insecta > Orthoptera > Acrididae > Schistocerca > Schistocerca americana. The sequence continues at coordinate 194,991,826 of NC_060128.1, forward strand.
GTTTGGAGAGATCGGTTCTCAAATTTGTCAGATGAGGCAGCTGCCGATCCCACGTTTTACGAAACTGTAAATGTCGTAGCCAGAATGCGTAAAGCTTTGTTGTCGAGACAGTTTTTAACCTTTCACCCTAACCTTCCTGGCTAAAGTGTTGTGGAAAGTCATCTCTCTTTGTTCACATACAGACTCCAGAACAGTACACAGTCCTCAGGAATGTGATTTCTTGCATTGGCAGAATTTCTGTAGATGTTTACGTTAGCTTGTCAGTGTTTCTTAAGAATGCTGTTCTGTGAGAGTAGATGTTTGAAATGAAAAGTAAATTTTACTTTTTTCTGTTTGAACCACAGAACAAAGATTTTTATGTGAAAAACATAGCCTAGATTTGCATGATTATTAGTTCGAAACAAGGCCTGTAATTTTTTTTATTTTCACGTTTTACTCTTACTGTCGAGAAATCATACTTAAGTGGTGCCTGATTGAAGCCGGAGAAGAAAAATTATTTTGGAAGCCGCGGCTGGGAGTTTTTCCGTGTTCTTTCTGACCTGTGTGGTGCTACAGAGCTTACTGGAAAGTTTACCTACTTTCTATTGAATGAATGCGTACGAGCTGTCGAGCATCGTGGCAGACATAGGTGCAAGAACAGTTTTTCAGTTTGTTTTCCCATCCTGCGCCTCCTCTCGTCCCACCTACGTCACTCTCCTCTTCCTCGACAATTGTACCGCTTGTTTTGTTTTGTATGGTAGATATTGCTGGCCTGGATGTGGTGCTGGTTGTGGAAAATGCATTATCCCTTTTTTTCTGTCTTCGTGTTTGTATTTATTTGTAGGTTCTCTGGTTTGACATCTTTTTTGTGAATGCTCAGTATATAATCACTTTACTTATACTAATGATTGTTTTGATTGTACTGCTCTTTTGTTCTCAGGGCTAATATTGCTCTCTTTCTGGCTGCTGTTGAGAATGTTGTAATTATTATGAATGTTAAATGCTTCTGTAGTTAATATCTGTTATGTTCCTTTAATGAGCTTTTTGTGCTGTTAATATATGTTTAATCTGTAGTGTCTGTCAGTGGTTGCCAACTATGGGACGTATTGCGTATGTACGGTAACTAATATGTATCTGGGAATTTGTGTGATGGCTAAGTGTTTTGATATATATATATTCGGTTTAGAAAGAGAAACATGATTGTCATTGGCTAAGGAGCATTGTGGTTGTGAGGGTGATTTGAGCATGGTGATAATACATTAATTTCTATATATGTGCAACACATTGCAATAATGAAAATATTTAACCCTGAAAATTCAAATATTTGCCATTCAATTTGACATTTGTGGTAATAGTGCATTCTCTTGCTTCATTCTAGCCTGCTACTTTTTTCTTTAAATACTGTAAAGTTTACTGATAAGATTTAATTTGCAAGTCACAGCATACTTTAACTATGCATTTGTCAATTTTGCTGAATTTACAAGCCTCTTGTGTGAAGCAGTGAATGTTTATTACCATATTTTTTATATTTTGTCAAACTGTTGTACAACTGTCGGACGGTACGATAATGTGTTATTTATATTGTCAACTGATTCCCCACGCCATTCTGATATTGCCTGGTAGAAGATTTCTCATTGCCTGTACAGCAAATTTTGTTTATTAATACTGCTCCAGACACTCGTAAGGATTCACAGCATGTAAGCTTGTAGATGGTGGATTAATTTTTTTATTTTACGATCACTTAAACTGTCAAACTGAGAATTTAAGGGAGTGGCTATTGATAATATAGTACCTGGTCAGATTCAGGTGTCAGTGTGAGGAAGAGTGTCATTCTCAATGAAGTCTTAATGTACAATGACTTGAAAATGACAATTCTGAAGTCTGCTGAAAGTTAGTATTTATGTAACTACTACATGTTGGTGAGAATTTTCTCTGTATCCATAGTAATATCCAGCTAACATTATGGTACAACTTCCAAATATTATCTCAGTGACAAATCGAGCAACGAGTGCCACACTTCATTCTTGTCTAAGCGGTATTCTTATCATCTGAAGTATTCCTTCTATACTTTTCAACAGGTCACTGTTTTGAATGTTAGGTCCCTTAAGTGTTAATCGGGTTGTAGGTTGAAAAGGGAGACAGATATCTTGTAGTTAGTTTGTTAGTTGTAGCACTCTGTGAAGTGGAAGGAAGGACAGGCCTTCTGGTCGGTAAGTACAGGGCTAGCAACAGAAAATCAAGTAGGGGTAATACAGGAGTAGGTCTAAAAACAAACAGGGAAATTAGTAAACAACTATAAACAACACAGCAAATGCATAATCGTAGCTGTGGTGGACATGAAACTGTGACCCTCCACAGTAGTACAAGAATGTGTGCTTTTAAGACATGCATATGATGGACAGTTGAAAAAAATGTGCAATGAGATGAAATAAATGATTCAGCCTTTTAAGCCACAAGAAAATTTAACTGTGATAGCAGACTGGAATTCAATAGTAGGAATAGGGGCACAAGGAAAAATATTAAGATAGCATGGACTGAGTGAAATAAATGAAAGAGGAATCTGCCAAGTATAATTTTGGGAAGAGTGCAATTCAGTAATTACAGACACTTAGTTTGAGTATTATGAAAGGAGGTTGTACACAAGAAAGAGACCTGGAGACACTGGAAAGGTTCACATTGATTGTATAATGGTAAGACTTTAAACCGTAGGGCTTTTCCAGGGGCAGATGTGGACTTCGATCATGAAATCTGTGGCTATGAAATGAGAAGATTGCAAAAAGGTTAGAAATTAAGAAGGTAGAACCTGCATAATTTGTAACAAACAAACACTTTTGCGAGTTTCAAAGGAGGCAGTGAGAGACTGAACAAGGTAACATAAATACAATAGAAGATGAACGGGTGGCTTTGAGAGATGAGAAATGTTGTGCAAAAGATGGCGACTCCAGGTTAATTCTTGAATAAAATGCCAGCTATTAAATAAAACTGACAAAAGGAGAAAATATAAAAAGTAACAAGTGAAGAAAGCAAGAAAAAGATAAATGTCCAAAAATGAGATTGACAGGAAGTACATAATGGCAAAGCTGTAGAAATGAGAAGCAGGAGAAGCATGTGGGACTATGGAAAAGATAGATTCCACATGTAGGAGAGAAAAAAAGAAACCTTTGGAGAAAAAACATGCAGCTGCACAAATACCGAGAGCTCAGATAGCGAGCTAGCCCTGAGAAAAAAAAGGGAGAGTGAAAGGTGGAAGAAGTACACAGGTATTCAAAATGAAATCAGCAAATACAAATAGTTATAACTACTTAATGCATAGTGATACATTGGTAAGAATTTCAGAGAATGTAAAAGAAACTTCAGCTTTTTGTTACATACTTTGTAGGTGTTGTGAACGACTCACCTCTCTCACACAAACAAGAGTGAGTGATAGTCAACTTCGTGCCATATGTTCTAAAGCATATGCAGAGTCATTGATGCAAGTGCATTAGAAGTGTGTGGTTTGAGTTCTGAAATTATTTTCTGTACCCCATATTCAAAAGATGTGCTAGTGAACTTTTCACCTTATTATCAGGATGGTCGCCTCATCACCAGAAATGTGATGTGCAGCAAATTTTTATCCCTCCATGGCTTCCAGCACTGCTGTAATACAGTTTTGTACGTATGACATAGTCTCCCTGTTTTAATGATGTGTGGTTAATTTTGAGCTTTATTTTGAGAATGTGCCCAGCAGTTGTTAGTGTCATTTGTAGCTTACCACTGCCTTCATAAATAGATTTCCTTGGACTACATTCAAATAAAAGGCAAATTCTTTCAACGTTTTGTGCTGTTACAGATGGGCAGTCGATACTTTTCCTCTGTACAAATATCCTCATTTCGACAAATGATCGATGCCGTCTGTGAATATTTTCGGCATTAGGAAGTGCTCGACTGCATCGGTGACAAAATCTTCCTTACACTCTGATGCAAGAATAACAGTTGTGAAATTCTAACTTTCAGAATGCCGTTTATAGTGGATCTGCCATTTTCACTTACGAAATGGTACTGTCCACTCGAGCATCACCACACCACACGTGTGCCAACTTCGGAATTACTCTGCTTGCTCAGTAATTGAAATTTAGAATTCACCTTCACATTCTCTGTAATTCTCATCTCTGTATTGTCACACATTAAACATCATTATTCACTTTGAGTTGGTCTGTGTGTAAAAGGCTATATAAAGGGAAAACAAAACTTGAAGACAGTGTTATGGAATGATAAAGTGGAAGTAGATGAAGATGAGATTGGGGTGCAGTACTGTGAGAAACATTTGAGAGAGCATTGAAGAGACCTAAATCAGATGAGGCATCTGGGATGTACGATATTACCTAAGAATTATTAAGATCTTACGGAGAGCTAGCCATGACAGAACTGTTGCTCCCTGTATGTAGTACATATACCAGCTCTACACCCTGCCCCTGACGGGTCATTTAGTACCGATCGACTGCCACGTCATCCTCTGCCGGCGATGATGTTCAAATTCAGTACGGAGAAGCACAGGATCGAGATAAGAGACAAATGAACTGCACTCGAGACTTCAAATAAATTGTAATAGGCCCTTTATTAAAGAAGGTCGATGCAGAGAGGTGTATTGCCAAGTCACCATTGCAATATACTAACGTGAATTATATATAGAAGAATGGAACAACTGGTTGTAGCTGATCCGGGCCGAGAGGGTGATACGACTTTGGATTCTGTAAAAATGTAGGAATAAGCGAGGCGGTCCTGACCCTATAACTTATCATCTCTTTGAAATACAGATAAAATACAGGGAGTGAATAGGTATCTACAACTTGAACAGAAACAAGACTGCAGTTATAAAAGTGGAAAGGCAGAAAAGGGAAGCAGCAGTTGAGAGTGGAGTGAGACTGGGCTGTAGCCTATCCCCAGTTTTATTTAATCTGTACATTGAACGAACAGTAAAGAAAATGAAGGAGAAATTTGGGAAAGAAATTAAACATTCGGGAAGAAGGAATAGAAATGTTGAGATTTGCTGATGATATTGTAATTCTGTCAGGGTGGCAGAGGACTTCAAAGGTGAGTTAGACAGAATGGGAAGAAGGAATAGAAATGTTGAGATTTGCTGATGATATTGTAATTCTGTCAGGGGTGGCAGAGGACTTCAAAGGTGAGTTAGACAGAATGGGAAGTGTCACAAAAAGAAATTGTAAGACCTCGACAAAAGTGAAGTGAGAGAAATGAAATGTGGTCACATTAAATGAGGCTGCGATGAGGAAATTAGATTAGGAAATCAGACAGCGAAAGTAGTATACGACTATTGTCGGTAGGGCAGTAAATTATCTGGCGATGACAGGAGTAGAAATGAAACTAGCAATAGCGAGAAAAGTGTTTCTGAAGAAGAGAAATATTTTTAGTACCTAATATACACTGATGGAAACAGAAATCACAACGCCAGAAAATAGTTAATGTAGAGTAATGAAATTCCTGAAATACATTTGTCTAGGTAACATATTTAAGTGATTAACATTGCAAGATAACAGGTTAATGTAAGCATGAGGTAAGCTATTGCAAATGTGAAATGCTTGTACATTAAAACACAGAAGTGCTGGATGTGAAGGTCCAGTGTGTCCAGCAATGCAGGCAGGTTGGTTGCAGGTCCTTAACTGGCCTCCTCCCAACCAACACACGGCCATCACTGGCACTGAGGCCAAACCGGACAACCGACCTCTACCCTGCCCTCCAAAGAGCTCTCACTTGACACTAGTGAAGTGACAAGTGGCTACGGTTTGGGGTCAGTGGAATGCACGCTACAGGGCATTTGGCTCGGAGCTGTCCTTGAAGTGACTGATTTGCAATATTTCTTTAAAGTCAGTGCCGTCATTAGACTGTTGTTTATTTAAAGTGTTACATTTGCACTTACACAATCATGATTTAGGCTTCAAAATGCCATTATCAAGTGTTTTAAGTTTTATAAATTGCCTAAGATGGCATACTGCCGTATTAAAGTACACTATTGGCATACTGCCGCATTAAAGTACACTATTAGATACATTGTCTAAGAGTCGATATTTCTGGCAGAGCCTACTGCTTTGTTTCATTACCGAGTACACCATCTTGACTTGAAATGGTTTTATCCGCGCCATTCGACTGATCTTCTGAGTCATTTGCCATCTCCAATAGAATTACAGTGTCGGTATTAGACTGTGAAGCGTTTCTGTTTCTCCTTGTTTTCCTTCGCTTCTTGGTCAGTTTACAGATTGAATCCTGTGTCTTTTAGACCTGCAGTTTGGTATACACACGCAATTTGCTGACAGTGCTGTACGATCACTGTGGTCGGTGACATCCGTGATCTTCTGTAAGGTTTCGTTACAATACTGGGAGTATAGAAAAAGTCTCTAGAAAAGTCTTGAGAAAGAGTTTGTCCCTAGAATACACAGTTTGTAATGAAGGGTATTGAATAATAAATCAATTTCTTATCGCTTCTGATTGTATAATGTCTCTGTTAGCCTTATTATCAAGAGCAATTCCAGAAAACACTGCCACACAGTAAAACAAGTTCTTAATTTCCACACACAATCACCATACGAACACTTTTCTTACGTATTAGTTTGATAACGAGATTCTAATGAGAAAGTATAGGAATTTTCAGAATGGACCTCACACTCAGAGCGTAAGTGGGGAACACGTCGTGATGTGCAGGTGGTTCACCTGGCACAGCAGTGAAGTTGTGGAGAGTTGGGCTGAAAAATAGTTGTATGTAACAGTTTAATGTGCAAGAGAGTCAAAGACTTTCAATAAAGGGCTGTGTCTTTGCTGGCCACATTTTCCCCACACGTGTTGACACGAACAAAATGTCGAGGTATTAGGATTGTCTGCAGCAGTATTAATGAACTGTTCACTTTCGGGCTTGCAGTCAGTCTGTCGTAAGATTTCAAAAAGCAGTAGTGGGTAGTGAATGAATGGATGGGGAGGAATGTGTTCAATAAACAGTTCATTGGGAATCATTCGTAGTGTCGAGACATTTTTAACAATTTGCGGGTCGGTCCACGGTATACATCTGATGGTGTGTGGTGGATTTTTACCTGGAGATCTTTCGTGTGTGTTTCCTGTTAAATTATTTGGCAATGAGTTCTAATTAGTTATACCGAAGGAATGTTGAGAGAGTATCTCTAGTAGTTTCGTGAACCCCCTCTGAAAAAGTACATAAATTGTTCACTAGATTGAGTATACTTTTACAGAATAACATTAAAGGGGAGTTTTAATAGTAGATACTTTCTGTCCCTAAAGAAAGAAAGATAGGGGAACACTTTACGATAACTTTGAACAGAGTTCACGTCATCAAGATTTGCCAGATAGTATGTCTGACTCGTCCTCCCGTCAGTGTACTCAGAATTGCACTTTCTGCCCCTAACTGACCTCCCAGACGGACATCGGAACAGTACTGGGAAGTTCCGGATGGAATGCAAATAATGGAACATGTAAAGGTAACTATTCATGTTACAGTCAATGAATTGGACAGATGGGTCTCTTCTGCTGAGCTGATCTGTTGTTGTTGTTCCCCCCCCCTCCTCTCCCTCTCTATTACGCACGCATGCGTGCTCACATTCATTCACACACACGCACACACACACACACACACACACACACACACACACACACACACACACACACACACGCACACAGTTATGTTTCTGCTGTTCTGAGGCGTGCAATCAGCCAGGACGCTGCCCAAATGCTTTCCTACATTTTCAGTCTCATTTACGTCACTGTCAACCACGCAGCACCCAAACTGTTTGTTTAGTCGTTACCTTTGCTCGTCTGTTATTTTCATTCCGGACAGCCTACGTACAGACATTACCTCGCGGACGGACAGACGGTTCGTATACTCGCACCTAGCGAGCCGAACCGGATACCGGTCCGGCGTCCACATTAACCGGAGCGACCCCGAGGGAAGTGTGTGCCCTCCCCCTCGAACGCACCCCTCTCGGAAACGTTTCTCTAGTTAATCGGTCGCAGAGTGGAGGTGTCCGGCGCGAGCGTCACGTGGGAGAGTAACGCCGTGGGCTTGTGGGTGTTGGCCAGGACCAGGAGCGGCTACTGCAGCAGCAGAAGACGTCACGTGAGGCGGAACAGGAGCGGCAGTGGAAGCAGCTGCAGGCGCTGCGCCAGCAGCAGGCGCACCAGCACCAGCAAGTGATCCAGGAGCAGCGCGTGCAGGGTGAGTAGCACCACCTCGTTCTCTGTCTCTCTCTCTCTCTCTCTCTGCAGGCGCACCAGCACCAGCAAGTGATCCAGGAGCAGCGCGTGCAGGGTGAGTAGCACCGCCTCTCTCTCTCTCTCTCTCTCTCTCTCTCTCTCTCTCTGCAGGTGTCCCCTCCCTTCACTGCCGTACTCTGCCCGGGGCTCTCTCGGCCTCCGACTCTCCCGCTAAAAATGTGCGTGTACTCGGAAAACTGTTGCTATCTCTTATTTACGTAATACTTTACACGTTCGCTTTACGTTATTCTCGTCAAACACTCGGGCTGTCGAACGGCCTCACTGTAACTACGCCGACGTAGAAAGGTGCGGAATATCGTCTGCCCGAGTACGTCGGCGCCCCTCGTGTTGTGGCCACCTCACCTCTCCTCTTCTCACACACTGCTATTGAAGAGCTGGCATTCTGTAACAAATCTCACCTCTCGGGGATAGACTTCTGACACGCGAGACGGCTATTGAGATCTTCACATTCGGAGTGCGAGAACACGAGACACTTACCGGTCGATAATGTCGTCCCTGTTTACTGGGTTTCCTGATGTCCGTACTGCTGTAGTCTTCTCAATTAGCTGCCCTATAAACGTGGCGTCTGCAACACTGTACCAGTCTCGCGGTGTCTCATTTCCTTATCACATTCCTCCAGTGCGGCGTATCCCCGATATTTGTCACGTGTCCCTTCTGTAGTTCTGCTAGTCCGGCCCACATATGGGGTGACAGAGTAGCACAGAACGTGTTGTGCGTTGTGCTACCTTTGAGGTATCGTTGCTGTGGTTTTATCTGTGTTACTCGTATCAAAATTTGTAGAGTGCCACTTTTCTGTAGGTACCTACCAATTTGTCCAGTGGAACTACCTGAGCAAGCTACTTTTCTGCTCTCTCAGAGAAAAATTGAATATTATTTGGTATTTTCTTCTCTCAACATTGATCGGGAATATTGCCGGGTTAACTTCGATCCTTACTTGAAAAATGTTGGAAGTGACAAAGGCCAAGAGCAGCAGCAGAAGTAGCACTCGAGTTATTTAATCTATCACAGATATTGACCATTGTTATTGTGGGATATGACATGCTTGACACTTAAAGTGTAGTAGCAGATGCAGGTAGTGCGTGCTATTGGCTCCTAACACTTTTGTCGACCGTATAAAGCAGTTGGCATTTTATATCTTCGGCATGCTGCAGTTCACTGCGTGTAGCACTCTGCTCTTGACTTTCCGTACCACCATTTTGTCACCTTACTTTTACAGTTTGAGCTGAATACTGAAACACAGGGTGGCAACAGTGCAGAACTGAAAGCATTGCTCTGGCTAGTGTCGAAATGTTGATGTGATACAGAAGGACAGAATAGCAGACAGATTATATTTGTTCAAAAACGTACCCTATATACCAAACAGTAACTCGATGTCATTGTTCCCTATTCTAATTATCACTTTGAGAAGCTCTCTGTCACTAACAGTGAGCTTTGCATCAGACAAAAGTATTTTTTTCAACTCCCATTTATCAGAACATACTTAAGAATGTCAAATAATGTAGGACGGCTGGCTGTGGAGGGGCAACTCTGTGAATGCTTAGAATTTTTGGGAGTAATTTACAGATTAGCAAAGAACAAAGTAAGGGTGCTGAATTTGAAGTGTTGTGTATAACAATTTTGTACTGTTTTCGCCTGAACACGAAAGACCTGCAGGTATTGTGTGAAGGTATTTTGCAGTGCACAATGCTTACGATAAGTCATATTGCTGCAAAAACTGGGTTACCTTTTATTAAGCAGTAAGGTCTTATAGAGGAGTATAACATTATAACCAATTAGTTGTGACAAAAGTGTCATATTTCACTGTCAGGTCAGCGACCTGTACACTTGGGATATGACACTTTTCAGATCTATCCTCAGTTTAGTGGTTTCATCTTTATCTTTGGAGTTGTGCAGTTTAGTGTGTTCAAGGATATTGGATATTTTTGTAGTTACAACTATGTCAATCTAAGTTACCCTGCCTCATCATAGAAAGCTTTGCAAGTTGCTTGTAAGCAGTAAGATTTTTCTTGTCTGTTGTAATTGAAAATGAAATTAAAATTAGTGAAGTTTCTTTGTATGTGCATTGATAGCGTCTCTCAATTTTTTCCATATCTAAAAATCCTGGTGTAAACCATTGGATCAGTTCATGAAAAGAAAGTATATCTTCTTTGGCATTAAAAAAAAAAAAAAAAACGTGAATGAATAAATCATGGCCCTTTTATAGTAATCATCCATATATTATCTGCCAACATTTATACAAATCAGTTTTATCACACTGTCCTGCTGTAGAATGACACAATAACCCTTTAAATCCATCCAGCAAAATTAAAACCATTGACATAACAGTAGTTCACTTTGCTTTTCTTTTACACCTCTCCTTTCAGTACTGCACCAGAGGGACTAAGTAGTGACATGTTGACACAACTGAACAGCATATGATTGCCATTTCTCTCAAAACTCTTTCCTCAAACTTCAACACAAGTTAGGCCCTGTATTGTGCAACCAGAATATCTTGTAAAGTTCCGAGGGTTCCTGCATTATTTATTTTGCCTAACGAGATAAATTTTCAGAAACTGATCTCAGATGTTTCTTATTCCACTTTCCTATAATTTGTCAGAGATTCGTGTTTCTTTCAGCTTGCTCATCAGATTAAAGAGCATCATTATTGTGTGCGCGATTTACACTTTCCATTTGCTGGCCTCCGCTCGAGGTCTTTGGAGGGATTGTCAAGTTTCACTTTTTGCAACTTTTTGTAGTGATCGTGAGAGTTCACCAGCTGTGTATATTTCTAATCATCGTTCACAATTTCTGTTGTTCAAAATTAATCTATTTCATTTTTTTGTAATCTTGTAGTGGTATTACAGAAATGTCACATTTTTGTACGTTGACATAAAGACGTACCTGTCATAACGTTGAATCGTCGAACACCGTTGCAGCAATGGCGAGAGTGCACCGACAGATGAGTGTTGACGGCATCCCATTCCCTGCAGAGTCGCAGCAAGTCGCTGCCGGACTATCGCCTCAGGTAACCGCTTGTTTCAAAACTGTAGACTGATATTTAATTGTTAAAAAATGATTTACAATCGAGGTGCAAAATGCAGTGTGGAGAAAAGTTTTGTTGTCAAGATAAAACCAAAATGTGTGTGTGTGTGTGTGTGTGTGTGTGTGTGTGTGTGTGTGTGTGTGTGTTTTAGTCAGTCAGTCATAAATAGTCATAATCTCTGTCCACCTTCATTGAGAAAATGTGATTTTCCTAATTCGTCACACGACCTGTGGAACAGCCCAATAGCTAATTGACAAAATGACATAGCTAATATAGTACTACCTGCACCTCCCAATTCTTTTTGTGTCTTCAGAATGTAATTTTGTTTTCCTTACTGAAAATAATATATATGTGATGGTAGGCACACAAACAAACACACGCACACACACAAAATTCAAGCTTTCGCAACCCACGGTTGCTTCATCAGGAAAGAGGGAAGGAGAGGGAAAGAGGAAAGGATGTGGGTTTTAAGGGAGAGGGTAAAGAGTCATTCCAATCATCTTTGTTTTTAGATATATTTTTCCCACGTGGAATGTTTTCCTCTATTTTATAGAAAGAAATGTTCCACATGGGGAAAAATACATTAAAAAACCAAGATGCTGTGACTTACCGAACGAGAAAGCACTGGTAAATAGACACAATAAAAAACACACAAACACTACACAGATTTCAAGCTTTTGCAACCCACAGTTGCTTCATCAGGAAAGAGGGAAGGAGAGGGAAAGAGGAAAGGATGTGGGTTTTATGGGAGAGGGTAAGGAGTCATTCCAATCCCGGGAGCGGAAAGACTTACCTTAGGGGGAAAAAGGGACAGGTATACACACGCGCGCGCAGCGCGGCAACTTGAAATTAGCGGAGCTTGAGGCCTGGTGGGTAACGGGAAGACATATTTAAATATGTCTGCTTGTGTCTGTATATGTGTGGATGGATATGTGTGTGTGTGCGAGTGTATACCCGTCCTTTTTTCCCCCTAAGGTAAGTCTTTCCGCTCCCGGGATTGGAATGACTCCTTACCCTCTCCCTTAAAACCCAAATCCTTTCGTCTTTTCCTCTCCTTCCCTCTTTCTTGACGAGGCAACCATTGGTTGCGAAAGCTAGAATGTTGTGTGTATGTTTGTGTTTGTTTGTGTGTCTATCGACGTGCCAGCGCTTTCGTTTGGTAAGTCACATCATCTTTGTTTTTGTATATATATTTCCCCCCCCCCCCCTCCCCCCCCAAACACGTCCGATTGCCACAATGTAGTGATGTGTCGCTAACACCTGCTTTGTCCATCTTGTTGTAACTGCTTTCACGAAGTTGATGACGCAATAGGTAGAGTGTATGAAACAGTTAGACTCGTAACATGTTTGACTGACAAATTTTTGTAGAAATGTGAGGATTATTATTTTGGGCCACAGAGAGATGTGAAATTGAGTCAATATTTACTGCAGACTTCACATAGCCAGTTGGTAGGTTATTTTGCTACAGAGTATACTGTGAGGGCCCAAGTGCAGTGATCGCTGTCTGACAGAAACTGTCGGAGAGAGATGAACTGACATCTAGTTTGCTAGGAGTTCTCAAAAATGCAAGATTCTTGTGTTGTACTGGAGAATAACTACCCTTTCCCTCATGAAAAATTAATTCATCACAGGTGAATCTGACCTCTTTGCGGATAAAGATTAGAACAAAGCTTTTGTCTCATATTGACCAGCTCTATTATCTGTTGGATGTCTTCCCTCTAGAGCTTCCTCTAGCACTCTCCCGTCCTGTCCCTTCTTCTACTTACTGTCTGCCACACATTCTGTTCCTCACTGATTCTGTGGAGAACCTGTTTACTCAAGTTTCAGAGTCCTCCTGTGGCCCCACATGTTAATCACTAAAGTTGTCTCGTCCCTAGTTTACCGATGCTCTGTGATTTACTTCCGTACAATGGTGTACATTTCCAAAAAAATTCTTATGTGAAATTTTTTTTAAATTTTTTTTTTGTTTTTATTTTTTTAAATGTCACTCTCATTTTGTCCACTGTGCGTTATTCTGCTTCCGAGGTAGCAGAATTCCTACAGTCTACTATGCGTTCGCGAGTTTTAATGTGAAGTTTATCCCTAATTTCATTGCTGACTCTCCTCAACACTTTTGTCTTTGTTGTTTACACTCTGTCTGTATTTTGTGAACATTAGGACTTTTCATTCCGTTCAGCAGGTCCTGTAATCCTTCCTCACTTTTGCAGAGGGTACCGACATTGTCAGTGAATCTTATCATTAGTATGCTTTCACCCTATGTTTTAATAGGTTTTTGATACTGTTTTTATCACTTGGTATTGCTTTTTTGGTATACAGGTTGAACACTAGAGGAGTTATACTGCACCCTTTTACGACATTTTTAATTGGAATACTTCTCTCCCTATCTCTAATTTATAATGCTCCTTCTAGGTTCCTGTACATGCTGTATGTTACTTGTCTTTATCAGTAGATTATACCCATTTTTCTGAGAGTTTCATACACATTGCACTATTTTAAGCTGTCAAACGCATTTCCTAGGTCGACAACTCTTACGCGAGTGCCATTTTTCTTAAATCTCGCTTCTGCTATTGAGTGTGGTGTTATAACTTCTCTCTGGAGGTTTTGCTGTTCTCAAAGCCAAACTGAATGTTGTCTAACAAATTCTCCCTTTTATTTTTCCTCTCTTTAGTGTATATTTTTGTCGTCACCACCTTCGGGATAGTTCAGATAAAGTTCCTCTGAGAGTCCGACGATACGTCTCTGGTCTCAGCAAGTCTACATAATAACCGGAATAATTATTTGGTTGCCACTTCCTCAAATTATGTTAGAAAATCCAAACAAATTTTAGTCTTCCCTCATGCCTCATCAGTTCTGGCAGTTAGTGCTCTTAGCAACTCTTGTTCCCATTTGTATCTGTTGCTAAGTTAAAAACTTTCCACATTACCGGATTATCCTTTCTGTTTCACACCTCTCTATTATTGTTCATACAGGACGGTTGTTTGACGTCACCGGTGGGCATCCGTCCACCCCCGTTCCCGCCACCTGCGGGGATTCCTTCAGGTGCCCAGAAGGGGCAGCGACTGCCGAGTCCAGGTGCGGGTGCGGTTCCGGGCGGCACGATTTTCCCGCACCCCGCAGCAGCCGCCGTCACGGGGGTGGGCGTCCCACGGCCGCCGGTGCCACCCCCACAGTCTCAGCGCACCTTCCAGCCGACCCTGGTGGGGATCCCCCCTCTACCCGAGCAGCCGCAGCAGGTGGCTGTGTTCCGGTCGGCCGCTTCCGACGTCGTGGACCCGTACGCCCAGCCGCCGCACACCCCGAGGCCCCCAGCTCAGCAGCAATTCCCACCAATGATGGCTGCAGTGCAGAGGTAACCTCGAAAGTCTAGCAGTAGGTTATCGATAAGAAAGAGAGGCACGCGTGTTTGAGTTTACCGAGGTGTATGTCATCGGTTTAGTGAGAAGCCGCAGATTGAAAATTTGAATGTCCCGGATATCGATACCCAGTTAAACGTAGGATTTTTTCTGCTACTTGTCGTTTCCTTACCGACAGAAATGATCGACGTACGTGAAAAGTGCCTCATTGTGCTGTGGTTTGGAGTGCCATTAAGCTGTAGGTCCCCTTGTAACTTCCCGGGTGAAGCAGTTCGAAGGGAACGATGCGCAATCTCCGATAGAAGCACTTGTACTAAAGCACGGCAATGTTTCGACTGTCATTTGGATACTGTATGTTTTTAAATTCTCCACATTGTTTGATTCGTTTCTGCTTTTACTGTAGCTAACGACTTGATTTACACTTTGTTGCAAAAAGTATATCAGATTTTATTTATTTATTTATTTATTAATTATTGTATAGCGTATGGCTAATACAGACATATCATAAAATTAAATTACATATACTTGTGCACATATTGACACACAAGAAACTTAAGTTTGTCTTTACAACTGAATATCCAGTCCTTCAATCCAGCGCTCTGCATCTGGAGTTGCTAGCAGGAAGTCCTCTTCAGCACTGTGATAGGCTCGAATCCTGTATTCACTGACAAATTGGTGAACAGTCTGGTACGGAGTCCCACAGTCACTGGCTGGATTAGCCAGCTTCTTACACTTAAAACGAGCATCCCCGCATCAGCCACGGTGGGTGTGGATTCTGTCGAGAGTAGTTCTAGTCTCGTGTGGTAGGTTGAATCGACTCGGAAGTTTAGCAGCTGAGAAGATGTTATGCAGGCACACGGCTTCCCACCGACCTCTGCATTCTTCGAGGGGTTCGAAATCCTTAGTAATCGTGTCAGCAGCATCGGACAGAGTCGGATGGCGTGATTTTCAGTCTCTTAAGATTTAAAAGTGGCAGGTTGCTATGCACGGGTAGGTAAGAATTTCTGGAGATCTTGTGGAATTCTCTCGTAAGGGCAGTACATCTGCATAGAGCAGGAGGCATTATACCAGTTAACAGTGGAAGCCAATAATGTACGTTGATGTTGCAGATTATGCTTGTAAATCCCCGTATTTGACAAAACAACCTTCGGGTATCACTCAGATTTGCCTCATCCCAAATGTTTTTTTGTGTTTTATACCTTATCTACGAATGAGCGATACGTGTCAAATGTATGGGCTGTTCCAGAGCTGCTCTCGCCCCACTGTACAACCTGTAGGGATATTGTAAGCACAGTGAGAGGGATACGCTGACAGTATAACTGCGTAGAGGAAGAAGGAAGAGAGTGGTGTTCATCTGTTTTCACATTTAAAAAGAAGTAATCACGTTTTATGCCACGAAAAGAATTTGTAATAATTTCGTAAGATTGTACAGCAGTGGGGATTAAACAGTTTTCCATTTATCTGCCCGATTAGTCACTATCTGAGGGAGTAATTAAGATTGATTACATCTTTCAGCTGTCAGAGGAAAACTAAACTTTCCACGATCTGCAGGTACACCCCGACACCGTACCCTCAAGGAGCCCCACCACCGCCTCCGCCCGGTATGCGCGCCGTCCAGTTTGCTGCCGCTGCCGGAGGACCGGCCCCCCCGCGACACGGGTTTACCCCGCGCGGTCCGGACGCGGGCGGGTACGTGACGGCTGCCGGCCTGGGCTTTGTCCGCCCCGGCCCGCCCGTCGTACAGGCCCACGTGGGCGCGCCGCCTCAGTCTGCCGGCGTAGGTGTGGGCGGTGTGGCGGCCGCAGATCCGTATGCCGTGCCGGCTCTGACGCCTAGACCTGCACAGGAACAGCTGCGGGACCTCCTGCAGACCAAGAAGGCGGCAGACGAGCAGCCGGGGCCCAGGCTGTGGGCGGCAGGTGAGGTCGTGTCGTGTGAATTTCCCAAAAAGAACTTTGCACCACCCACTTATCTGCAAATATATGAAATATATGTACATTTACATTTCAGGGGAGCATGCAGTGACAGAGATTATTATTATTATTATTATTTATTACTATTACTATTATTATTATTATTTATTACTTAGTTGTCAAATAAATACAAAGCAACAATAACAACACAAATATAAGCAGTGTATTCGAAAGAGCACATCTCTAGTATTTGCCACACTGTTCTGCTCGGATCCTTATCGGTATGCTGAAGTGGTCGATATGCTGCTCGAGATTTTCCCACTCTTCGGTGCCGGTCCTGCTGAGGTCACCCAGTGTGTGAGGAGGGTTCTTGTAACAGCCGTGACAGTGCACTGTGAGTTTCTACTGGTCCCGAGTGTGCTCGATCGGGTCAGTTTCGGCATACGCCTCGGACCGTTCCATTTCTACAATTCCTATCTCGCGCTGGAAGATGTTTGGTGTGCGAAAGTGGTGTTATCACTCATTATTGTCTCAAAAGGTGAACTTACCGCGAAAATGTCGATTGTAGAACCGGACATTTGTTTGTCCCGATTTGGGACAGCTCCGAAATTGCCGTCGACAGAGTTGAGAGTGTTAAAACACCAGTAAGTGATACTGGCCCAAAGTGTGACTGACCCACTTCTCAGCCGAGCCTGTCGGTGTGTACGCCCGAAACACGCTGTAGTACCTGGCTGCCTCCACACACGTACGACAATCGTCAGGTGTTTGAAAAATGCTGCTCTCGTCAATGCAGGTACTCAGTGTCGTCGATCTGAGTTCCTCTGTCGACCTTCTTCACACGTCACAGTACTGGAGGCCTGTACTGTCATTCACAGTGGATACTGGCCCAAAGTGTGACTGACCCACTTCTCAGCCGAGCCTGTCGGTGTGTACGCCCGAAACACGCTGTAGTACCTGGCTGCCTCCACACACGTACGACAATCGTCAGGTGTTTGAAAAATGCTGCTCTCGTCAATGCAGGTACTCAGTGTCGTCGATCTGAGTTCCTCTGTCGACCTTCTTCACACGTCACAGTACTGGAGGCCTGTACTGTCATTCACAGTGGATGCCCGGAGGGCAAATCGATCGCGTGGAATACTGCCCGAGTCGACACGGCCCTCGTAGTTGCCTCCGAAAAAGCATCACGTAGTTCACTCACATTTTCCTCATGGTAAATACAAAACAATTTGCAGGTCACACTGTCAGGTACTGTCTATCGAGGACAGACGTCGGGAGCCGGTTCGCCAATATTTCGTGTCTTACAATAGCAGACGAGGTTTTTGTGGTGTGACAACGGTGTACATTGGCTGGTATCCAGCTTTCTGTACGGACAACCCTTCTCGCCGAAAAGTGACGACGAGTGCAGACTTAAATTTGTAAACAATCTGTGCTGTTGTGTTCACAGTTGTAGACACAGACTTCTGTACTGAGCTGCAATGAAAATGCCAGTTTGCTTTTACTTTTGTTATGAAAGTTGCTGTGTATAACCATTTCCTGCAGTCAGTAGTGTAGAGAAAGGGAATTCTGATCAGAAAACAGAAAGATGTGAGTCATGAGAATTGGGAAAACTATTTTTGAGCTATTTATGTAATAGAAATGGTTTACTTATTTATTTTTGTGAAGTCTCAGGTATGTCTGCCTGACAGTGAAGTTGTGTGAGTGCTGCTCCCCCCTCCCCTTTCTCTCTCTCCTTCACCCTCCCTGCCTCATTCCCCTTCCCCCTCCCATTATTTATATTTGTGAAATCTCGGGTATGTCTGTCTGACAGTGAAGTTGCGTGAGTGTTCTCTCTCTCTCTCTCTCTCTCTCTCTCTCTCTCTCTCTCTCACCCACACACACACACACACACACACACACACACACACACACACTTCACCCTAAGGCCTAAACAGTTACATGCACCGTTAAGAGCACCTTAATACAGAATCGCCTCCTGACTCCGTGTCTTACGGCTGCCTACAGATCAGTTGGCGCCGCAGCAGCACGGTGGCGCGGAGGTGGCGGCGGACCCCGGCGCGGAGTTCCGGCAGCCGCTGCCACCTGCGCCGTCGCGCCCTCCACGCCTCGCTGCCCCCGCTGTCATCAGGGCTGCCCAGCTGCCACTGCAGGCACAGGCTGCACTCAGGGCGCCCCTCCAGGTAAGGCAGAGATATCTAAATTACTGGTGTAACACAGTAAGGGCACACATAATGTTACCACTCGGTATCTTTTGGGTGTGTTTTCATTGTTTTACTCAAGTATTATAGAAGATTTGTGCGTTTTTTGTGAAGAAATAGGCATTCCAATGGGAAGAACGGTCACTTTTCGTAATAAATAAGTTATTTGTAAACGTATTAGTTGTCACGGAAAAGTTAATCCTGTCATAATGTCGATTTTTACAGTTTACTCTCCGACGTAATCGAGAGTCAGCTTTTTCTGTTTATTTTTGTGGTGATTAACAGCTGTAATATACTGGTAGAAAATTCAGTGCAACTGTGAAATTCCTTCCTGTCAATGTTTTATGTAAACGTTTGTATGTTAAACAATTTCAGTCAGTTTTTGCAAAAATCAGAAATTCATTAAATCAACAGTTTTCCCTTGCCTGTAGAAACGCTAATAGACATTGTAAACTGATAATGTGGAGTGTCATTGTCATCTGGAAATTACTTAATACATTAGACAAAATGTTATCAGCAAAGTCGTTTTACAATTGTATGCGCTGTAAAGGTGCCCGTCTGACGTCGAATAACTCCTTTTACGTACTACTCGGTATAGACCTTTGCGACCTAAAATCGCCTGGGGGAATAGTGTACTGTATTCTCTTCTCGTATACTAGCTTTTCTTCTCTTCAGTGTACCATTTGTGATCTTTTGTACCACCCCCATCACTTTCTCTGTGCCTTCATTCTTCAGAAGTTTTGTTATATTGTACTCCACAGACAAGTTTTAATCTCTGATTGTTTTTAATCTGGCACCCACAATCAGCTTCTGACTTACCGGGAGTCACATTTCGTGAGGACGAGGTGAGACCGAGTCGAGCGAGGTGGCGTCGGTGAGATTAGGAGGTCGAAGCAGTTTCGGAGATGGCTGGGTGAAAAAAGGAAAAAGAAAAATGAGAGTCAGAATGAGCCCTACGAGTTGGTATGAACCCTGCAGTCGAGAGCTAGCAGGAAAGAGGGAGCGAAATTGAAAGAGGGAGGGAAGGTCGAGGATAAAATGATAAACTGGCAGAGACACAGAAGAACTGCCATCTCGAGAACAGCGGCAGCTAATTGACGGAAATGCCCTGCAGGGGAGCGAGTAGCTTGCTGCTGCCGCCACTCTGTCCCGGTACTCCCGGTCTCTCCACCTGACGTGTTGCTCTTGCAGTGCAGTCCTACACCCTCCAGAATTTGACCACGTCTGTATCTTAACGTTTTCTCTCTAATTTTTCCACCATCTCCTTTTCTGCTCTTTTCCAGTTTTTTAATTGCGCTATTCATTTCTCTTCTCATAACTTTCTCTTTATCCATCTTTACTTCTCACTCTGTTTTCTTATCTATATTATTCTTCCAGGAAAGAAAGAAAAGAAAAAGAAAAAAACAAGTTCAAGTAATTACGGACCGAATTTAAAAATTTAAAATAATGTCACTCTATTCGTAACGAGGTATATTGTTAAACAGCATTAACACTATGCTGTCCACTGACACCACAATGGTGTCGTGCGTGAAAAAGTGGTCAATGGCCCGGTGACACCACAGTGGTGTCGTGCATAGTACCGTTCAGTAGCCGGCGACACCACAGTAGTGTCGTGAACATAGTATTGCGCAGTGGCCGGCGACAGCACTTCAGTATCTTCTGCATTCTGTTGGTGTTACGTTTAGGTAACACTAAGTTATACACGTCAACAAGTTTTTTGTTTTTATAAGTACTTGTGCTCTTTCATCGTGACAGCTGAAAAAGACGTTCGGGACAACTTGGCCGATTGGGAAGAAGACGTCGGATATAAAAAAGAAGGAAAGTGATGCTGAATTGTTGGAATATAGTGAAAGACGTCCGAGAAGAATTCGACGAATGCTACAGTTGCCGACTGAATCGGATGATGAAGACTGTGTACAGTGGTTAGACTTTGATTTACCGAGGACCGATAATAAATTTGAAGGATCTCCAGGTCCAAACATATTTCCCAAAGATACACAGTGTCTCGAGGATATCGTACAATTATATATTGGGATCGATCTATTTGAATATATTAGCAATGAAACCGACAAGAACTACAGTCAAAATTTCAATAGTAGGGAGCTGGCTAAAAAAAAAGGTCTTATTTGTCAACGTTATGGGACCTGAACTTAGAAAATTGTTTGGGCTTGCTATCCTTACGGAAATTGTGAAAAAAGCAAGGATCGATGATTATCGGTCACCGAATCTGTCGATAGACACACTGATATTTCACAAAACAATGTCCCGCAACCAATTCGGACAAATATTATAATTTTTACCTTTTTCCGACAACAACAATAAACCGGATAATGCCGACTAGCTTTTCAAAGTGCAATTTGTAATTGATTATTTTTCCAAAAAGCTTAAAGAAACTTTTAATCTTAAGTGATTGATACCGTGGCGTGGATGGTTAAATTTTAAAGTTTACAAATCGTCAAAAATTACGAAGTAAGGCATACTCACTCGGATGCCGTGTGATTTGAGTGCGGAATACATTTCCTCGTTCGAGATATATTCCGGTGCTGGACAGCCTTTAGCAAAAACAGTGATTGAACTATTGACACCTTCTTAGGGAAGTGGCATCACCTCTACACAGATAATTATTATAACAGTGTCGAACTCGGGGTGTATTCCTGCGATCGCTAGGTTCCGTATACCGAATGGGTGACAAAAGTGACCTCGTGCAGTGTGGCTGTACGAAGGGCACTAGGACCGTAGGTGCTAAATTTAACTCATTAATTTGTTTGTGCAGTAACGAGAAATTTGATTCTGTGAAGAGTCGAGGTTTTACCAGTCATCTCTAAACTGAATGTAGCATGGTGCTTACCAGTGTACTGCCTTTGGCTGTTGCCCCTCAGCCTCCTGGCAGGACACTGGAGCCTGAGAGCCCTTCTTTTCCAACAGTCTTCAGAGACTTAACATATTTTAACAAATTTGCTACACCTTAAAACCCATTCATAGAAAAGTAATTAATTGAAGAGCAACTCACTGTGTAGTGCAGGTGTCAAGCTGCCCACAACCGTGTAAGTGAGACTGATAACTAGCTGGTGTTTGGACAGATCTTTTTTCAAACGAGAGCTCGCGTATTTTGACGGGAACAAATTGTGACTTAGCAATGCTACCTAACGTGTCAGAAAGGGCTCACAGAAGTGAGCACCTCTCGTCACGTACTCCCGTCTGCCGTTGACACGAGACACTCCTCTGTTGCGACAGGGCCTGGACCCGAGAATCCGACACGTTCTGCAGCAGCGGTACCCGGGAGCGCTGCTGCGTGCGCAGCGCAACCCTCTGGATCCATACGACCATCTGGTGCAGCATACCCAGCCGCAGGCGCCCCCACAGCCACACCACCAGGAACCGCCCCCACAGCCGTCGCCGTTCACTACTGCCGGTGAGTACCGACGTCCTCCTCGCCGTGCTTCCACTCCTCCCGTATTCGAATGTGACGGTGTTCTCACTTACCCTGTCGGGCAGTTACTACATTTGTGCTTCGTCTCTGCTCGGAGGTAACACTTGCTGCTGTTGTGTGGATGATGGTTATTGTAGTACAGATGAGAATTTGGTGACTACTGAGTAATTATTAGTTGGGGCTTCCTGGCAGATTAAAACTGTGTGCCCGACCGAGACTCGAACTCGGGACCTTTGCATTTCGCGGGCAAGTGCTCTACCAACTGAGCTACCGAAGCACGACTCACGACCGGTACTCACAGCTTTACTTCTGCCAGTACCTCGTCTCCTACCTTCCAAACTTTACAGAAGCTCTCCTGCGAAGCTTCTCATTCTGGAAACATCCCCCAGGCTGTGGCTAAGCCATGTCTCCGCAATATCCTTTCTTTCAGGAGTGCTAGTTCTGCAAGCTATGCAGGAGAGCTTCTGTAAAGTTTGGAAGGTAGGAGATGAGGTACTGGCAGAAGTAAAGCTGTGAGTACCGGTCGTGAGTCGTGCTTCGGTAGCTCAGTTGGTAGAGCACTTGCCCGCGAAAGGCAAAGGTCCCGAGTTCGAGTCTCGGTCGGGCACACAGTTTTAATCTGCCAGGAAGTTTCATATCAGCGCACACTCCGCTGCAGAGTGAAAATCTCATTCTATTAGTTGGGGCTTTATTTTAAGAATGAATACTTTCTGGATTCCACTTTGAGCAAAGTCCAATTTCGTGAGGTTCTCTATTTTTTCCGAGAATGTTTCAATAGTGTTGTACTTTCGTCAGAGTGTTTTCCTTTATTCCACTCGGTTTTATTTTATTCCGTTAAACAGCACATTTGGTTATTAGTGCTGCTGTTTCTTGCAGCACAATTAGTGGTTTTACAGGGTTTGTCACCTGCAGTTTTCTTGTCGTCAATTGCCATTATTGTAATTCTGTCATCTGTGTTCACAAAACACAGTGGAAAACACTACCTCTGACTAGAGATGGGCAAACTCGTTCCTCCCGGGGAACTAGTTCACTGGTAGTCATTCCTTTTTTGCGATCTGTTCATTTTTACTCGTTTATTTATTTTTTTTTTTATCTAATTATGCACGCTATATGTGTTTTAGATAAATGTCCAGGAAAAATATCAATTAAATGTTACTTGTGCACAATAATTCATCAATAACAAAATGTAGACTGGTTGTTTATTAGTTTTCTTTTACAATTTGCAGCTGCGTAGGTTAACCGTGCACCACAGTGTCGTGCCATCTGTGTGGGAAATGAAGATTTGTTGGAGAAAATCGTGATTTTTGGCACAGGAGCCGAGAAATGGCTTACTAAAACAAGAGACCTCTTATTGGCAGCTGTGGCAACTCTGTAAATGCAGAATTTTTGTGAACTTCATAAGTAAAAGGAAACAATTCCTTTTTTCAGAACCTGGACAACCCAGCACAATTTGAAGATTTTTTACAATTGAAAAAGATAACAATTTTTTGAACAATCAACACTTGAAAGCAGCCCCAAGGTTCATACATGGAGACAGTCATCAGTTACTTGAGAAAGAGAACTTCTGAATGAGCGAGCACAGGCAGCTATTAACATATGATATTGAAATGACTATGAAATTCAACAATTCTTAAATTACCTATTAATGTACTTAAAACGTAAATTTTATTTATAAATGTATTTAAAAATAAAGTAAAAGAAAATATTACTACCAGTTCAACACTGGTAATTTTACACACATTTCAGTCATTTTATCTTATTATGGAAAAGAGTGGGAAAAAGTGGACCATCAAACTAGTAGTAAATTGCTTTTTACAGTGGAACTTCGATTTTACGTTCTCCGATTTTACGTTTTTCACAATTTTACACTATAAATGTATAGCCTCTGTAAAGAACCCATAAGGTCAGTGCTAAAAATTCCCTGTTTTTACGTTTCTTTCTTGTAGAGTTTACTCGATTCTAAATTATTACTCATGTCTCGCTTGATTTCATCCTGTTTTCTTCCTATTGGCATTTGATGTGACTGAATGAGTAATAAGTGGCACAAAAGACAGGCGGTTCGCAAAGTGGTTGATGGTGGAGTTAAAGGAATATTTCAGGCTGTTGCAGAGAGGGGGGGGGGGGGGGGGGGGGACGTTAGAGAGGAAATGCTGACGTAATCCACGATCGGTGTTGCCAACACAACTTGCAATATTTAGCTTCACCATGCAATTATGGTGGCTTGAGTACGTTTCACACTACTTGTTGCAGTTTCTGACATAATCGTGACTCGGTGGCGCTGTGAAGGCGACCAGGAATGAGGATGTCGATTTGTCGATTGTTATAGTGTCGTGGACATGTTAGTGACAGAAGAATCTCAGTTGCAGCAAGATCCCTCTGGGAAATATATTTGTGGTTGCACAACATGCAAAATATTTGTGACAAGAAACAATATGAATGTTATTGCTCGTCTTGTCATTTACAGCAATTTCAGATGTCCTTTTAGGTTCCTGCCTAACCACACACTCAGAAATTGCTTTATATTTGGAAAAAAGCTGTGAAATATTTGTGATAAGGAATGGTATGAATTTTATTGCTGCTTATTTCACTTGCACAAATGTGAGCTGTCCTCTTAGGTTTTTGCGTAACCAAACACTTGGAAATCACCTCACATTTGGAAATAAATGGCTAAATATTTATTTCGTCCTTCATTCTCTAACTAGACAGAAATGTTGAACAACATCGATTACTGCAAAACATATGGTATTATGATAATAACAAGCCTGATAGCAATGCTAAGTTGAAAAAAATATTGGCATGTAGTGAATTGCAAACCTATAACCTCTGACTCAGCTAACCGTGACATTAACCATTATGATACAGCTTACTCGTCTGAATTTTGTATTGTGAATTAGTTATTATAAAAGCTCTTGAAGCCGTACATCGTTGAAGCTTTATTAATTGACATTTAATGATATGTGTGACATATTTGCAGTACGGTAATTTGAATGCACCGTTGCTTCGAAACAGCTTACTGCGCTCGTACATCACACACTACGAAGGAAATGAATAATAGAAGTTCACACAGGAGTTGTTCAAAAGCGCTCATGAAAGTCATAGTCGAAAGCCCACTAGTGACGTCAAAATGTCGTGTGAAGTGGCGTCCATACTGCCACTGAAAATATGCTTTATTGGAAATATTTCCTATAGTGTTTCACATGTATTTCTTACTATTTCCTACATTGTTTTTCATCTGTTTCTGACTTTGCCATGTCTAGAGGCGAGGAAACTGTAATACTGCTGCTGAACTATTAATGGTTCATACAGACAGAATGAAAGATGTCAGTCGTTCATTCTTTTTTTATTTGTTTATTGTGAGTTGCAACCTGAAGGCCATAAGCATCTCTCAGTGCGGTTGCGTTATAAAATAATTGGATCATTCATTCTTTTTTTATTTATTTATTGTGATTTGTGACTTCCTGTGCAGTCTTTCTCAGTATTCTACCAAATGGAGCAGCAGTTTTCTGCAGAGCATCTTGTTTTATTTTTATTCTTTTACTGCTTCTTGCACAAGCAGCCATCAGTCTGGCACAACAATAACAACTCGACAGTGAACTGCTTCATGCACTGCATAATCCGCCCCCCAAGAAAAAGTTAATACAGCAAGAGAAAACAAAACGCTTAACAGCTCTATACGACAAACAGTACAATGCAACATACATACACACACTTGCACCGTGCAGCAGTGACATGCTGTAGCTGGCGTGAAACATTTTTTCCTTTGATCTGTAAGGGCGTTGCTATGGACAGATATTTCTGTGTTTTGAAAGATATTTCCAAATGGCGTCCACATCAAATAGCCGGAAACATGTTTTGCAAACATGTTTTAAGCTTAGTATGTACACAGCTTGAAATATGGACTCGACCCAAGTTGCATGCACACATTAGGTTCTGACATCTTTCATCGTACTTCAGTTTTTGGTTTAATTCAATGTATGCTTCAATTTTTGCTTTTTGCTGGGTGAACACGAAGGGAAGATGTCTCGCATTTGTTGATGTATAATTGGTGGTTGTAGCATGTAGGAAAATATCTGTTTCCTTGTACACACGTACTAATTTCAATTTTTTGGCAAGTTTTTACTTGTTACACATCTGTGATTTTTTAAGAACTGAAGAAATTCATTACAACAAATTATTGTATAAACATTGTATTTTACATTTAGTTTCCTTCGCTTATACACAGATTTTATACATTGTGTTAGTGAGTATTACGATTTATACTCGTACATATGGTTTTGTTCATATTTTGGAGGTTTTAACATTTTCATTGGCTCTGCATTTTCCTCAGTTTTGCGGTTTTTAAGTCTGGACCCCATGAAAACGTAAAGTAGGGGATACACTGCAATTAAATCATTCGTCTGTGTCACAACAGCATAAAATATAACAACTGTTAGTGCCATGTATGTTTTGAGTTATTAATCAGAACTGACAGCTGAAAGATTGTAGGAATTGGTAAAATTACAAAAATTATGACTAATGAAATTGAACAGTTTTTTCCTTAATAAGGGTACCTGTAAACAGATTTAATTTAAGTGACAAGTTCCTTAAGACAGATTATTCACAGTGGCATGAAAATGTAGGTATTGTCAATGCTCTATACATAGTTACTAAAGTCAGTCCCTCTGTTGGCTTCTTTGGGACGTAACAATCTCGCATTGCTCTCCCTATACACCTCTTGTTCTTCCCGTCTTGTGCCACTTCTTCCCAAGCAGTGATACCCAGATCTCTGCTGTCTCAGGTCACCTCCTCTTACCATCTGCCTCTCAGTCTTCCAGGGGGTCTCGAGCTTTCCATCTTTTCGTCATATATCTGACGGACTATTCTGCCACTGTCCACTCCGACATTGTGGCTCGCCCATTGCAAACGTCTCACTTCAGCGACATTCGCTACCAAGGATTAGTCCCCTAGCTTAACTATTTCTTTGTTGGATCTTCAAATCCACCTTTGTGTTGCTCTGTCAGATATACGCCCTAAGATTTTTCTGTACACTTTATTTTCAAAGAGTGAGAGATGGTACTCTTCATTTTTGGTCACACTCTGTGCTTTGGTTCCATGTAGCAGTAGTGGCCTGATGATTGTGTTGTAGAATTTCAGCTCAGTTTTCCTAGTTCGGAGGATAGAAGTTTTTGGAGGGAAAAGTAAACTCTGTTTGTGTTCCGTATCTTCTATTGCAAACATTTCTAATTACACCAAGATATTTCAAGTTGGGAGTGTTCCTGAAAAGTACAGTTTTCCGTGTGAAGATTATAATGTTATTTTGCAATCATATTTTTCCTTCGTACTATCATATATTCTGTTTTTTATACGATAATTTTTAAGCCTATTTTCGTGGCAGTTTCATTTAGCTTCTCGAACAGTGTTTCATTTTCACCACTGTTATTTCCTATTTCCAGTTAAAACTGTCATTTGCATAGGCCAGTATATTTGGTTGCTTATCTGTAATGTTTCCATTTGTCACTCGTTTGGTTTCTCGTACCACGCTTTCCGTGGCAAGATTGAAGCCATTTCTCAAAACAGTCGGATACTGAGCCACAGTATGTCAGCCTGCCTACTGCCTTCTCCATACGCACTTTGACCTAACTGATGAGTTTCTTGCGGATTCCTTAGTCTGCCACGATTCCCTGCACCATTTCTCTGTGCACCAAACTGTAGGATTTTTGGAACTGTTTCTCCTTGCACCGAATTGTAGGCTTTCTGGAAGTTTATGAACAGGTAATGGATGCTCTTGTTGTATTCCCATATTTTTTCAGCTATGGTCTCGATGCAGTAGATGCTGCTTGTTGTCAATCTACTTTTCCAAAAACCAATCTAGTAGTCCGCTGTTATGTCCTCGGTATATGGGGTGTCTCTAAAATATTATATGTGACAGTACTTTTATGCTGTGACCTGTTGGAATATTCCCCTGATTCTTGCAGTTTTGTTTATCTCCTTTCTTGTGTGTAGGGATATTGATTGATTCCCTCCATTCATTTGGTATTTTTTCGTCTTTCCAAATTTTAAGAATAAAATGAAACAATTTTTCATGTTTCAGAAATTCCCCTGGTACTCCATCAGCTCCCACTACGTTGTGGTATTTTCAGTTTATCTCAAATTGTTGATTACTTCTTCGTATGTCGGGCCATTTACAAGATGTACAGCTATTGTAGGGCGAATTACCTCCAGCTTCTTTTCTAGTTCTGGGCTGTTCAAAAATAAGTTGTCAAAATATTCTTTCCAAGCATTTAATATATCATCAGGTACAGTGATAATTTATCAAAAATAACTACGTTTAAAAGCAAATTAGGCTCTCTCGCTGTATTTACTGTACAGCGAATGTATGTGGGCCGTCCTTCATCCTGGCCACCTTCGAGTGAACTGCGTGGCAACCGTCGAAATAAAGGAGTCGATAGCCTTCACTAATGTGCGACGAATTTCCGTTCACAGTAAACGAGCTGAAACAGAAACTACTTGTGGCATTTTGAAGATGAGGTAACAAATTTTCTGCAGAACATTGAAAGAGAAAGGGAGCTGTTCCAGTATTGCAGTTGATAGCACATTGAATTAGGAATGTCACTTTAATTCGAAATAAATTCTCTGTATGAAAATATCTTGGTGTCAGCTGTGTTAAGTGCAGATTTATTATCTATTCATAACATTTGTGCCGGACTGGGATCCGAACCCAGATTTGTCATCCTATTAGAGTGGTTGCCTTGACCACTTCAGCCATCTGTACACCCTCCTGGACTGCTCCAAATTTCTGTATGTTGCACTGTCCACATTGCTGTAAAATAGCCATTCTACTTTGGAAATGAAATGTGGAATAGAGAACCAACAATTAATGAAAGACTGCAATTAGAGCATAAAGTTAATTAATTAGAGTGCTTAGTGCTGCCAGCAGTTTGTACAGGGAGACCTGTGAGGGGACCCGTGAGTTCGTACAGTCTTGTTCTGATGATGGCTCGTGCACTTGTCACTGGGGCACTCGAGTTTGTACATAATGTTTGAGATTTACATGCGCCTGATTGTTGAGAGATCCCGTACCGCTAACTAAAATGTCACAGCTGTGCTGCGATCGTGTTTTACTTTCGACAGAATTCTCAGTTGCTTTACTTTTCATCGTTGTAGGTGCCATTGTGTCATCAGATGCTCAAGAAATACCTGAAAGTGTGACCGAAGAGCTAGAGAAGTTGGAAGAAGAAGGCGTCGGAGCGATACTTGGAGAACTGGGCGACGATGACGAACTGCTTGGTGAGTACCGAAATTAAAATGCTTCCGAAGCCGTGGCACGGTGGGACTTAAACACACTATTTTAACTACTGCCACGTATTTACGTGTAAGACTGGAAACAAAAATATTTTATAAGAAATAGAGAGGTAAGCTGACCCACAAGTTGGCTATGGGGTGTAATTTATATTTAGGTATTGTCTGCAAGAACAAATTGTCAGAGTGGCATTGGATAGCTGCAGCTTCTGCTGCAATCTGTGACAAATGTTAAAAAGATTTTCCTCTTTTCGTTTTTTCTGTCGTTTCTTATTTCCATTTAGAAAGTAATGAGTTTTCCTCTCACTTTGTACTTGCGTGTCCATATATTGTTGTCTTGTGATGGTACGTGTACCGTAATACGTAATTGAATGTTTTGGTTTGATGTAAGATTGAGTACAACAGTTCAAGCAAAACTTTACAGTTTAAGAGCTTTAATCAGTATTAATTCTTACTGTTTTGTCTTTCCTTTTGGATAAGCTATTGTTGGATAATTTATGAAAAATTATGGTGATATTTGATGTAAAGATTGATTTTAAGAAACAGCAGATGATTTGATTGGAACATACAGCCAAAATTTATCATTGAGAGACAAAAAGAGTGAATGATGGTGTTCTGGTGATACGAAGTACTTATCGTCCAATTTTTTGAAAACCATTAGGTGGAAAAGTTTGATTTTTGCACATCCTACGGTCTGATGTCACTTGATAAAGAGCAGAATTTCTTGTCATTATCCGTGATACTGCGCTGTATCCAATTGAGTAATATATTGCATCAAAAAACGCATTGTGTAAACTTCGCGTATTGTTGATTTTAACTCGTACATTGCAGTGAATGAAATGTAGATAAGATACCAGAATTTTATTTGAAGTTGAGAGTAGACTGATATCTGATTTTGTTCTCTAGTTCAGGGTTTCATATACGGAGGATGATCATATATGTCATGCCCATTCACATCCTTCCTTGCACATCGTGAATCGTGTAGTCATAACAGTTGTCATATCTCGTAAGTGATTCGAGATGTCGAAATGTTTTTTGCAATTGACAGCACCCAATGAGGCACGTATGTTGTATGAGAAATACTTGAATCTTTTTTAGTCAGTGAGATTTGTAAGTAACTCTTCCGCAGCAGTGAGAGGTAGGCAAGTCAGGATGTGTACTGGCATTCATAGCACTGTAGGGAAATCTGAGTAATGCGCGTATATACTTGCATGGCAGCTGGGAAATGGCGGAACAGGACAAGTATACGGACCCACAGCAATGGAACTGTTAAATTTGTTTTAATTTTCATTATTAGCTTCTAAAGGTAATTGGAAGTGAAATGCCTATTTTTTTAATTTTATTTATTTTTTTTATTTTAGTATTTTTATTTTTTTAAATGTGACTTGCGTGAAAAATTCATAAAGTCAATTGTCATCGGGGGTCATCTTACAGTCGTTTGAGCGATGTAAAACATAAAACATTGTGCTGATTGTTGCATTTGTCAATTGTGACAACTTTTTATAAAGTTGAAAAATAACGGCTGCCCTACTATACCACACAGCAGACAAGGCTGTGAAAACAAGAAGTAATTTTTGGTTTGCGCAACGATTAGTGACAGATCGTCCGACAACTGGAAAAATGGTGAGGACAGTTCAGAATAACTATGAACGAATCTATTCCATATGTCTATGTAGCTAAATATAGTGGGAAGTAGTGAAGTTCAGTGGCAGGAGGAGCAAGACTTCTAGTCAGGAGAATACAGGGTTATAAATACAAAATCAAATAGGGGTAACGCAGGAGTAGGTTTAATCATAAATAAAAAAATATGAGTTTGCATAAGCTACTATGAACAGCATAGTGAATGCATTATTGTAGCAAAGATAGACACGAAGCCCATGCCTACCACAGTAGTACAAATTTATATGCCAACTAGCTCCACAGATGACGAGATTGAAGAAATGTATGATGAGATAAAAGAAATTATTCGGATAGTGAAGGGAGATGATAATTTAATAGTCATTTGGGGGGGGACTGGAATTCGATAGTAGGAAAAAGAAGAGAGGAAAAAGTAGTAGGTGAATATCGAATGGGGGTAAGGAATGAAAGAGGAAACCACCTGGTAGAATTTTGCACAGAGCATAACTTAATCATAGCTAACACTTGGTTTAAGAATCATGAAAGAAGGTTGTATACGTGAAGAGGCCTGGAGACAATGGAAGGTTTCAGATAGATTATATAATAGTAAGACAGAGATTTAGGTTTTAAATTGTAAGACATTTCCAGGGGCAGGTGTGGACTCTGACCACAATCTGTTCGTTATGAACCGTAGATTAAAACTGAAGAAACTGCAAAAAGGTGGGAATTAAGGAGATGGGTGGGGAGCAAAATAACTGGTGACGATTGAAGTAGAGAGGACATAAATTGTAGACTGACAATAGCGAGGAAAGCATTTCTGAAGAAGAGAAATTTGTTAACATCGAGTATAGAGTTAAGTGTCAGGAAGTCTTTTCTGAAAGTATTTGTATGGAGTGTAGCACTGTGTGGAAGTTAAACATAGACGATAAATAGTTTAGACAAAAAGAGAATAGAAGCTTTCAAAATATGGTGCTGCAGAAGAATACTGAAAATTAGATGGGTAGATCATGTAACTAATGAGAAGGTACTTAATAGAATTGGGGAGAGGAGGAATTTGTGGCACAGCTTGACTAGAAGAAGGGACCAATTGGTAGGGCACGTTCTGAGACATCAAGGGATCATCAATTCAGTATTGGAGCAAAGCGGGGATTGTAAAAATCGTAGATGGAGACCAAAGCGTGAATACACTAAACAGATTCAGAAGGATGTAGATTGCAATAGTTGTTCGGAGATAAAGAAGATTGCACAGGATAGAGTAGCATGGAGAGCTGCATCAAACCAGTCTCTAGACTGAAGACCACAATAACATCAACATACTTTTTCAACTTCTCGCGGCGTAATGAATGGTCCATTAAGTGTCGGGCATGCAGCCACGCAAATGAAAATTCTTCCACTGATATTTCGGCCACATATCGCCCAGTCATCCTCAGAGTGAGTTGCAAGATTGACAAAAAGGTGCCAAGTGTGGCCTTATATGCTTCATGCTGCGCATATGGGTCACAGACGCTGGTCGGCGGTCAAGAGGTACACTTACATATGCGCCACCTCTGGTGAAGGCATACAGACATTCAATTCGGCAATGGTGACATCGTGATGACTTCTCTGCAGTTTAATTACCCCAAGAGTCGGATTCCATGCTTTGTCCAAATTAAAACCACTATCTCTATTTATTGAATTATCAGCTAATGTAATCTCTATAGAGTCCTTGAAGGCAGAATCCCAAAGGAAGAGGTGGATGTTAAAATCTGCACTTCACTGTAGTTCATGGAATGCCCTGTACCAGTATAATGTTTGGCCACAGCTGACTTGTCTGGCTGGCATAAGCGCATGTATCTTTGACGTTCCACGAATCTGTTACGAACGATGCCGATGCATGTTGTTTGACCTATGTATGACATCTCACAATTTCTGCAAGGAATCTGATACAAACCTGCCGGAAGATCACCTTAACACAGTGTTTCTTGAGAATACGGTCTATCTTCGAGGAAAGAGCATCCACATAGTGCAAAAATGCACTTGATCAGAAGGAATTACTACCTTCATCCCATCACACTCCTGCATTCTAAGTTTCACATTGAAAGCTCTACGAATTTGCTGTGGGGAAAATCCATTTGCTTTAAAAATGATCTTGAGGTGAGCACTTCTTTCAAATTACCTTTATTGGATATACAGTGCGCCCTCTGCACTAAGGTCTTAAGGACACCTACGGTCTTTGAAGGGTGATGGCAGCTACTGGCACGTAGATATAGATTTGTGTGTGTCGGTTTACGATATATGACACGTCCTAATGTACCGTCAACTTTACAGCGAAGACTTTAGTGCGTGGGGCGCACTGTATGTCCAATAAAGATCATTTGTGAGAAGAGCTCACTTACCTCAAAGCATTTTTATAGTGAATGGATTTTCTCGGCAACAATTTCGTAGAACATTCAATGTAAAACCTAGAATGCAAGTACGTGATGAGGAAGAAGAGAGTAATTCCTTCCGATCGAGTGCATTGTTGCCCTATGTGGGAGCTCTTTCCTCGAAGATAGGCTGTATTCTCGCGAAACATCGTGTTGAGGTGATCTTCTGGCCCCCCACAAAGATTGCAGTTTTACTCGGCTCTGTGAAGAACAGTTATTGCTTCGTAAGGCAGGTGTGTATTAGATTCTTCGCGGACATTGTGAAAAGTCGTACATAGGTCAAACGACGTGCGCTGTTCGTGAAAGATGTGTGGAACTTCCTTGATACACTTACTTATCAAGTCCAGACGAGTCAGCTGTGGCCGAATGTTGTATTCGTACAGGGCATTCCGTAAACTACAGTGATGTGAAGATTTATAACATCCACCTCTTCCTTTTGGGATTCTGTCTTCAAAGAAGATATAGAGATCATATTAGCTAATAATTTAATAAATAGAGGCAATGGTTTTAATTTGGGCAAAGCACGGAATCTGGCTCTCGGTGTAATTAAACTGCAGAGAAGTTGTCACGGTGTCACCGCTGCCGAACACGTACCGATGCGTGAATCGAATGTCTGTACACCTCCGCCACAGGCGGCGCGTGTGTAAGTGTATGTCTCTGCCGCCGACCGGCGTCTGTGACCCACCTGTTCAGTACTGCCGCAGTGGAGCGTAAAAGGCCACGTTCGGCACCTCGTCGTCAGTCTCGTGACTCACTCTGAGGACGGCCGGAGGAGACGTGAGCGGAATATCTGTGGAAGAAATTTTATTTGCGCGACTGCGTGCCTGAAATTTAATATACGATATTTCGTACACTGTATACGTAATGTGTTCACACTTAGCTACGAATGTGTAAAAACATTTGTAACCGTCTCT
Source organism: Schistocerca americana (assembly GCF_021461395.2). Classification (NCBI taxonomy): domain Eukaryota; kingdom Metazoa; phylum Arthropoda; class Insecta; order Orthoptera; family Acrididae; genus Schistocerca; species Schistocerca americana. Next base: position 195,026,203 of record NC_060128.1, read on the forward strand.
GTATTATTACCTGGCAGAGATGGGCAACGATTTCAACATCTTGGAGTATGCGGATCCGGAACTGAGCAGTGTAGTGGGAGGAGAAAAGACGAACATACTGGACGACAACCTGGACCTGGAGGAAGTAGCGGCAGGAAGGACAAACGACGATCACAAAGGGGTCAAGAAGGAGCCGCCGGCGACTGCCGTGAGCGCGACACCCGCCGTCCGGCCACCTGCCCCGACACCGTCCACCCCGACGAGGTACCGCTGGCGCACTTCTCTGCCGTACCGCAACTTTCTGACAGAGTTTCCCGGATCGGTCGACAGTCACGTCAGTGATTTTTGTGCGGTTGTTAAAATGCACTTAGTTATTGTCGAGTTTGTATAATTGGTTTCGATTACCTCTCGTCGTGCCCCGAAATGAGAAATGTCCTGCCCACTGTTCTTCCCACCCCTCCTACCGTGGTATTCTGCCGTTCACCGAACCTACACAATGTACTCGTCCGTCCTTACACGACCCCTGCTACCGGTCCCTTACCTCGTGGCTCGTACCCCTGTAATAGACCTAGATGCGAGACCTGTCCCGTACATCCTCCTACCACCAACTACTCCAGTCCGGTCACTAACATCACCTATCCCATCAAAGGCAGGGCTACTTGTAAAACCGGTCACGTGATTTGCAAGCTAAGCTGCAACCTCTGTGCCGCATTCTACGCGGGCACGATAACCGACGAGCTGTCTGTGCGCACGAACGGCCACCGAAAAACTGTGGCCGAAAAACGAGCGGACCACCCTGTTGTTGAACACTCTGCCAAACGTGATATCCCTCGTCTCGATGACTGCTTCACAACCTGTTCCGTACGGATCCTTCCCACCGACACCAGCTTTTCTGAATTACGCAGGTGGGAACTTTCCCTGCAATACTTCCTACGTTCCCATAACCCTCCTGGCCTCGACCTTCGTCAGTCACTGTCCTCACCGGTCCGGCTCTCTCCCTGTTCCCATTCCAGCACTACATAGCCGTCATTTCACTGCCACACCCAGTCTTTTAATTTCTTTTTATTTCTCTCCTTTCCGCTACTTACCCCCTCCTGCCTGCACACTTTCTCTCCTGCCCTCTGTCTAAATTGCAACACTTCACTGTCCGCCACTCCCCCCGTACTATCCCTCCCCCTCCCCGCCCCAGCCTCCTCCTTACCCCCACCCAGTCGCCACTCCCCTCGTGCACTGGTGCTGCTGCTCGCAGTGTGGTTTCAGCTCTCTGAGACTGCAGACGTGTGTGCAGGTTGCATTTACCTGTGTGTGTGTGTGTGTGTGTGTGTGTGCATGTGTGTATGTGTGTCTACTGCTGACAAAGGCCTTAATGGCCGAAAGCTTTAATTGTGTGAATCTTTTTGTTGTGTCTATCGCGATTCAGTATCTCCGCTATATGGTGAGTAGCAACTTTCCTTCTCTGGTATTGTTACATTCCTTCCTGGATTTTCCATTATTTGTTTAAATGTTTAGATAGTATTGTAAAATGGAAAATTAAAAAAACTGTGTAGAAGTAAGTAGTCAGTCGTAACTACTTGTAGTATCTTGCCCACTCGTCTAATGTAGGGGGCCTAGGAAGCTGTTGTCTCGGATCGCTAGACAGCGACTCTAGCAAATATTAATAATGGAGTTTATTACAGTAAGTTAAATTGACAATACTTAACTTTGCACATTGACAAAGGCGATGTGCAAACAATCGATGTCCTTCAGTATGTACAATTTCCGTGCAAGCGAAACAATTCAGTTCGTAAGTCAGTGCTATAGCGTTTTTATGAAGGCTCGTGGGCGCGGCTAGGCTGTGTGGTGCTTATCTCTTTGTGTAGTTGCTGTTCCAGTCGTGGTGTCACTCTCGGCTGACGTCATCTCACAGTCGTATCTGCTGTAGCACTCGTCATCGTCGTGCCGGCGCTTGTCGTTACACCGGAACACTACTGAACACTTATAATTTTAATTCTTCTTCGTATTTAATGAAAATTTCCTGTTTCTGCAAAGTTTAATGTCATAAGCCCCATTGTTACATTGTACATCTGTGGCTGATATGTTGCTTATTATTTGTTTTGTCCTCTACCAGTGAACAGGAAGAAAACTGTCTATGACAATTAGCAGGTTTCAGTTTGTGTATCACTGGGTACTAAAAATTGCGCAGGTGCAATACGCTGTTGCATTTCCCAGTATCCGTTGCACAAGAAACATCACTGACAAACTTTCGTGTGTTTGCTTTGGAATGAAGATGTCAGAAAGATATAGCTTTCCACATTGTCAAAGGTGTTAAAACATAATAAAACACACTTGAGACTAGGAATTTTTTCTGGAACATGCCTGCATTGTTTTACAGTGCATATTTGTGGTGGTTCCATTATTAGATATTGCATTTTTTAAAATTTAGATTTTAACTCCATTGGGAATGCAAACAATAATAATAGAAAAACAGTGTCATAACACAGTAATAACGATTATGACTGTTCTAACACAATTATTTAGCTTATATGATCATCATGATCATCATCATCATCATCATCAATACTATACAATGTAATAAATGAATAACTGTGCTAAAAGGAGAATTGCATATTGTAATTACATTGTTATTGTAAAGTTTTCTGAATGGTAGCTTGGATTTTAGTACTTTCTGTGCACTGTCTTTTAGATTTTTAATGATCCAGTCTATTTTTAGAACTTTGAGAGTATTGTGCTCTTCTGAAAGAACATATTATTCTAGAAAAGACCAGATGTTTGGTTTTTTTCTGAAAGACTTCTCAATTCTATCAAACACTCAGTCTGGAGACATGTAGCTATGGCTACGAACAGGAAATAAGTGATGAATATTATTAAATTTTGTGTTTTTACAGGAAAGCTGTAAGCATTGACATCATACAACTGTTTTTATTTTGGCTGCCGCAAGATTCTGAGAGCAGATGTATAGGATTGTTGCCATCATTTGGTTCTTCCTTGTCCAAGTCAGAAAGAAATTCCAGCAAAGTTGAAGCAACTCAGTTGTATCCTCTTGAAGGTTCTCTCCCCCCCCCCCCCCCCCTCCCCCCCTCTCTCCCTCTCCCGAGTGTGTGTGGATCGTGATGTACAGATTGTTTAACCATACTTGTCTAGCATAGGAAATCTCACTGATCGATAGTTTTGAAATAGGCTGCATGTCAAAGTAAATCTTACATGATGGTTGGATTATCTTCCTTCATTATACTGTAAAACCACTTTGCGTGTATTTTATGTGATATGTCTCTAGTTCATAATTCATTCTTCTTCTGCAGACATGTGTCTGCTTTTATTTCCATTAAACCAACTTAACAGTGAAGCAGGTTCAGGTACAAGGAGTCCTACAATGGAGCAGATTCAGGTACAAGCAGTCCTGAATGATAGATTAAAATATATTTTTGTATTCTGAGCATTAGTTCAGTGCTAAACTCTTTCTTTACAGAATATCTTGAATATTTTATTGACTGTGAGATCTAATGGCAAATAACCTGATGTAGACTTTCTCACACCACAGTGGCTCTCTCTGCATCCTTTTGCTAATGATATACTTCAGTTCTGTATGTTGCCATTGCCGTATTATGTTCCGATCTGTATCTTCCACAAGCAGTTTTATTAATTTTGTTCTTGTGCCACTAGCTTCCCATATGAAGAGCATTTTCTCAAAACTTGATAAATGCAAAAAAAAATTCAAAGTTAAATTAGGTGTAGTAATTGCATTGACCCTTTACGCCAACCTCTCACCTGAGTTTTAACAAAAGCAGAATATTGTCACATTTATAAGCATTTAAAATCCCAAGGTTTCTAGCAAAACATGATACATGCATTCTTAGAGTTAATGCAAATGTTGACAAATGAAACAAAATCATTCTCAATTATCTTGTCCATCTTTCATAGCAAGCAGGTGGTGATAGTAGAGTAGAGTGGCATGCCAGGTTGCTGGATGCCATGTTACTCATTATTGTAACAGTATTTACTGGCAGGAATTGTGCTGCAACCACACTTCGTTGTCGTCCAAACAGTCGAGCTTACTTTCAGACAAGAATTCACTTGATGCTCTTGTGTTAGTCCACAAAGAGGTACTGAAAGCTGAATCAGAATATATGGTGATTCTTGTGATTATGAAAATGGCATACAGCTCAAAGAATGTTGTGGTGGGTGAAAAATATCAATTTGAGAAGACCTTACATTGATTTGAAATGCAAAGTGCACAGTGTAAAAAGGAACCTATTATTAAATGCACTCAGGGATCTGAGGTTTTGCCTTCAAAGCTAAAGGAATGAAAGAATGTAAGGCTGCTGAACTTTACCATGAGGATATTACCCAGTTTCACGATATAAGTTTCTGTTAAAATTTCTAAATATTCCTTCTCCTCAACAGAGAGTAGTAAATACCCAGAATTGAAGTATATCATTAGCATAAGGATACAGAGAGAGCCACCATGGCAGGAGGAAGTCTACGTCAGGTTATTTGCCGTTACATCTCACAGTTAGTAAAATGTTAAAGATTCTCGTGAAGAAAGAAAAACGTTTAGGGCTGAAATAACACTCCTTATCAGAATACAAGCATATATGTTACAAATATTTCAATGTATAGTTCAGGACTCATCACACCTAGACTTGCTCCGTTGTAAGGTTGGTTTAATGGAAATAAAAGCAGACACATTTCTGCAGGAGAAGAATGAACTACGAACTAGGGGCAGATCACGTAAAATATGTGCAAAATGGTTTTATGATATAATGAAGGAAGATTATCCAACTGTCACTAAGATTTACTTTGACATGCACCCGATTTCAAAACTATCACCCAGTGAGTTTCCTATGCTTGACATGTATGTTTAAACAATCTGTGCACCATGATCCATGATCAGGAGGAGAAAAAAAGGGGGGATGGGGGAAGAAGCATCATTTTCTACATCTGGTTGGAGGCAGAACCTTCAACAGGGTGTATAAGACCCGGGAGATCCGGGAAAAACCCGGGAACTTTTTCGTACGGGAGAAAACCGGGAAAAATCCGGGAATTTTTTAGAATTCCGGGAATTTTTCATTGTTTTAGTTACCAGTTAAATTTTTGTGATTTTGACTGTTAAGAACCAATATTCTAACAAAAGATATTACTGTATCCCGCTACTGCAGAATAATACTGCAGCAACAAAACATGAAAGAGAGGGGGGGGGGGGGGGGGGGGGGGGAACGAAAATAAAACTTAAGTCGCAAAGGAAATGCGCCATATACAACAACAAAACACAGTTCTCATACAACCGTCTGCGAACCAAAGTGTGTCAAAGGCGTTAGGAAGAAGATGCAGTGCTTCCTAACGACAAATTGCCTCCGATGAGCGGGACGTGATAGTTGTTTACATTAGATTGATTTGAGCAGTTGCGGGCGGGCTCTTGTGCATGCGCAGTTGAGTCGCGTATGAGCAGTACCTTCTCCCGCTTCTGGCTACAGATATGTGGCTGGGCGCCACTATCTAAATTGCTCCGGTTCGGAAATATCGTAGATACGGGCCTGATGCACAGTGCAGTCTGATTTGTAGTGGGGTGGGGGGGGGGGGGGGGGTAATTTCCATGTGACCTGTGTTTACGTTTAGTGATTTTGCTATTTCCCCTTCGTTTATTGCACTCACATTAAATGAAAACAAAACCAATTTCTGTGGCCGAGAGCTACCAAATGAATTAAAATACGTTCGCATAATTACAGAAGGCTAAAATATGATGTTAATTTCACGTTTTATTTCCACCTTTCTGACAATCAAGCATCAATCGCCTTGCAGAACAATTTTATTTTTGTCAGTTTGCTAAATAGATTTAGCTTTTGTTAATCTTTTGCGCTGAGGCAGTCAGTTTATTTGACACGAAGTGTTTAATTTCACACTGTTGGCTAGTTTCAACTGTTCGCTGCATTTCACGTGCACGTTTTCCATCCTCTAGCTCGTATGGCATTATGCCATAATAAAGAACCAAACATGAGATAATACAGTACTGGTACTCCAGAAAATTTACATCCAAATCTGGACATATGATTGTGCACTTTAAGCTGAATTATGCATTTTAGTATGGTTCACGAAATTGAGATGCTCTTTAAGTATCCTTTGATGTCTCTTTTCTTTTATGACATAATGCAATATCTTTTAATGTTTTACACGTACGAACACACGGGCTTCCTGCGTCATCGTATCTGCGCAGGCGCAGTGACGCCTGCTACCTGGCGCTCTCTCGCAACTGCTGAAACGAACCAATTTCTAACAGGCCACGGGAAAATATTGCAAATGGTGGTTCGTAAAGTGTTACTTTCAAAGTAAATTTCCCTTTATGCAAGATGAACTATGTGAGAGAATGTGCAATGAATTTCTTAAGTGACAGAGCGTTTGACTTTCAATTAAAAATCAACTCTTTGAGGATGACCATCTAGAAGAATTTCGAGCCCAGAAGATCAGACATTTACGGCTTTATTAAAAATTTTACTGGCACATTTGTGTGATGTATCGTAAAGTGTAACACGCGCAAAAAGATCAGCATTATATGTGGAAGCTTAGCTTCTCTTGCAGCTTATTAATCTGCGAGACCAATATTATTTGTAAAAACTTTGTTTTTCTTATAGCAACACTATGTATATTAATTTAAACCATTAACTTTTCTTTTTTGTGTGTTCGCGCTACTGAAGATTGATCTTTGCTATAGGTTGACTACGTCACATGTCCTATGCTGTCATCAGCTGGCGGGATCACGTGACATGGGCTATGACTGGCTTACAAAAGCGCGTCGTAATCTCAATTTCATTGCTTCTGAAAGTAACATGCTGTGTTTAGTGCAATTTGAATTTATACCTCCGTAACACGAAAAAATGCAGCGTACATGTTGCTGCACATAAAAGATCTTTCCAAAACGTGTTTTTTCCCCCCTGGGTTTCGTTTTCTAAAGTGCCGGCAAATTCTAGGTCTGTGTAGAAAACCATAAACATTCTAAGGATTGATAAATTTTACATTGCCGAGGAAAAGTATACTGTCACTTAACACGGAAAAAGTGTATTTTCACCCGGGAGAAAGTGTATTTTCAACTGGAAAATACGGGAAAAATCCGGGAATTTTTTTTCCTTGTCCATGTATACACCCTGTTCAAGAGGATGCAAGTCGTCAGTTGTGCTCGGGTAGCTCAGCCGGTAGAGCACTTGCCCACGAAAGGCAAAGGCCCCGAGTTCGAATCTAGTTCCAGCACACAATTTTCATCTGCCAGGAAGTTTCGTATCGACAAACACTCCGCTGCAGAGCAGAAATTTCCACAAGTCTGTTCTCTCCTTAGGCCACCTCTGTTTTCCTCATACACTTATTGTAAACGACCAAAAATTTGTGGGAGAAGAGAGTTATAAGTCTGTACACCAATGGGTTTGCCCTTTAGGTTAATGAAACAAGAAAGGTAAATAATCTGGAGAAAATATTATTAGTGAACAAAAACAAGGAGGTACAGCATCCACTGATAAAAGAAATATGTTATGTGGTGGTTGGGACTGTGGATAGTTCCATGAATTTTTAATACTGGCACTGCCCTTCAAACTGTTATAAAGGAAAAAAATAGATGGAAGAGTGTTGCAGACAATGGAAATCAAATGTTGTTCTGCAGAAGGGCATTAAGGAACTAGAAGAGAAGGTGTAAATAAAGATGTAAAAGTGAACTAGGAAAGAGGAATTGTGTAGCCTACATGAGTAGATAATTTCCCACAAAAAGTAAAAAGGCCAGTTTCTTGGAGCAGGATATAACATGGTACTGTAAATATTGTGTTCGCAGAGGAAAGGATGTGAGGTATGCGCCTAGAAACTAGTTAATATATTTACAATTTCTTCTGTTTACACACACACACACACACACACACACACACACACACACACTCACTTAGTTATGCAATATGCAGAGAATTTCATTGGGTTGTATGCCATTTAGTCTTACAACATTGTTGTTGAAGGTAAAATCTTCTGGGTTGTCAGGCCACATAATATTTTTTCTACAGTAAAGTGTTCATTCAACTGTGGACACTACTAGATCCCGAAGAAGATACCAGCAGAGATGTCAAAATGTAGATTGGACAGAGGAAATATGACACAGTCTAACAACCGATGGCAATGCAAGCCTGCAGACTTAGATCTTTGTTGTTGTTTACATAGACCAAAAGTGAAAGCTGCTTTTGTATTTTCAGTCACTCGTCAACGCCAAAGTTAGCCGAGACTCCATCCCCGAGACAGCAGGTAAAAGAAGAGAGCTCTGATCAACCGGTGGCTCCAAGCACAAGTTCCTCTACTCCGGAACAACAGGTACTCATTTACAGAACTCTTCTCATTTGAAATGTCACGTTTTGTTTAGAGGGTAAGAAGAAAACGTGCTGCGCTGTTTAACCTGGCAGGTTTTTAAGAGAAGAAAAACTGACAGTTTATGTTTTAAGTAAAATAGCCACCAAAGTAGAGCTGCACTTGGATGTAGGTTCCTACCTGCTAGCAGCAGAGAAGTGCATTGGTCACAAAATCACCAGCTTCCATAACCAAATGTCAACTGACAAAGAGAGCAGTGGACACTGAAAATTAACAAGGAAAGTTTGTAGTTGGCCAATGATATCACTGGTATTATTATTAACAATACTATGAAAAGGATAGTTGCTACTTACCATTTAGCGGAGATACTGACACACACACACACACACACACACACACACACACACACACACACACGCACGCACGCGCCCGCGCACCCTCTGGGGGCTGAAGCCACACTATGTGATGTGATGACCACCTGTGGTTGGGCTGTACGGAAGGGACTTCTTATTATGGAATAGATGGCAGCAGTCACCACCTCAAAAAACTGTCCCCTCTGCTCACGTCCTGCTTCTTTGTCTACATCTTGTCGTGCCCTGAGATAGGAAATGTTCTGCCCACTACCCTTCTCACCCCTCCCACAGTGGTTTTCCGTCATCCACCGAACCTGTACAATGTACACGTCCGTCCCTACAAGACCCCTGCTCCCAACCCCTTTCCTCGTGACTCGTACTCCTGTAATAAACTTAGATGCGAGACCTGTCCCGTACATCCGCCCACCACCATCTCCTATTCCAGTCCAATCACAAACAACACCTACCCCATCAGAGGCAGGGCCATCTGTGAAACCAGCCGCGTGATCTACGAGTTAAACTGCAACCAGTGTGCCGCATTCTACGTGGGCACGACAACCGACGAGCTGTCTGTCCGTACGAACGGCTACCGACAAACTGTGGCAGAGAAACGACTGTCCTGCTCGTTGCCAAATGTGGCTCCAAACGAGACATTCTTCATTTCAGTGACCGGTTCACAGCTCGTGCCGTCCTTCCTACCGACACCAGCTTTTCTGAATCGCACAGGTGGGAACTTCGTTTCCAATATATCCTACGTCCCCGTAACCCTCCTGGCTTCTTCCTTCCTTAGTCACTTACCTCACCCGTCTGCCCCTTCCCTGTCCCCATTCCGGCACTACAGAGCCCTCTGCCCCACCAGCACAGCTTGTCTTTTTACTTCTCTCCCTTTTGACTAGCCTCCCACCATCCGTCTAACCTCCCGACTGCACCTACCTGCTCTGTGCTCTCGCCACCTCATTCCTGCGTGCTCCCCGGCAGCACTCCACCGTCCCCTCGTCTTTACCCCCACCCAGTTGCCTCTCCCATCGTGCTTTGCAGCTGCTGCTGCTTGTAGTGTGGTTTCAGCTGCCAGAGGCTGCGGTCATGTGTTTGTGAGTTGCATTTGTGTGTGTGTGTGTGTGTGGGGAGGGGGGGGGGGGGGGGATTTTTGACAAAGGTCTTGTTGGCCAAAAGCTTATTTTGTGACAATCTTTTTGTTGTTTCTATCTGCAATTCAGCATCTCCTCTGTATGGAGAGTAGCAACTATCCTTTTCATAACAATATTACATTGCAGCCTGGATTTTCCTGTGGTGGTATTATTATTATACATGTATAGGTTGCCAGAGGATCATGCCAAGCATCTGCTTGATGTGAGATTTTCTCAGGGCCACACTTCGTTCTTTTTGGTGTGTATTTTCTTCTGATTAAGTTCTTCCTGCCTCGAATATTGTGGCCGCCCAGCTCACATTCCACTTTGACATGTAGTCGGACGTTTGTCTGTCTCGTGTATCTGAGTCTGTGACGGCAACATCCTCCAGGTCTTTTCGAGTTGGGCGATTCACTTCACATTTTCAGTGATTTTTGTGAATTCCGAGATCTTTCCACTTTTTCGGGTGTCCGGCATTTTTGGTATGCCCGTAAAATTTCAGTTGACGTTTCGTTGTGAAGTGTTAAAGATACCCACATTAGATGCCCATTGGGGCTCTTGTCTACTCTGCAGACTGTAGTCTTCTTCTGTGTCATTAGGCCCCAGGATTTTTCTGACGATTCTTCTCTAGTTTCTTGATGTTTTCTAGTGCACATTTCTGGTCTGCAACTGAAGTTTCTGACTTGTATCAGGTTTCTGGCTTGATGGCAGTGTTTTAATACCTCACTTTTTGTTTACATGATAGGTATTATGTATTGTACGTGCCTCCAGTCTTCCAAAATGCTGTAGTAGGGATGGCAGTTATCAGTAAAACAGCCAGTTTTCTGATATACCCGTTTTTTTATTTCCAGTTTAACCTCACTGCTTGAACTGCTCCTAAAACTTCCTGGTAATTTCGAAAACAGGTAATACGTAAGGCTCCGATGAATATTTTGATGCGTATTACAGTTTCTGAAATAATCAATTTTTGGCCTTTTATTGCCGTTGTTTCCAGTTGTAGATGTAGACATTAAAGAACGACTGAAAAATTTTAGTTCCCCTCAGACTTTTGCATTATAAGTTTCCAGATATCTTGAATTAAAAAAGGCAAATAAAAGAAACTTTAGTCCATATACTGTTTGTTACTTTTCTCAAAAATTAACTAAGGGTTGAATACTGTAAAAAATCAGCAGTATTTTCCTGTTGATTTCAGCTTTTTTGAAACTGCACAAAAATCATGTTGTACATCTACATCTATACTCTGTAAACCACCATGAGGTGCACGGTAGAGGGTAAGTCGCTTTGTACCAGATATTAGGGCTTCTTCCTGTTCTACTCGAGTATGGAGTGCAGGAAGAATGACAGTTTGAATGTCTCTGTACGTGCAGTGATTATTCCTCACGACCCCTATGTGAGCGATAGGTAGGGGCTTGTAGTATATCCGTAGAGTAATCATTTGAAGTCAGTTCTTGAAACTTCATTATAGACTTTCTCGGAATAGTTTACATCAATTTTCGAGAGTTTGCCAGTTCAGTTCCTTCAGTATCGACGTGACACTCTTCCACAGATTAAACAAACCTGTTACCATTCGTGCTGCTCTTCTCTGTATACATTCAATAGCCCCTGTTAATCGTATCTGGTACGGGTCACATACAGTTGAGCAATATTCTAGGCTGGGTCGTAAGAGCGATTTGTAAGCAATCTGTTTAGTTGACTGATTGCACTTTTCCAGTATTCTACCAATAAACCAAAGTCTACAACCTGCTTTAGCTACGGCTGAATCTATGTGGTCATTCCATTTCGTATCTCTACAAAGTGTTACACCCAGGTATTTGTATGGTTTGGCTGTTTCCAACAGCAATTGATTGATATTACAGTCAAAACTACAGTTTTTTGTTTTTTCATGTGCAAAATCTAACATTTCTGAACATTTTGAGCAAGTTGCCAATCTGTGCGCCAAGTTGAAATCTTATCAAGATGTGACTGAATATTTATGCAGCTTCTTTCAGATAATACTTAATTATAGATAAATCCATCATCTGCAAAGAGCCTGTTTTTAATATTAATATTGTCTGCAACTTGAAAGGTGTGACCTGTGCCGTTTTCCAAGAACTGGGCACAGTTTTTTGTTTATGGGATCTGTGGTAGATTATAGTGAGAAGAGGGGCTAACTCCGACACAAATTCAGTATAAAATCTGACATGTATTTCTTGGGGACCTGGAGCTTTGTTCGATTTTAACGGTTTCAGCTGTTGCTCGACACCACTGACACTGATAGTGATACCTGTTTCAGCCATCTTTCCAGTGATACGAGGATTAAATGGACCAGTTCTAATCGGATTTCCTTTGTAAAGGAACATTTGAAAATGAAGTTAAGCATTCCAGCTTTTGCTTTGCCACTCTTAATTTCAGTTCCTGTCTCATTTACTAGGGCCTGGACACTACCAGCCATTACATATGGACAGAATTTCTTAGGATTTTGTGAAATGTCATTTGACAATATTCTGCTATGGTAGCCACTGAAGACATCACGCATTGCTCTCTCGACAGCCAAATGCTTTTCGTTCAGCATCTCTCCATCCACAGCCCTGCGCTTTGTTTTACACCTATTATGCAGTAATGTCTGTTTCTTTAGAAGTCTCTTTTCAGTGATTGTATTCTTTTAAACTTGAGCCAGAGTCCGTGTACATGCTCCTGCCCTTTGCTGAAAATTTAAAAGTTCCTCGCTGAGATATGACAGATTTTTTTTATCTAGTTTACTGAAAATATACATGTTTCTGCATGTTTGTACTTTAGTAATCATTGTTGCCTCAGCCACGTCTTGATAACTGATACCGGTTTTGATGTCTACATTCTCAAAGAGGTCAGGTCTATTTGTTGCCATTAGATCCGATATATTTCCATAACGAGTGGGGTTCGTAACTATCTGTCCTTAATAGTTTTCAGAGAAGACATTTAGTAAAGTTTCACAGGATGTCTTAATCGTGCCCACAACCAACAAAACTGTAATTTACACAATTAATTGTTGGATGATTAAAGTCTCCACCAATGATTATAGTATGATTAGGGAACTTACTACTTTCAAGGCATTATGAATACTTGGTGTTAAAGGATGAAAATCGATTGGAGATTGCTATTTTTCGTGTTGAGTTGCCTGTTCCAATGGACTACAACCAGATAACGGCATGCTATGTAAACGCAGGCAGTAGATCAGCTATTTCCTGTTTGTGAAAACAATGAATGAATTATTCTTCTTTTTATTTGTTACTGTTGCCATAAGTTACTTTTTCGTTTGTTATTCATTACAGATGATAGATAAATCAGAAGTTTTTGAACAAAAGTTGTAGGGTTTTGTGTGTGTGTGTGTGTGTGTGTGTGTGTGTGTGTGTGCGTGTGTGTGTGTGTGTGTGGGGGGGGGGGGGGGGCGTTGTACTCAAATTTATTTACTTACTTTTTAACAAGAATATGAATACAATTGAGCTACAATGCTCATTCAAATGAACAGTTTAGATAGCGGGCAAAATAGAACGTTTATCATTAACAATTACCTGGCAACAGTTAAAATTTCGATAATGAATTAATCCATTGGCCATTAGTTACTGTTGATTATGTTCATAAAACTTATTATATAACGTGCTAATCTGTAAGTGAACTCCTTTCGTCACAAAAAGTATCATTCAAAGAAAGCACCAATCCTTCAGAAGCCACAGAACTTCATAAAGGATAATTATTTTTGGGCTACATATGACAAGCCTGGTATCCATCTTCAAGGATACATTGCTTCTGGATAGTAAAAGACAACAGGTACATCACTGTGTCAGCAATGCTGTACCAATTCTTATGTCATGTATTTGTTCGTTGTTCTGTGGGCATTGATATTAAAATAGCTCTGACTGCTTTTGCCATTTCTTATAATAGTCTGACATTTCAGAGCAATGGAAATTTTACAAATAAACTCCCCCCGCATGGGGCCTCCCGGCCAACAATGCCTTACAAATAAACATTTTTTTTTAAACAAAAATTATTTAAGAATGTTGTAACCAAGACCAAACAAATACTGAAAAATTCTGGTTGTTCAGATCTAAATACCGGCATTGCTTTTAACAGGTCAATTTTTCCCAGTCCGAAGCATGCTTGGTATTCTCCTATCTAGTTTTCCAGTAGAGACTGTGTGCAATCTAGCGGGCACTGCGATATAATTTCATATGTGATGACCAATAAAGATATCAGTCTATTATTTCTTCCTTTAGCAGTTCAGCTATGATGCTATCTTCTCCTGGTGCTCTGCTGTGTTTGTTTCATTATTTGTCTCGTGATTCCAATTTATCTGGTGATTTTGACTTTGGGAATCTCTCTGCTGGTTTTCTGTAGTTGGTACCTTGCCATTGTCTTTCTGTTATCTTTTCTGTTCAGTGCCAGTACTCCATCCGTTTTTCTGAAACACAGATTTTGTGGTTGCTATGCTATGATTCTGGTTTTAAATGTCTTCTTGAGGTCTCTCATGTTGTAGCTTCGGAAATATCTACTCTTCATTGCAATCGATCCTTTTCATATTCACTTTTGACTCTCCTGATGGTTCTTGTTGTTTGCTTCCTCACCTCCAATATGGTACCAGATTAACTTGAGTTCTGTCACAGTTGAAATTGTTGTGCACCATTTTCCTGTTCTTAACTACTTTATTGAATGTGTCATTCTGTCATGGATGTTTCTCCTTTTTGATTAGAGGAATTTTCTTTCACTTTACAGATGACCTCATCTTTGAGTTCCTCCCAGGCTGTGGCTATCTCAAAATATGACAATAATAATAATAATTATGATAATTATTATTATTATTATTAGTAGTAGTAGTAGTAGTATGTTAACGTGTTTGCTACACAGCTACTGCATGAGATTGTCTAGGAGGGGGAGGGCTAGACCCAAGTAAGGGTTGAACATTATTTGTGATCAAAATATTTAACACTTGTTGCTTAAAGGATCAGTCAAACCAGTTAAGAAAAATTTGCTTGTAAGCTTTCACCAATTAATAATAATAATAATAAAAAAAATTCATTAAGAACAACTACAACAAATTTCAAAAGAATTTCCTAAATATCTACTTCCTCAACATGTGCTGCAGTGTTTATTTTGCATTCAAGTAAGATTTTAATACACTGTCACAGCGACACATATTATATTGTTAAAAACAGGAAAACCCAGAATGTCGTATATGGCTATGAAAATATCTGTGTTCAAAGACAACAAATATCCTTTGCACTTAACTATCACAGTTATGGAAGCCAGTACTTTCAACAACGCACGTCACAGAGGCTAGGGAATTTGTTGCAGTTCCTCGAGAAGTAATTGCTTGTCCACCTAATTTCAATTTCTATAATGAGATGACATGTGATTATTAGGACACCAAATGTTTTTAGCACAAGCTTATGCGACAGAAAAATGATGAAAAAATTTATACAGTACCAGTGCTCCAACACAACAGTTACAACAAGAAAAATTTGTTTGGCAAACAGTGTAGCAATTCAGCTCATCGTATTTTCTGACAGCTAGTTTACTGATTTTGACAAGCTGGCGACTATTATGAGGGAAAAGAGAGTGGACTGGAAAACCAGAAGACTTATAAACTCACTGTACCTTAATCAAAAAGTTTCAGTTAAAGTGAGAGGAGAAAGTACAAACTGGATCAGACTAGGGAAAGGAGTAAGACAAGGATGCTGTTTATCACCTACTCTTTTTCAACCTGTACTTGGAAAATATGATTGACCAATGCTCATTAGATGACAAAGGAGTAGAAATTAGAGGAAGAAGAGTAGGGTGCTTGAGATTTGCTGATGACATGGTCCTGCTAGCCACACGGGAAAAAGAATTACAGGATTTGGTGGACGCCATTGCAACTAACGGAAAAAAATATGGAATGAAAATTAACACAGATAAAACAAAAGTATTGGCAATAGGAGGAAATAAGGAAATAAAAATTGTGCTGAATGGAGAAACACTAGAACAGGTGCAAAATTTTAAGTATCTTGGAAGCTGGATAGACACCGACTGGAAGTGCACCACAGAAATTAAAACAAGGATAGCAATGGCAAAAGAGGGGTTTTATAAGAAAAGGAGAATCTTCTGCAGCGGTCTGGACAGAGAACTCAGAAAGAGACTCATAAAATGTCTTGTATGGAGTGTTCTTCTGTATGGCACTGAAACATGGACTATGAGGAAAAAAGACAGAGAAAGGCTGGAGGCTTTTGAGATCTGGACATGGCGGAAGATGGAAAGAGTAAGTTGGATGGACAGAGTAAAAAATGAAGAGGTACTGAGAAGAGTGGGAGAGAAAAGACAGTTACTAGATGTAATAAAGAGAAGAAAAAGAAATTGGATTGGGCATATATTAAGAAAGAATGACGGACTGATAAAAACAGTTTTAGAAGGTTATGTAGAAGGGAAAAGAAGCGAGGAAGGAAGAGATTCCAGATACTGGATGACATGATGGACGGTACAACATACAGCAGCCTTAAGAAGGAAGCAATGGATCGCAGAAAATGGAGAGGCAAAGGACCTGCTAACATAGCAGATAACTGATGATGATGATGAGTTTACTGATTTACAATTTCCTTGGTATCACAAAACGTTCCATTTCAAAATACATAACTAAAAGAAAAATTCTACACTGTTGTCGGTACGAGTCGAGACGCGTCTGTGCAGGTATTGGCGAGGCAGGCCTTCCCGGGCACCAGCCCCACCCACTACGCCGGCGGTGCACCCGGCGGGACGTCTCCGTCGGCAGCGGCGACGGGACTGCACCTGCAGCGACTCCCTATACATGTGCAAGGTAAGTGTACGGTGCGAATTTCGTTTTGCGAAAACTCAACGGCTTTACATTTGTGTCAGACTTAGAACTTGACAGAAACTCTCACTAATTTTGCAGTATTTTTGAGGGGTTAATTCAGTAAAAGCTGGAACAGAGGCTACTGCAAAATATTGAACTTCGGTAGCGAAAAAGTTCATTCGGAGATCACGTCTTTCTCAGTCTTAACTAGTCTTAAACTTGTACACGTGCTGCTTTTGAAATAGGCCACAGCTGTTGTCACAGTCGGTCTATCTGAGGCAGTTTTTACAGAAGTGACGATTCTGCAGTTCGGGTACAGTCTGTCGACCCACCTACTTCACAACTGCTCCACTGCAGCGGTTTATCTGGGACCTGGGGGTAACTTCCTGACGAGGTTTGGCCTCCGTTGTCACTCACTCTGGATTCTGAGAGACTCCTTAATGACAGAAGTATATTTGTCGTGGAATTGTCAGCGAAAGATAGAGCTGTCCTTATCGATTAGATTTGTACTTTACTAGGTGTGGTCCTACTGGAGGTGATATGCCCTTACCTTCCTCTGACCTCTGAACTGAAATACCAGCCAGTTGCAGAGGGACCGGAGTTTATTGTGAGGTCCAAAACACAGTGCGGATCAATTTGTAACGTACACAAATCGTTACCTTAGGTGAGATGAATGCTCAGTGGCAGGTTAAATTCTAGGACTGACCGGCAGTCGAACTGTACAAATTGTTGTTACTACTTTCAAATTACATTACAAACAGAATATCCAAATCTCGAACCTCGTCAGTAGTGTCTCTTCGTATGTGTTTGAGCATACTAGTTGTGCTGAATAATTCAGATAATGTCGGAAAGGTAGAAAATGTTAGTGACTGGGGTAAAATCAGAAAAGTAGTCCCTCAGGTTTCAATTTTGGATTCACTCCTTAATTTTGTTTTCTCCAGTCGTCAGTCTGCTGACTGATTTGATGCTGCACACCACGAACTTCTGCTGTGCCGACCTCTTCATCTCAGAGTAGTTCTTGCAAACTACGTCCTGAGTTATTTGCCGGATGTATTCCAGTCTCTGTATTCCTCTACAGTTCCCTCTGATACCATGGAAGTTATTCCCTGACATCGTAACAGATGTCCTACCGTCCCGTCCCTACTGCTCGTCGACATTTTCCGTGTATTCCTTTCCTCGCCAATTGTGCGTAGAACTTTCTCGTTCCTTATCTTATCGGTCCACCTAATTTTCAGTGTTCTTCTGTAGTGTGACATCTCAAACGCTTCGATTGTCTTTTGTTCTGGTTTTCCCACAGTCCGTGTTGCACTGCCAGACAATGCTGTGTTCCAAACAACCTTCTCAGAAATTTCTTCCTTTAATTAAGGCTTATATGTGATACTATTAGAATTCTCTTGACCAGGAATGCCTTTTTTGCCAGTGCTAGTCTGCTTTTGATGTCCTCCTTTCTCTGTCCGTCATAGGTTATTTTGCTGCCTAGGTAACAGAATTCCTTAACTTTATTTACTTCACGATCACCAATCCTGATGTTAAGTTTCTCGCTGTTCTCAATCTCCCCCCATTCGATTTACTCTCAATCCTTCATATTCTATCCTGATTAGACTGTTCATTCCATTCAACAGATCCTGTAATTCTTCTTCACTCTTGCTGAGGATAGCAATGTCGGCAAATCTTATCGTTGATATCTTTTCACCTCGAATTTTAATCCCACTGTTGAATCTTCCTTTTATTTCTGTCACTGCATCATAGAAGTGTAGATTGAGCAGAAGTGGCGAAAGGCTAAATCCCTTTATTACATCCTTTTTAATCTGAGAACTTTGTTCTTCATCTTCCACTTGTATTCTTCACTTTTGGCTATTGTAATTATTGTATATGTCCCATGCTTCACAAAGCTTAGCACTATTTTTCTACTATTTTTCTCAGATTTTTGAAACTCTTGCACCATTTGACATATCAAACGCTTTTTTCGTATTGATAAATTCTATGAATGTGCCTCCATTTTTCTTTAGCCAAACCCTGTATCATTTCTGTGACACTCTCTCCCATATTTGGCGATAATACAAAACTTGCTGCCTTTCTTTGAACTTTTTCGATATACTCTGTCAGTCCTATCTGGTAGGGATCCCACACTGCACAGCAGTATTCTAAAAGAGAATTAAAGTACCCACTCGATGACCTCGTATACTTTCTCTATCTCTTCATCTTCCACTTGCATTGTCAGCATGCATATGTGAACTATCATTGTTGGTGTTGGTCTGCTGTCAATTCTGATGAGAACAACCCTACCACTGATCTGTTCACAGTAACTCACCAACTGCCCTACCTTCCTATTCATAACGAATCCTACTCTTGTTACAGCATTTTCTCTTGGTGTCTATATTACCCTATATTCATCTGACCAGAAATCCTTGTCTTCCTTCCCTTTCACTTCACTCACCCCCACTATATCTAGATTAAACCTCTACATATTCGTTTACAGATTTTTTAGCTTCCATATCACGTTCGAATTTCTGACATTCCACGTCCCGACCCACAGAATATCATCCTTTCGTCTGTGTTTCAATCTTCTTCCCATGGTCACCTCCCCCTCGGCAGTCCCCTCTCGGAGATCAGTATGAGGGACTATTCTGGGATCTTTTGTCAGTGGAGATATCATCGTGACATTTTTCAGTTATAGGCCACATGTCCTGTGGATACACGTTGTGTGTCTTTCATACAGTGGTTCATCTATATCTACATAGATGCTTTGCAAGCCTCTGTACAGTGTGTGGTGGGGGTACCCTGTGCCACTACTAGTCATTTCCTTCCTGTTCCACTCGCAGATAGAGCAAGGGAGAAATGGCTGTCTACATGCAGAAATGGCTGTCTACATGCCTCTGTATGAACCCTAATTTCTCATATCTCATCATTGTGGTCCTTATATGCAGTGTATGTTAAGCAGCAGTAGAATCATTAAGGCGTCAGTAGTGTTCCTCAAAAAGAACTTTGCCTTCCCTCCAGGGATTCCCATTTGAGTTCCCCAACCATCTCCATAACACATCCGTGTTGTTTGAACCTGCCGGCAACAAATCTAGCAGCCCGCCTCTGAATTGCTTCGATGTCCTCCTTCAATCTGACCTGATACGGATACCAAACACTCGAGCAGTATTCAAGAATAGGTTGCAACAACATCCTATATCTGGCCTGTACAGATGAACAACACTTTCTAAAATTCTTGCAATAAACCGAAGTGAACCATTTGCCTTCTCTACCACGGTCCTCATATACTCGTTCTATTTCTTATTGCTTTGCAGCATTAAGCCCAGATATTTAATTGATGTGACTTTGTCAAGAGCACACTACAAATGCTGTATCTGAACATCATAGGTTTTTTTTTCCTACTCATCCACAATAACTTAAATTTTCTCACATTTAGAGTTAGCCACCATTCATCACACCAACTAGGAATTTTGTCTAAGTTGTCTTGTATTTTCCTACAGTCAGTCAATTGTGATATCTTCCTGAACACCACAGCATCACCCGGAAACAAATGGAAACTGCAGATTGGCGCCTACCCCCTTCTGCGAAATCATTTATGTATATAGAAAACAACAACGGTCCTATCACATGTCCGTGGTGGGCTCCTGATGATACCCTTGTTTCTGATGAACACTCAACATTGAGCTCTTCTACTCGTATCAGGCCACGGAGTACATCTGGCGACACAACCTTTCCAATTGTGTCCTCTGCTCAGACTCACTCGGTGCCCTTCAAAGTCTATGTCCACTGTACACCGGCCATCCCTTAGTGCAGCGGGTCCAGGAAACCTGTCACTTACTCACTCTTGGTGGAGTCAGTGTCACGTTTCTGTGGGTCCCTCGTCATGTCGGTCTGCCAGGAAACGAGGCTGCAGTCCTGATACCGCAGCCCTCGAGTACCTATATTCCCTCCAATGGTCTCTGCATTGCTGTCAGTCAGGTGGTGGTGTTCCTTTGGCATTGCCAATGCCCCTCCCTTCGTGGGAATAAGCTTTGGCTTATTAAGCTCGGACAATCTCTCTCGGCCCTCGTGCGTTTTACTTTTTATCCACGACAGCAATATGCTGAAGGCCATTTAATTTTTAGTTTTGGACCTCCATTACTGTATGGTTTTTTTTTTCGCGTGCCTGTTTTTAGTTGTCTTCTATTCTGTACATTGGGACTGATGCATAGTCGTTTAACTCCACTCTGTGTTCATGTTCTCTGATTTTGACTTGGGTCTGTATGACCCAGCTGTTTTTTGCGCCCTAAAGCAAAACAAAACAAAAACAATTGAGGACAATATACTTGATCCCATTACTTATGAAGTCTTCGAGCCACTAACATATCTTTGGACTTATTCCATATGCCTGTACCTTTGTTTTCTTTGCCTTCTGCACCGTCATGTGCCATTGATCATTGGTGATTCTTCCACGTTTAGTGGCAGTTTCCTACCCCAAGGGCAAGAGAGTGCCCTGAACCTCTGTCCGCTCTCTTTAATAAGGGTGTTGGCAGAACTAGAATGACTTATTACACTGAAATCTTTGGCATACATTATTAATGATTTTTATCCAAAATTTAAGCAGTGGCAGGGTTCAAACCCAAGACCGAGTATGTTTGTGCTGTCCGTAGGCCATTGGTTATGTACTTCTATTTCTTTTATATGTGAGTGGAAAGGTTTCACACCAACAATTGATGTAGCTTGTGAGGGGGAATGAGTAAATAGGATAGAATGCTCCAAATTATTGGGTGTACTTGTTGATGAAAAATAAATAGGATAGAATGCTCCAAATTATTGGGTGTACTTGTTGATTAAAACTTGAACTGGAAGAATCATAATACTGAGTTTCTCAAAAAGTTAAGTTCAGCTATTTTTGCTCTTTGTGTAATTGCTAATCTTGGAAACAAATGTATTGACCTCCAGACATTTTTATATATTTCCACTCGGTAATGTCGTACGGAATAATTTTCTGGGGCAACTCAGTACATAGAAAGAACGTACTGATTGCACAAAAGTGAACAGTAAAAATGATATATGATGTTCACCCGCAGATGCCATGTAGTTACCGCTTCAAGGAGCTAGGCATTTTAAATGCGCATTACAGTAGAGTCCCGTTAATCGGAACTAATTGGGACCGGACATTGTTCGGATTACTGATTTGTTCAGATTAGCCAGAATTACGGTGACGAGTTTCTAGAATGTGAAGTATACTGAGCAGGTAAGTGCATACTCCATGGTAACAAATGGGAACAAGTGTGGGAACAATGGCTCACTCTCACTCCCTGCCCTTGTTGTTGTGCGTTGTTGAGACCTTTGTAGTGTCTGCGGTCAGTGCACTGCCAGTTGGCTCGCAAAGCGCTCGGTTACATTAGTTATCGATCGCTGGCATGTGTAACAGTTGTATTGTTTTCGTTCAGATGTAGTGGTGTACGTATTTTCGTCACGAGTAAATGGAAACGTACAACGTTAACTCTCAAAGAAAAACTGAATACTTGAAGCGATAGACAATGGTCAGAATTTATCTAAACTGGGTGTCGGTAAAGCAACCATTTGTGATCGGAATAAGAACCGAGTGAAGCTCGAACAGTCCTGTGAGACGTCTTCGGGAGAAACACTCGAATTTTGGCAGACTTTGAAGCAGTTCCAGTACAATAAAGTGGATGAAGCTCTTTTCCTTTTGTTTACGCAGGGAAGAGAAAGGGGAAATATTTTTGAGTGGAGCACTGGTTCAGGAGAAGGCTGTTTACGTGAACAAGTTAATGAATGGTGACGAGTCTTTTAGTGTGAGTACGGGTCAGTTGGACAGATTCAAAAAAGTCACGGAATTCATCAGCTAGCAGTTACTGGAGAGAAGCTTTCTTCTGACTGTGAGTTCAGAAAAATGATAAGAGTGTGAAAATATTCTCCCCAACAAATTTATAATGCTGACGGGACTGGCCTTAATTTTAGGGCATTGCCACAAAAAGCCTGGCATCAAAAGTAGATGACCGTGCTTCTGGTTTTAAAATGTGTAAAGATTGTGTGACTTTATTAGCGTGCAGCAACACTGCCAGTAATCACGAGCTGCCTTTAATGTCGATCAGAAAATCTGCTAGACCCAGAGCTTTTAAAAACCGCAACACAAGTCTCTGCCCGTATATTATCGCAACCAGAAAAAAGCACGGATGGACGGTAAGCTGTTAAAAGAACGGTTTCACGGCCAGTTTGTCTCCTCTGTTCGACAG
The DNA here is from genome assembly GCF_021461395.2 of Schistocerca americana. NCBI lineage: Eukaryota > Metazoa > Arthropoda > Insecta > Orthoptera > Acrididae > Schistocerca > Schistocerca americana. Next base: position 195,048,998 of record NC_060128.1, read on the forward strand.
TTTTCTAAGGTAAATCATTTGTCTCCCCGCGGAATCCTTGTGATCGATAACGTGCCATCCCACCCCAGTGCCGAGGAATTACGTGACGGAGAAATTGTGGCGAAGTTTTTGCTGCCGAATGTTACACCACTTCTACAGCCGATGGACCGGGGCGTACTGCAAACATTAAAACTGATTTACAGAAAACCGTTTTTAAGAAAGCTGATGCAAAATGACAGCATTCTTTTAGTGAACAAAATAAAAAAGACCAATGTGAAGGATGTTGTTTATTGTGTCACTGAGATATGGCTGAATATTTCACAAAATACTCTGAGAAAATCGTGGAGAAAACTGTGGACATCTCTCGAATTTCAGGACAACCTAGTTGAAAACAAAGAGGAAAATCTACTAAAAATGATACAGACAATACCTGGATGTAAAGAAGCTAGGGGGACATAGATGAGTGGATAGCAGCAAATGGGGCACGTGTGGAGAACCTTACTGATGCTGATTGAGTCGCTGCTGTGATCGAGACCAGGAAGAAGTGGGCTGCTGTGACGGAAGTGACAGTGAGCTGGAAAGCGACGGAGGAGAGCGGGTGCCACACAGGGACGCAGCAGGAGCCCTCGACCTCGCGCTACGTTCTTCGGAGCAGCAGCCCACTGGTACACCTGCCGATTTGATGTTTGTGAGATGATGGCGCAACTGTGCGTCATATAACAGACTGTCTTCATTACGCCAAAAAACAATGAGTTTTTGTCATCTAAAAAGTAGAGATAAAATGTCCGTCGTATTTTAGTAAGTTTGACAGCTTTTATTTCATTGTTGCGCATTGTTTGAACCTAATGTTTCCTTGCCAATTTTTCTAATATGTGTTTACTGTACTGTGTATATTAAAATAGTGTGTGTGTACAGCAGTTAACAGCACAGTTTTCCATACTTCATGTTCAGATTAACTGAACGTTCGGATTACCGGGACTCTGCTGTACGTATTCTCACTAATTAAATTCGTCATAAATAATCCGTCACATTTGAGAAGAACAGTGATGCAAAGTGACATTTATTGCCACTTGTTAAAGCTGTAAATCGCTCAGAGAGGTGTGCAGTATGCAGCAATAAAATTTGATCATTTGCCCAATAACATAAAATGTCCGACAGGTTGCGAAACGAGATTCAAATCTAATTTAAAATCATTTCTCCTGGAAAACTCCTTTTATTCCCTTAACTAATTTCTACTTAAAAACTGGTTGCCAGTTACAAAAAAATGTAAAGTGTAGTTGCGTAAATAGGAATAGTGATAAAGTGTTCATTAATGTCATTAATGTGCATATATATCCTGTAAGTGGACTCAGTCCATACCGTTCTAATAAAATAATCATTTAAATGATCTATGGAACATGTAATTAACTAACTAGCTATCTACAGGTGGCTGGTAATGCTGTCACGTCTCTTGCATTGTTCACACACACTAAGCTGTTGCTGTATGCAGTCAGTTGACAAAATTCAAACTACAGACTTTACTGTGAAATATTTTTAAAAAAAGGGATGGGTAACACAAATAAAGTCTGTCTGTCTGGAAAAGCACATTTGTTAAATCGATGTATGCTGTCGAGTAATATTCTGTGCCTCGTCGCTCCCCTCCCTGCGTTTTTAACTCGTCGGGGTCCTCCTCGGCGAGGTATCCGCAAATACTCGATACATCGCTCGAGCCTGTCCCGATCTCTGACGACAGACCTGCCGAAATAGTCCGGAGAGTGGGCAGGGTTCCGGTGATGTCACGCTGTAGAGTGTACTCGGAGAGCTCCTTGTCTGCCGATCTGCGTTTGAGTGATTCTCGCGTGCCGGAGGAAGGTGTTCGTGAAGTCGATACTGTTCGATTGTCTGCAATTATCTCGAAAGACGAACCTGTAGCTGAAATTTGAGTGGAAGGGAAGACTGTAGGGTGATACTACAGGGCTCCTGAATTATACTGTAGTCACAAGAGGTGTCAGACATCTGTACGCAGTTACAGCCGAAAATGTGGCCGACCTCGTCAATCTCTCGTGACTGCACTCCCGAGACGTGCGTCGGTACCCGTCTGCCCGCACACTCTCCTGACGACATTTGGCGGGCTTCAGACAAATCTCGCATTCGGCGGAGGAGAGAATGCGGTGCTGGTGATTCGCATTCTGCACTCGGTGTTTCTTTGCCTAGTTTCTTTGTGCACCACAGTACTAGGAGTTTTTACTCGTGTTTGTAGCAGACAGTTAGAGGCCGAACTGACCGTGTGGATACGATCGAGTCCTAGCCGAGTTCTGACGGCCTTCCCAGTTGCCCCAAAAAGACAGTGCACAATCCTGTCGCATTCTACCGAGGGTACCCACGAGTTGTCATTCTAGGTGGCAGTCGACGACAGACTGCGAGTGACCGGTAGGAACCACGTGTCACGGTAGCGGTCCGACGTACAGATGACGTCGATTCGGCACATGACTTCCCGTGCCGGCAACCTTTCTGACCGTAAAGTTACAACGGAGTCGTATTCTGAGCTCTAAATGACAGTGTGAGGTACACTTAACGGCCCAAAAGGTGTACACGAGCTGCACCTTCCCGTTCAAAATCGGAGACAACTCGCACTGCCGAACTGCACCGAGAATGCAGATCTACATTCACCGTCATTGCACAGCATTCACAGGTCGGAATTTCCTGAGATCGGTAGTGTGTAGAGTTTTCCGATCGAAAGATGGGAACGTCTAGTCGTGTCGGTTGCGAGAAAGTATTTTTGGGCAGTTAATGTAGAGAAACGTGCACTCACCTCCGTAATAGTCTGTACGTTCCGGCACCGCTACTCGACCCCCACACCCGTATGCGGCACTTTCCCCATTGCTGCGATCTCCCGCCCCTTTACACTCTGCTCTCCCCGCAGCTGTGATCCACCACCAGCAACAGCAGCAGCGCCTGCAGCTGCGGCCCGCCGGCCCGCAGCGCGTCGTGTCGGTGGCTCCGGCGACCGGCCAGCGCCTGGGCCTCGCCCCGCCACCTCCGCCCTACCCAGGGCCGCCGCCCCCGTACCCGGGTCAGCAGGTGAGTGAACGCCGTGAACCGCAGTCCGCACGTGCGCCGCGTTCTCCCACCGGAGGTGACCGCCGCGCTCGCCCGCAGGTGCAGGTGAGCCTGCGCAACCTGATGCCTCCGAGGGCGCAGACGCCGGCGCCCCAACCTCAGCCGCAAGGTGCAGCCGTCGTCCAGCCGCGCAGGCCACTGCTGCTACAGGTGAGGAGGCTCCCAGTGTGCCCACTGCGAATCCCGACCTGCTCGGTACGTGTGTGGCTTCCCACTTGTTAGTGTAAGGTGGTCTCGGCACTGCTAGGGGCGGGGTAGGGGTGCAAAGGGGTTGAGAGTGAAAACAATTTCTAGCGACCTCTGTGTGGTTGCCTGAAAATTACTTGTCTGGCATACAGTGCCATCTGTTTTTGCTCTTTTCTTGGCATGTGAGTGAAGTGGCCAGTATTTAAAAGTTACAACCAAAGACCTTGTAGGGGAGACAGCAGCTGCCAAGGTTGGGAGGGAGACGGGTGCGTATTGTATGCTCCGTGTTATTCTATCTGTACACTGAATGAGGTGTGCAGGTGCAGTAAAGTTCAGGGGGGGGGGGGGGGGACACCCCTTTGGGTTTGCCAATGACCTTCTAATTCTGGCAGAGATGGCAGAGGACTCAAAAGATTAGTTGCACGGAATCAGTAGTATCTCAAAAAAAGATTGTAAGCTGAACATCGACAAATGGTAAATGACGGTAACACAGTGTAGCCGTTTAATTCGAGCAGTGCTGAGGGAATTAGATTAGGAAATGAAATGCTAAAAGTAGTAGACCACTTTCACTATTCGAGGAGCAAAGTAACTGATGACAGCTGTAGTAGAGAGGATATGAAATACTGGTTGAAATAGTGAGAAAAGCATTGCTGAAAAGGGGAAATTTGCTAACTTGAATGTAACTCAAGTGTAAGGAATGTTTCCTGGTGGGAATTGGTGAATAGTATAGCTTTTGCCGGAAGTGAAATGTTGAGTATAAACAGTTTGTATTAGCTTTAAAATGGGCTACCGAGGAAGAACGTTGAGAATTAAATGTGTAGACTCAATAACTGATGAAAGGATTGGGAGCAAAACAAATTTGTGGTACAGTCTGACCGAAAGAAGGAACTGATTGATAGGAAACATCCTTAGGAATAGTCAGGAGGGAAGAGAATGTGTGTGTGGAGAAGGACTTAAATATCGTGGTTCGGTTTCTCGCTTACGGGCGCTCGACGGCGAGGATATTGGCTTTAAATACTGTGGAGGCAGACCCGGGCTTGGGGGTAGTATGCAGTCTGGAGTGGATGTAAGTTGCAATAGCTGTGCAGTGACGGAGATAACTGGCGTGGAGATTCGCATCAAATCAGTCTTCGGGCTGAATGTCGCAGCAGTAGGGGGGATGTCTGGTTAAACAATTCACTACTTTTCAGTTGTGCAGTGGAAGGCCACGCATTGTGATCTTCTTGCTATGAAGGCAGCTTGTTCTTTATCCTCCATTTCCTTAAACTCCTTATTAAAATAAATGTTTAGTAATCCTTCCATAAAGTCTGCTAAATGTTTGAGCCACAGTTATTTCTCTGTAATACTACAGTCACCTTTTTTAAATGAATTGTCAATATAAATCCTACTTTTCAGTCTTCTGGGATGGCCTCAGCATTTAAACACTTTGCAAAAAAGATTATCAAAAGTTCACATAATTTATGTGTATCATATTTCAACAGTTCAGTTGGGACTCCTCCAAAAGCTATGGTTCTCCCAATCTTTAAAACTTTGATTGAGTCTTTTGCCATTTCAATGTCCAAAGAAATGTCTTCATTATTTTCTGTTAACTCTGTTTTATTATTAATTGTGTCCAAAATTTCTTTTGTATATTCCGTGAACAATTTGTTATAATATTTTTCCCTAGACTGAATACTAATATACAGGGTGATTCAAAAAGAATACCACAACTTTAGGAATTTAAAACTCTGCAACAACAAAAGGCAGAGCTAAGCACTATCTGTCGGCGAATTAAGGGAGGTATAAAGTTTCATTTAGTTGTACATTTGTTCGCCATTTCAGCCAATAAAGTTTTTGGTCCCTTTTTCTTCGAAGGTGCTACTGTAACTGGACTACAGTATCTGGAGATGTTAGAGAATTGGCTGTTCCCTCAGCTCGAACAAGAAGCACAACAATTCATATTTCAGCAGGATGGAGCGCCACCACATTGGCACTTATCTGTCCGTAACTACCTGAACGTCAACTACCCGAGGCGATGGATCGGCCGCCAGGCAGCCCGTGACAGAGCACGTCATCACTGGCCTCCAAGAAGCCCTGATCTTACCCCCTGCGATTTTTTTTTATGGGGGTATGTTAAGGATATGGTGTTTCGGCCACCTCTCCCAGCCACCATTGATGATTTGAAATGAGAAATAACAGCAGCTATCCAAACTGTTACGCCTGATATGCTACAGAGAGTGTGGAACGAGTTGGAGTATCAGGTTGATATTGCTCGTGTGTCTGGAGGGGGCCATATTGAACATCTCTGAATTTGTTTTTGAGTGAAAAAAAAAAAAAAAAAACCTTTTTAAATACTCTTTGTAATGATGTATAACAGAAGGTTATATTATGTTTCTTTCATTAAATACACATTTTTAAAGTTGTGGTATTCTTTTTGAATCACCCTGAATTTTACTTGTATTTCTTCAAAAATTTTCCTCAGTATTTTCACTATCCTTGAAGTTTCAGAGCTCCTTATTCCACCATTAAGATTATCAATTTTATTACAAGTCTGTTCCCAGTCTTATTTCTTGTTTCTGTCACAATTTTTGTAATGTTTGCTTGTTGCGCTCTTTAATTCTAATTTGTCCTGAAATTTTGTGTATTTAGCTATTTTAAATATTCTTATTTCACTGTTGATGCCTATTTCTCCACATCTGACTCAAGAAATGCAAGGATTTTTGATCCGTCGCAATTAAATTACTTTGCCTGTACCTTCTTTAGCTTCGTCGTGTAAATTATTAATGACATATTTCTCCTGTATTTATGTATTATATGGTGGTTCAGTAAATTTTTCATCATACATTTGTCTGTATAAATATACTGTACTTTTTATATTCTACACTATTTCATTTATACTTATTAATTCTTATTTCCGTTGTGAAATTTTTGTCTTTTTTCTTTTTTACAATTCCTTCTTTATTTGTCATTTCTACATAAATTATGTAAATACAATGTTAGAGTTAACCTGGTGATCACATTGGGCAACTGTGCTATATGCTCTGATGTATTGTGAGTTTCTTTTGGCTTTCACTGATTTTAACTAAAGTGTGGCATATATATTTATGATTTGTTGATTTAGAATTTGTAGTGAATTTTGTTCACATATAGTAATTAATCTTGTGCCATTGTCATTTACTATATTTTCTCTGTGTGGTCCTGCTGTTTTATTTCCCACTCGTCTCCTGGCTCTACTGTTGAAATCACCAGAAATAATGATAATTTCTCTCTTATTTCCTATCTCTTCTACTATGTCTTTCAATGTCTTGAAGAAGGTATCTTTGATATGATATGATCTGGTTGAACTTCATGATCTGGTTGATCTTCGCTTGTTGCTTAGCCTTCATTTATAGTAGCTTTGTGTCCATATAAGATTAAATTTGATTTAATCAAATGTTCATCATTACATTTTCATCACAGTTTGTAACATACTTCTGCAATTTTTTCCTTGTCATTATTGACAGTGCTCACTTGGCTCTTTGATGTTTTTATGTCGTACTGTATAGATGTGAATATAATACTTTAATTTCTGCACCAGTTCTCTTCCTTTTTGTTTCCCGTAACACAATGACCTCGTCTTTTCTTGTTTCCAATGCTCTAATAATTTCCCTTCTTTATTTCTTAGACCTCATATATTCCATACTCCAATTGTCATAGTCCTTTTCCCCCCGCATTTTCTATTTACTATTCCCAGCTGTAATGTCTTAGGTGTTTTAATATTTCTCCCATCTAATGAAAGAGTAGTTTGCCCTATAGCATTGACACCCCCCCCCCCCCCCCCCCCCCCAAAAAGAAAAAGTATGCTTTTAGCCTTTGATGAGACTGTGTCCAGCTATGAGGCAGCAGCTGCGAGTATTATATTTTCCTGGTACCCACCATATCTGTTGACCAGTTCGCTATCTGCCACCGTAGAAATAATCACCCAAATTGGACTCTGCAAATTTCTCGTATTTACTTTCTGCGGAGTGTTCTCTATTAGGTTTTCCCCGTAGCCCTCAGCCAGTTCTGCTGATAAGACAGTATTAGCCTGCACATATTGACCCACAGTCAAATATATCGAAATTGGTTTGGTCTAGACATCTATTACAGCTCCTATAGCTACATTTTACGTTTAGTTGGCCACATAAATGGATTTGAGCAGTTGAGTAACACAGTAAAAACAGTGCTGAAGTAAAGGAAGATTTGAGGAATATTTCTAGCCTCCCAGTTTTGTGCACTTATTCATCTGGGAATGTTATATTATTTGTTGCGTGTACAAAAATCGTGAGAGTGAGAAGTATATACATATACAGACATCCTCTGCAAACCACTGCAAAGTGCACGGCAGAGGATACTTAGCACGGAACCCCACATTAGGATCTCTTCCAATCGTGTACGGAGTTTGTGAGGAATGTCCCTTCGATTGCCCCTTTGCCTGCCACGACCCTAAAATGTCTACTCGCGGTCCCCGCAGTAGTGATAAGCGGGGAGCTGAAGGATACGCCTAGTTCTCTGTTATCTGACTGTACTCGTTTTTGACTACGAAAGACAAACTGTCATACTGTGAACTTAAGATGTTTCGAGTGAAGTAGAACACAGCTTTAATAAAACCTTTTAGGTCTTCCAGCTGCGTCAAAATGTCGAACTCCGTGAGGTTACGGCTGAGCATTTCGTGACCTGCGGTACTCGAGTGCTGTGTAATTGTCGACAATCTCTGTATGTAACAGTGATGTTGCTAGGCTCACTTATACCTACTTTCAGGAGCTGAAACTCTGTTCTCGCTGATAGAAACACAAAAAAGTAGAAAAACTGACACCAGTAATCTCGGTCTCCTTTCGCCCTCACGCCTCTCAGTGCGGAGCCCGAGCTGATGCCTCTTTCCTAACAGTTCCAGTAGATGTGTTTTGTCTTTTCTACTTTTTAAGTGTCTACAACAGTATACTGAAGTTCTTCCTTATTCTAGGCGTGCTACTGTGGGACGGTAGGTCCGCAGCTGTTCAGTACTGAGGAAATTGGGTAATTTTTTATTCCGTCCATCCACCGATACAAATTTCAGCTCTATCGGTTACCAGTTTCGGGCTGACACACTCATTCTCAAACCGCACACCTCGCTATTAACTGTAATTATTCATACGTACGGTGCCAAAACGCAAAGCAAAGAGTACAGTGGGCAACAAGTGATCCTAGACTGTGCGTGTGTTGCTACTGGCTGACTGCTGAGTGTCAGGAGCAGCAGACATACTTCCGAGATCAGTGAGGGTACTTGCTGCCCAGTGTATACTTCATTGAGCCATTTGACCCCATATTGTTTGATTAATGACGAGATGTGTCGTTTATAAATGGGTGTGTCAGCCTGAAACTGGTAACAACTAGAGCTGAATTTTATACCAGTGCAACTAAGACAGACGAAATAGAAAATTATTGAATTCCCTCAATTCTGAATTTCACATACGGAAGTTAAGTTCGACCTCTTCAGTGTACACTTTCTAGAGTGAATAGTCCTGTCTGTATGCATATCTGTATATAGCTGTGCTACCAGTTGTGGCTACTCGAGTTACTGTTTTACCCTCACTTATGCTGCATCTCTTTGACATCTCGACCACTGAATACCGAGTGGCCGTGTGTCTACCTTACGACAAAGACTTGGGCGAACACAATTTGATAACAGTCGAAACTTCACCTCTTCTTTCAGGTGCGGTCACACAGGGTTTATCGTAATTAGTGGCTCGAACGCATACGGTTGAAAAGTACACGATACTAGAAGCAAAAAGTCTCGGTAATCGTAGGGTCGAAAATACGTACCTTGAGAGCTGAGAGCAATTTTTCATCTTAGATACTGTGAAATAAATCTCTTCTGCTACAAGTTCTTTGCTTTCCATATTTTGGGAAGTGTTAGTATGAACCAAAATAAGAAAAAAATGTCCAGCAAACGTATGCTGTAAAACACGTACCTTAAAAGTTGAGCGCTTGATTGTTAGAGGAGTTGTATTTCAAAGTAGCAGAGATGAACAAGTGCTCGTAGCCCCTAAGGAATGCATTTTAGACTACTTGTTTACTGGACTTTTTTTTCTTATTTTGGTCCGTACTACCAGTTACCATAATACGGAAAGAAAAGAACTTGCCCTAGAAGAGATTTGTTTCACAGTATTGAAAATGAAAAATTGCTCGTAGCTTGTAAGTATGCATTTTTGACCCTATGTTTACCGAGAATTTTTTACTTCTAGTATCGTGTACTTTCAACTATGTGCGTTTAGGCCATTAATTATGATACACCCTGCGTAGTGTATACTGTCTGCCAGAAAAACCTGTCTTGACAGAATGCTTAGTAAGAAGCAAATGACAGAGTGCACATTTAAAGTCAAAAGTGGCTAGCTTCTGAATTAGCATAGTAAATGAAGTTACAGAAATTAAGCAAAAAAAGTAACTTACAGCTAAATTTGCCGAGTGGCACGGATGTTTTGTAGCTGGAGGCTGTGCGGAACAGGAGTGAAGCTCGACAGACAGAATGGCACTAATGCTAGGAGTGTTCAGTTCTTTATCTTATCGGAAGGCCTATAAGGTGTGAGCTCGTATTGACAAACAGTAGTCTGTCCAACTGCAGGAGCAGCCCCTGCTGCTGGAGGAACTCCTCGAGCAGGAGAAACGTGAGCAGCAGCAGCAGCAGCAGCAACAGCAACAACAGCAGGAGGGGCCCGAGGCCGACTTCTCCGCGGGGGCCGCCGGCGTCACACCGCAGTCTCCCCAACAAGGTAAGGCTACCCCACACACTCTGTCCTAGAAACTTAATATAGCACGGTGACTGCAAATAAAAGTGACCACTCACTGCAGTAGAGTCGAGGGAGAAATTTTACTGAGTGAGACTGTTTTTTGTTCGAAATAACACTTCTTTCCGTACAAATTTAATTTGCTAATGTCTTCCCTTCGAATCTAATGACAGCCTTTCCTCCTGCTACAACACTTATTTTTCCTCTTACACATTTTCGATGTAGCCGTGTGTCTCTTTGAAAGATACTTTCTGTGCAACTAACTCGTTTAACTATAATGTATTATCTTCCTCTTCATTTGTATCTACATTTTGCAAAGTGTTTTTTTTGCATGTGACACGTTATTCTTCCTTCCATTAGGTTGAGCGAGATCCCTTGGTGTAGCGTTGCCAATGTTGGTTACCGTCTACAGCCCTTGTCAGTGAATATTTTTGTTTCCCCTATGTCGAGAAGTAGTGTTCTGTGCAGTGCCGCTGTACTGTATCCACAAAACACTTGCGGTTCTTCACAAGTTGGCACATTTTCTTGATCTGACAATATGACATTTGTCAATGCTTAGATGCTGCGTTTAAAGACAGTTATGTATTTGACACTGAGGAAACTTCAACAGTCTCCATGTAGTGTGAATCTGGGACTTGATGATGTTCACACAGCTGAAACTAGTTGTCTGTGAATGAATATTCACTATACGGTCTTTTTGTGGTACAGTGATGCTGTTTTTTAAATGCATTGAAACTTTGCAACACCGTCTACGGAAAGATGATTTCCCATTACATAAACAATTTTCGTATAGCTGGGTTATTAGTGAGAAAAAGCAGTTTCTGTTCTTCATCATTATTTTCTGCTTTGTCACTTTCTTATTCGTCGTCCTTATTATTTCTACCTCCTCTGCCACCTCATTCTTCTTGGTGGGGGTGAGAGAAAACAGTTCCTGTGGGAAACAAGTGGCAGATTGGCCTTAAGTTTCATTTGTCCTCGTACGGTGGCTGTCGCATTAGCAATACACTTTCTGGAATGACCTCATTCTTTTACACTGTGGTTGAGAGGCAGCAGTTGAGCAGTAAATGCATTGGATTCAGTTTTGAGACTATTACGAAACAGCTGTTTTCAGCATCTAAGGTAAGACATCCTGCAAACACACAAAAAATTTAATTTGGATTTTCTTGTGCGTATAGATAGAAATATATACAAACGAAGTTAGGAAAATGCTGAGAGAGTTCTCAAATAAGGCACTTTCTGGGTCATTATTTTCCACCAGCTTGTGAGGATGTTAAAGGTAGTTGGGTGTGAAACTCTATCCTTCCTTCCCTTTGTGTTTGCTTCTGTAGCTTTTATACTAAATCAGATTCCAAAGAAATGAAATTTATGCCACAACTGGACTACAATAAGGGATCCGTTGTCGGAACGTGTCCCGAGGCATCGAGGAATTGTCAGTTCCGTACTGCAGTGCAGAGAACTTCTGGTGGTTTCCGGTGGTTAGAGGGAACAGTGTGGTGTTGTTGTGCAAGACTCGCACTCCCCCTCGATTCTTGAACTTATGCAAAGTTGCTTTGCCGGTCTTCTTTTCAGGATAGCCAGCTGCAATGGTCTACCCCACTTCTTCTCCGTAGATAGGATGCTGTTGTGGAGGAATTTTCTCTTCTCTTAAAATAACCCCGTACACTCGAGATACTTTGAACTCAGTCCCACTATATTTTCTCAACAGACAACAGTTTTCACATACAGGAATCATTTTTCATAAGTTCACCAATTTCCGGTCCATCGGATACTATTACATATTTTTTACCACAAATACAGTATTATAAATCTTTCAAAGTTCTAGTAAGTCCACCATCCTGACCTCACAAAAGTAAGTGGATAATTAAGATAAGTGTCTTTTCTTTTCCTTTCAACAACGTTCAACTGTTCCTAATAATGACTGACGAAGCACCGTCACGGAGTAAGGTGCGCTCGTTCCTAGTGCTGGGCGTGTAACTTCTGAGGTGAGCGCTGCGGATTCCTGCCCGCGCCGATTGACCACCCGGTACACACCAGTCCTGCACACACATAATCGTGGCACAGTAGACACAGCTCCAATTTCGCACACTCGTCTGTAAAATAACGCGTGTTCGAGATGTCGGAAATACGAGTGTCTCTAGAATTTCCCCCCAAATTCTCGAGGCACTACAAACTGTGGGGGTGGGGAGTAAAACTCGCAGAGGGAGATAAAGCTTTGACTACAGTAAGCAGGTTCTTAAATGAAAGTGAACTGCAGAAGTTGCACAGAGAGGAGGAGACTCACACAAGAGAGACTGAAGTAGAGAGTTGCAGCAAACCAGTCTCCAAGCATAAGACGGCTACAGTGTCAGACGACGTCGTACTGTGCAGACCGACTGTGACTTACTCCACGCTGGGATGTTCTCTCCCGTTCCAGGACAAGGTGCACTCCCGAGCCCAGGAGGCCTGCGTCAGCAGTTCCTGGCCGGCGGCGTGCGGCCGGTAGTCCCCACCTCTCAGCAGTCACTGGGTACCGGGGCCACCACGGCGCGGCCTCCTCCGCCACCCCAGGGTCCGCCATCCGGAGAAGCTGCCGGTACGTATGCTCCGCCTCCCTGACGTAATAGCGACAGTGTATATCTTGCCTTATACCACGTAACAAATCCTGACAGAGGGGGCAAACGGGCCGTCTGTGTGCGGTACAGTGGCAGCTGTCGCCCGTAAAGGAGTCGACGTATCCGGGTTACAGTACGCGACTGTTAGTAAGGATGATGGCGTATCTGAAAGTTCACGAGGAGCACTCGTGATGTGGCACAGATAATACGCAAAGTGTGGGAAGTGGCACTATGTCCTGCAAAATGTTTTTGTAGTCGCTAAACTTTCCAGTTCGTCTGCGGCTCACCATCTGACAGCCGTGCGAAGCCTTCAGACAGTGTCTCGTCGGCAGTCTAGGTACTGTGCGCGCGTCGAGAGCCGTGGGGTGCACGCACCCAGTCACATTAATGTTACTGCCACCTACGTTTGCAATAACCACTCGCACGTGGCAGGCAGCAGCACTAGCAGAAGACAATATATAAAGTGTGACAGGGCAGGTGCGAAAAGAGTGCAGTAGTTGTCATAATGCAGAAGTGGACATCCGAAAGGGCACAGTCGTCAGCTTTCACCCACGGGTGAAATGGCTAAGTTGTTGACTGTTCGTGTTCCACCACGGTTAAAGTACACTGTGTGTGGCAAAAGTGGCACTATCCGAAACTGACGCCGAAGCGTCCGCAGTGCACGACGGGTCGCAGACGGGTGGGAACGACGGCTACGGGAATGTGTACGGGCGAGTAGACGTGCGACTGACCGGTCAGCCGAACTTAGGGTCAACCGGCAGTGGCTCCTCGGTGACACTCGAGCAGACGCTGTCGGACGATGTCGGCCTCCGCAGCGGGTGCCTCGTCCGCACACCTATGTCGGCTCCCGTCCATTTGCGACAGAGGGTGGAATTTGCGTGCCGGTACCACAACTCGACATCTGCCGAGTGGTGACGAGTGGCCTTTTATACTCCTCCAGACGTACAGGCTTGGTGTCTACGGTTTCGGCCATTGGAGCGAACCCCCCGCAATAATTGTCGGAAAATTCTGGGCCGAAGGAGGAGTATTACGATCTGGGGAATTCCCCGGGCGATCTCGTCGTTCTGGAAGGCACAGTAGGTCGACACTAGTACGCAGCTATCCTTGAAGGCCGTGACACTTGCACCCGGTCTGATTTTCCTCGGTGCGACGGCACCTGTCGACAAGACAGTGCAACGTTTCACCCGGCTCACGTCCTACGCGTGCGGTTCGAAGGGCATCGGAACGAGTCGGTTTGAAGAACACCGGAGTGAGTTTACCGCATTCCCTGGCAACCGACCTTCCCGGAATTAAACCCAGTTGAGAATCTGGGGGACCACCTCAATTGGGCTGTTCGTGCCACGGATTATCAACTGAGAAACCTAGCGCAGCTGCCCGGGGCACTGCACGTTCCCGTCTGAACCTTCCAGAACTGCATTGTTTTCCTGCACGTCCTGCAGTGGTCTGCTCTGCAAACGACGGTTACTCGGGCTTTCGTCAGGTGGTCATGTTAATGTGACTGGATCGTGTAAATACAAAAGATGCATTTGGGGGTTGATGACATGTGCTGCTAGTATCTGAGCTTCTGTGTCATAGTCAGTTCATCATAAAATAAGCCTCTGACAGTGTTATGGATGAAACCGACAGAAGAAATATTAAAGAGGACTAAAGACGCCTGAAAAGGAGTGAGACATTGAAAATTAACTGTTCGACCAGGACATACACATGGAATTGGTTGTAGGATCTTGAAGTGAGAAACTGGGAAGGAAGCTCAGGCAGTGGTACACTTTGAGGATGGATTTGCACCCTCCGATCCCCTTACTTTTACCTACTTATTTATTTATTTATTTATTTTTTAGAGAACAGAAAAAATTGTTTATGTGCTGTGCATAACATGCACAATGAAATTATAGGTTTCACTGTCACCTTGTGTCCATTAGTGCAATAAAAAAATAATAACATTGTTAAATATGTTTGCTGTCAGTTCTTGTGAGATTATTGGGAAGTATATAACCTCATAGTAATTATCTGATGTATGAGGTGTCAAAAAAAGGAGTGCAAGTACAGCACACGAATTACATAAAATGAAATGTTTGCTTAACCAAATACAGTGGTCAGAGTGTTTGAATTTGTGTATTGTGTCAGATGTGCATTGTATCTATATTACTAAAACTGTATCCCAGAACTGGGTGTCTGTTGCAGCATATGGGGCATCAGATATTTGATTTTCAGTATTACTTCTACATCTACATCCGTACTCTGCAAGCCACCTGACGGTGTGTGGCGGAGGGTACTTTGAGTACCTCTATCGGTTCTCCCTTCTATTCCAATCTCGTATTGTTCGTGGAAAGAAAGATTGTCAGTATGCCTCTGTGTGGGCTCTACTCTCTCTGATTTTATCCTCACGGTCTCTTCGCGAGATATATGTAGGAGGGAGCAACATACTGCTCGACTCCTCGGTGAAGGTATGTCCTCGAAACTTCGACAAAAGCCCGTGCTGAGCTACTGAGCGTCCCTCTTGCAGAGTCTTCCACTGGAGTTTATCTATCATCTCCGTAACTCATTCGCGCTTACTAAATGATCCTGTAATGGAGTGCGCTGCTCTCCATGGGATCTTCTCTACCTCTTCTATCAACCCTATCTGGTACGGATCCCACACTGCTGAGCAGTATTCGAGTAGTGGGCGAACAAGTCAACTGTAAACTACTTCCTCTGTTTTAGGACTTCATTTCCTTAGGATTCTTCCAATGAATCTCAGTCTAGCATGTGCTTTAATGACGATTAATTTTATATGGTCATTCCATTTTAAATCACTCCTAATGCCTAAGCCCAGATAATTTATGGAATTACTTGCTTTCGCAACACATTACACTTGTCTACATTGAGATTGAATTGCCATTCCCTGCAGCATGCGTCAATTCGTTGCACTTCAGTACAACTTTCCATTATTACAACCTCTCAATATACTACAGCATCATTTGCAAAAGGCCTCAGTGAACTTACGATGTTATCCACAAGGTGATTTATATATATTGTGAATAGCAACGGTCCTACGACACTCCCCTGCGGCACACCTGAAATCACTCTTACGTCGGAAGACTTCTCTCCATTGAGAATGACATGCTGCGTTCTGTTATCTAGGAACTCCTCAATCCAATCGCACAGTTGGTCTGATAGTCCACATGCTCTTACTTTGTTCATTAAACGACTTTGGGGAACTGTATCGGACGCCTTGCAGAAGTCGAGAAACACGGCATCTACCTGGGAACCCGTGTCTATGGCCCTCTGAGTCTCGTGGACGAATAGCGCGAGCTGGGTTTCACACGATCGTCTTTTCCGAAACCCATGCTAATTCTTACAGAGTAGATTTCTAGTCTGCAGATAACTCATTATACTCGAACATAATACGTGCCCCTAAATTCTACAACTGATCGACGTTAGAGATATAGGTCTATAGTTCTGCACATCTGTTCGACGTCCCTTCTTGAAAATTGGGATGACCTGTGCCCTTTTGCAATCCTTTGGAACGCTACGCTCTTCTAGAGACCTACGGTAAACCGCTGCAAGAAGGGGGGCAAGTTCCTTCGCGTACTCTGTGTAAAATCGAACTGGTATCCCAGCAGGTCCAGTGGCCTTTCCTCTTTTGAGCGATTTCGATTGTTTTTCTATCCCTCTGTCATCTATTTCGATATCTACCATTTTGTCATCTGTGCGTCAATCTAGAGAAGGAAGAACAGTGCAGTCTTCCTCTGTGAAACAGAGTATTCTGCATAATTACTGACCACCTTTAATAAAATGTGCAGTCACAAGCAAATCATTAAGAGGTACGGATAATTGTATGTCGAACGTTTAATACGTCGTGACAAGTATTACAATTAGAAACTTCGTGTTCGCCTCGATGTGACGAAACTGACGGCTCCCAAAAACGCGGACTTAATTCCTCTAGTAATTGAGAATGAGAGCACTTAGCAAACTCCGATAAACTTTACACGTAATTTGAAATCTGGCAAAACTTTTTGTCACTGACAACCTCCGTAAAATGACGAAAGAAAAAAGTTTATTTCTTCCTACATTCCTCCCATGCGTGCATGGGGGGGACGGACTGTGTCAATACCGCGATACCGCGTCCCTCGTGAGATGCGTATAGATTTATCCCGGAATTGACCGCCCTGTAGGTGTACTCAATTTAATGACCACACTTCGCTATCAGCGATTTGGTGTAACTAAATGTCCTTTTGTAACTCTGATTGTATACTGTAGTTATTTAAAACTCGCCCCTATATTTTTTCACTACACACAATTAGCACTTCTTTACTTGTTCATTTCTAAGAGTAAACGGAGGGGGGAGGGGGGGGGGGGGGGAATATGACGCCGTATCATCAGCTTCGTCGATATGTAGTGTGCCCTTAATTATCTTCTCCTCATTAGCTATTGGAACAACCTCGCTTTGTAATGTAATTTTAATTTTCACCCAAAGGCACATTCAACACAGCGCGGAAGAATACACGTCTTTTGTATCAAGACAAGAGAGAGTGAGTTCTCAATTAGTTCTTCAAAAAACAAAAACAAAAACCTTCGCAAAAGTAAAAAGACGAACAAAATTATTTATAAAATTGGTCGCTGGCGCAGCGCTCTTCTGCGTGCGCGATCGTAAATTATATCTTTGTATTGGCGGAGGCGCGGAAGTCAAAGTACCATTACAATGCCTCCTCTACTGACACGCTCCGCAAGCGAGCGTGGCAGTATAGAAAATTTATATATATATATGCGAAAATAAGAAATTTACATATTACAAAAAATATTTCTGAGCACAATGCTCTTTGCATATAAGTCTTTGTATACAGTCTTTTTGGTGTGTATCTTCTTTAGGAGTCGTAACATTAATGTCTTTGAATTGCAGCGTATTATCGTTGCTTAGCACAGCGTTTGAATTCAGTTCACATGATTCGTGTTTACAAAGGAATTAATTCGAGCAATAAATGTTTCTATTATATTGCTCCAATGTCTTTAAACGTAGTATCGGATTCTGAGTGTGTGTGTACTGCCTGGATCTCTTGCGTGTGACTTGAAGAAAATCCAAAGTTTGTTCAATGTGTCAACACGAAATTGTGATCTCCAGCAGTCGAATTTTGGTGGCGTCTACCGGGGTATAAATGGTCAATGAGGGCACAGGAAACACCTCACTGCCTACGACAGGTGATGAGCTTGTCTTTTACACCAACCTGAAGACCTGCCGGCTTCCACAGCACCATACACTTCAAAGCATATTGACACTACGTAAATATTGCTTGACCAGTGTTCCATCACGTTGGTTTCTTCTTTGCATTTTCAGTTCCATTTATATGAATCATGTGCTACATGCACAAGTCCTTTGCAGCTCGTTAACATCTACATAAAATACATTTCTTGATATAGTAAGTACATAAATATACAAATATTTACAATTAATCATTACATGAGATAGTTACATTGTTGTCATATAGCACATATACAGAACTAAATGAAAAAATAGTAAATTTTTACGTTACATTCAATATCATTGTGCTGACATGTGAATTACATTACATTCAGATTGAAATGTCCATTTTATTTGTTAGCTCATTCATTATTTTTAAAAATTTTTTTCGTTACACTTGCAACATTTGAATATAATTGTGGCAACTCGCTAGAATATTCAACAGACACAAGTGTGGATGGATATGTGTGTGTGTGCGAGTGTATACCCGTCCTTTTTTCCCCCTAAGGTAAGTCTTTCCGCTCCCGGGATTGGAATGACTCCTTACCTCTCCCTTAAAACCCACTTCCTTTCGTCTTTCCCTCTCCTTCCCCCTTTCCTGATGAGGCAACCGTTTGTTGCGAAAGCTTGAATTTTGTGTGTATGTATGTGTCTGTTTGTGTTTCTATCGACCTGCCAGCGCTTTCGTATGGTAAGTCACATCATCTTTGTTTTTTATATATATATATATATATATATATATATAAAAATAAAGTTTGTGTAGTTCATCTCCTTCCTTTCATGAGTATCAAGCAATATAAATAAATGTTTTACTGTATAAATAAATAAAGCTTCTTAGATAATTGGTGCTGCGTTCCATGCTGTATATCCATTCTTTATTTACCTTGTGGTACCTGTAAAATTCTATTCATAAATAAATATGTGTGTATGTCTCTCCATACTGTTAGATAATCACGAATTAAATAATGTCAAATATTTCATCAACATAAATTTTTCTAAGGGAGGGATGAGAGTATGAGCCGCAACAGAGGACTGACGTTTTGTTTTCTCCTTATTCTCCTTTCTATTTAATGGTGCATTATTTCAGTTCAGTAGATGAGCTTTAATTATGTCATTAGATGACTGCTAAATATGTTCTCTTAAATAATTCTTCCAATCTGAAGTGTCAAGCCTACATAACTCCAAAAATTTCATTACAAGTTCCCATTAGATTAGTGTTAAAGTGTTATAGATTTAAATCTCCTGGTATATTTCCGACAGTGGCTGCTGTAAATAATTCTTTCCACATAAATCTATACTTTCACCTTTAGTTATAAGAATATATAAGACACCACATAAGTTATTATCTCAGGCATACCAATCTTTCAATAAATAATATTCTTTCCACTACTTTCATTCTGTATTCCATGAGTACATGTGATATAGCATTCAAATCTAGTTTCTCGCCTCTCAACCTTTTTCAATTACTCATAACACTCTCACCTATTCACCCATCCATTATTCATTCTTCACAAAATAACATATACTTATTCCTCAGCATTATATATATTTGTTTTCCTCTTTATTCATCACCACTTACTTTTTACTTCAACAACAACAACAACAACAATAATAATACCCTTTTCTCATCTTATATTCCATTTACCTCTCTCTGTATTACTATTTGTCCTCTTATTAAACTAAAATTACATTCACTCATCTCATTCAGTCACTCACATCACTCATAATCAACATTACTATTATCATATGCCTCCTAAAGAAAATAATTCTGTTCAGTTCTCTGCCTCCTCTAATGTGTATATGCCTCCTCCAATGTGTATATGCCTCAATAACTCCTCTTATAACCAAATATCTTATTAGCTATTGGATGGTTCACATTGCTTTCTAGACTTACCTGCATTCATTAGATTGTAAGTACCTGTATAACTTAAATGTAGGCTCATCATAACTGTATATCATATTAATTATCTTCTCCTCAGTAGCTAACATTTTACTGTATGTATTTTTTCAAATGTCTGTGTGGATGTAGACCTCTGGGTTTATGTGTTAATGGATATTCTAATGAATAACAGCCAGGGTGTGGAATATTTGCAATTCGGTATCGTCCAGAGTATAAGATCTGCCATTTCCTGTTTAAATGTTTCAGTTTTGTGGGTTTAGGATGTGTTCTTAGTAAAACTAACTCATCAACTTGAAATGTTTATGCTTTCCTGACACCTCTGTCATATTTCTGCTTTCTTTCCTTAGCTTTGTCACATAATGTTGTGTAAGCTTGTCTTTAAACTAACATGATTTGTTGTTGCTTTAAATTTAAGTAGAGGGTCTGTCCATTCATTTCTTTCTGTTTTATCCATAATTATTTCAGTTGGTGTGTATCCAGTAGAAGTATGAGTTAAATTGTTCACTATTTGTTCAAATGGTGCTATGTATTCTACCCATTTTGTGTGCTTCTCTGGTGTGTGTGTTCTCATAAGCTGTCCAAATTCTCGAAATATTCTTTCTACTGGGTTTCCTGCTGCGTGAGATTAAAATATGTTTAACATTCTGTTCTTCAATAAATGTCTTCCATTTTAAACTGGTAAAATATGCTGCATTATCCGTGATCATAACTTCAAGTTTTCCTATTCTTACAAAATAATCTGTTAATAGACGTCTGGTAATAGCAGTGGTAGAAACTAAACGTAAAGCATATAATTTTAAATACTTTGTGAAAACATCTAACACAGCAAGGATGTATTTCATTCCTCCACGTGATTGTGGATAGGGTCCTGCAATATCTAAAGAAATTAGCTGTAATGGCCTCTTAGGTACGATTGGGTGCAATTCATTCATGCTTGTGCGATTAGAATATTTGGCTTTCTGACATATAATGCATTTCCTAATATTACTCAATACTCTTCGCCTTAAATTTGGAAAATAGCAATATTGTATAATCTTATCTGTACATTTGGTTACACCATAGTGTCCCCAAGTTCTTTGTGTAAATAAAATAAAATCATCAACATGAGCTTCAGGTAAGCAAACACACCAATGCTGTGATTCAGGGTTTCGTCGGTGAAATAATACTTCTTTGTGTAACGTGTAATATTTTTCAAGATGTGGGTCTGTTCCTGCACGTAATTTATTCTTTATCTGGATCCACCTGGGATCATTGTCCTGCAATATGGCTAACTTCCTGCACATGTTTTTGTAGTAAGGTGCAAATGTACCGTCATACATGACTAAAATTTTGAAATCTGATGTTTGTTTTGTCACATCTGAAAATTCTTGTAGGCCTTGTGGCAAACGAGATAGAGCATCGGCTATAATGTTGGATTCTCCTTTTATATATATAATATCAAAATCATATCCTTGTAGTGATGCACACCAGCATGCAAGACGTGAATGTAATAACTTGCATGATAGCAGGAAAGAAAGAGCTTGATGGTCAGTATAAAGCTTAGTATGTTTTCCCCATAGAAAGTAGCGAAACTTGCGAAATGCCCATACTATGGCAAGTGTTTCGCGCTCGGTCACTGAATATGACTTTTCGCATTCAGTGAGCGTGCGGCTAGCAAAACTTATAGGTTTGATGACTGTTTGTTCATCTTCTACATGAATTTGGAATGAAAATGCTCCGAGCCCATAGGAACTTGCATCTGTTACTAGGCAAAAGTCTGACGTCATGTCAGGATGACATAACAATGGTGCATTAACTAAAGCATTCTTAATCGCTTCAAAATCTGTCTGACAGAACTCTGTCCATTTCCAAATATTATTTCTTTTGAGTAAAGATAGAAGATGTGGACTGTTAAGAAGGTGGTAGGGTACAAATTTCCTGAAGAATGAAGATAGACCAAGAAAGGCTTTGAGTTGTTTATGATTCTGTGGGGATGGAAAATTCTTTATTGCATCAATTTTTCTTGAGTCTGGATAAATGCCTTCAGTTGATATGATGTGACCAAGGAATTTGATTTCTCTCCTCCCTAATTTCGTCTTTGATAATTTGATAGTTACACCTGCATCAGAAAACTTAGTCAGAAGTTGCTTGAAAAGATTTACATGTTCTTCCCAAGTAGTGGTGGCAATGACAATGTCGTCAACATAAACTGTGATTTGCGATAACAATTGTGGTCCAAGAACAGCATCTAAGGCTTCAATAAATACTCCAGCACTCACCCGTAGACCAAAGGGTAGAACACAAAATTGATAACTACGTCCATCACATAGAAATGCAGTGTATTTACGACTGTTTTTATGGAGGTTCACCTGCCAAAATGATGAGCGGAGGTCGATATTGGTTAAATACTGTACATTATGAAATTTTAAAAGTTGTTCTTCCAAATTAATAGGTCGTGTGTTGATTGGGATTATAACATTGTTAATTTCTCGTGCGTCCAGCACTAACCTTACACTACCATCCTCTTTATTAACTGCTAGTATCGGACTGCAATATGGTGAATGTGACCTTTCAATGATACCCCAAGCTTGCATTTTTTCAATCTCTTTCAAAGCTGCGGGTTTCTTTGACCAAGGAATATTATAATATGTTCTACAGTATGTTTTGTGTGGTTTAACATCCATCTCATAAGTATAGCCTCTAATAATTCCAGGTTTCTCCACAAATACCTCAGCAAATTGCTGCAAAACTTCAAGTAATTCAAGTTGTTGTTCCTTCGTCAGATATTCAGATTCTGTGCATTTCTCATATAAATCATTAGGTTTAATTCCCTGAGATACAGCTTCATTAAAAGTTAAATCACATATGTTTTATTGCTGGTGGATACACAAAATGTAACTGTTCAGATTTACCTTGTTTACTGTTTTAAGTTTTTACCCTGTGTTAACTCTATTGTCAGTTTTGTTGGTTTACGGTTAAATGACATTTCCCTTTTCCTAAATCTATGATTGCTTGATATTCATTCAAAAAGTCAATTCCTAATATGCCATGCATAACTAATTTGTCTACTACCAGAAAACTGTAATTGAGTGGTATATTTGAAAATGTGAAGTTAATTAGCACTTGAAATTTCACATTCTTTAATATGTTACCGGTGGCACTTATAATGTGACAATTCTGTACTGGCAATGTTTGTATGTTCATTATTTGTTTGAGTTCATTATATAAGGACATTGAAATGACACTTGCTGCTGCTCCTGTATCTAACATTACTTCCACTTCATAACTACCAATCATAATTCGTGTTATAGCCTGAATAATCTTCCTTGTTTTACTGGTACTATTAAAATCTACATCCTGATACAATTCTTTTTCTATTTTCTTACTGTCATCATATCGGAGAAAACAAATCGTCGGTTCCGTTGCGCTCTGCTCCCTATTGACCATAACTCGAGCGCTTAGCTCGGTCATCGTTCGTTTTCCGGTAAATTCGGTTGTTGCTGCGGGTTGGGTTCATTGCTCAACTCAATAATATTTACATTTCTGTTGCGCGTCACCCAAGTATCAGCTGTTTGGTTGTTGACATTACCTCGCGTCGCATTGGGAGTTCCGTTAGGTACGAATTGAGGGTTGCTGTATTGCATGTGTCTTGGCAGTGGTCCATTGTGATTTCCCCATACATTATTTCGCCCATGATTGTAACTGGTATTGTCATTACTGTTATTCCTGCAATACATGTTTGGATGTTGTTTCTCTGAAAATATCTTGGATGGTACCTGTTATCCTCACTTCTTTGATCTCTATGATTTCGGTTTCTTCTTCTGTTGTTGTTATTTCGAATATAACTGTTATTGTTCTGATTGTAATTACTGTTCGGATAACCATTATAGTAATAATTACTGTTTCCTTGCCAATGCTGCGAGTTGTTTCTCCTAATATTGAATGGATTTGTCCCAGTGTAGTGCGAATTGTTTCTTTGAGTGTTTTGTTGTGGTGTCGGAGGCGGATTCCAATAGCCTCTGTCATTTCTGTTGTGCGTACGTGAATTGCTTGGATGGATCGGATACAATTGATTGAAATTCCTGATCTCATCTCTGTAAACAACATCTATCTCATCAACATAAGTAAAAAAATTCTTTATGTTGTCCTCGGACACTCCTATTAATTTATCATGGTAAGGAAATGGTAAGTGGCTTTTAAGTGTTCTAATTACATCTGGTAAATCTGCTGGTTTTGTCCAATATAATGTTTTGTCTAGGTAGCGTTCGAAGTATTGACGTAAAGTCTCTTGCTTCGGGTTGTAAATTTCTGGATTGTATACTTCTCGTTTTAAACTTTGCTGTTCTGTGATCGACCAGAATTCCTCAAGAAATGCTTGTGCAAACTGTTCAAATGTTAAACATCGTCTTTTCATTGCTGCTCCCCACGTAGCTGCTCTTCCACGTAACAAATTTGTAACTTATCGAATTTTATCGGCTTCTAGCCAATGTCTCGGGAAAATACCATCAAAGGGCGGATGAAAACAATCGGATGCACTTTTTCTTTCTCATCACATGAAAATGTCTGAAAGTATCCATGTCGTACTAATGTTTCATCAGCTACTCCCGATGGTATTATGGGTCCTGCATTTTGTGTCAAACTGTGCATAGTATGTGGTGATGTCTGATAGTAATTTTGATCTTGTGGTAGCATTGAAAATGGTTCATTGGGATTTGTATCACTCATTGGTAATTCTATTTTCGGCTGTGTGCTGGGTCTAGCATTATTATGATTCTCATTTATGTTTTGGTTGCCTGTTATGGGTTTTGGTATCACTGACGAACTTGGTATTACATTTTCTTTAAGTTTACGTACCTCTTTCTGAATATTATCTGTTTCTCCCTTCACTTGTTCCTTTGTCTTATCTAAAATGATCTGTGTCATTGTCTCAAACTTCTCATCTAAATAATCATCACATAATTTGCATTCATGTACAAGTTTTTCTGCTAGAGTTGTGTCATTCTTTAAAGATGCTACATCTGATCTGTCTTCAAGCTATTCTAACTTTTCCTGTAAGGATTTCTGCTCCAATGTTACATCATTTAATCTGTCTGAAAGGTCTGTAATCGTCAGGTCTAAGTGTTCTTGGTTTGTTTTTACGGAATTGTGTGACTGTCGTAATTCGTCAACTTGGGTACTGGTTTCCTGTTGTTCAGAAACTACTGTTAACAATTTCTCATTACATTGTTGTAAGTCAGTTTTTGTCTCGTCACTGAATTCCACAAATACCTTTTCTTGTCTCGTAACCTTGTCTGATAAGTCAGTAAATTTCCTTTCAAGCCTACTGGTGGTTTCTGTCAAGTCGGCAATTTGTCTCGATTGTTTTTCAAAATTTTGTTTTATGTCCCATGTCAGTTTATCGAATTTAGTGTCAAATTTCCCAATGTCACATTTTAAATTGTCGTGTAAAGCGTCAAATCTTTTGTCTAAAGTGTCAAATTTTCTGTTTTGGTCACCAAGTAACTTTAGAATCTGGTTGAGCATGTCAGAGTCCTGTGTCTTAATTTCGTCATTTTTTCGTGTCTGATTGATGTCTGGTTCTGAAGTTGACATTGTCAATGTCACGTTTTGTCGCGTAGTACTCACTCTCCATTCGCCTGTGTATCTGTTTAAATATAGGGGTTTTTGTCTTAATCGTTCCGGTAAAAGTATGTCTTGAACATCCTCACAATTAAGTTCAATATTCATTTGACTGTCGGACATGTTTTGCAATGTGTCACTTTCACTAAGCTCGTCCGCGGAAACAATTTCTACGCATCTAGCGTCCATCTTGCGATTTTCGTAATTAATTGCAAATAAAATTTTCCAATGGTAAAAAAAAAAAAAAAAAAAAAAAAAAAAAAAAAAATTAAATATGATATTTTGAAATCTGAAATTTCTCTTATGGAAATGGATATTTCTATATGATTTCTAATTAGAAATTGAATTATTAAACTGGTACTGAAATTTCCCTCTCACAAATAAATGACTGTGAATATGCTCTTCACTTATCATTTGCAATAATAGTAGTAAATCAATTTTAATTACAATTTGAAAAAATAATTTCGAAATAAATGGATCGGAATAAAGGAAGTACAGATGGCTGCTTGAAACTGGAAAAAATGTAAATTTCTGTACTCACAATTTTTTTTTCTTTTTTCTTTCTTTCTTTCTTTCTTTTTTTTTTTCCTCAGTCTTATGTTGCAAATGTAGCGTCAAATATACAGTTTTCAATCCAAAATTTTTCTTTCGCGTCCGTGCAAATTATTTTATGGAACGTTATCCTTTTTTTTTTTTTTTTTTTTTTACCAAATTAATTTCCTCAAAATGAAAATTAACATGAATTAATAACAGGGAAAACAATATTGTTGTAAATTTCATGCACGTAACATTACAATTGAAATGAATGAGACTTAGTCCAAATTCATTTTCTGATGCTATTAAGTGGTTAAAATTAGATAAAATGTCCAAAAATATAATAACTACACTTGAATCAAATCCAAACTGCACTTGTATCAAATCCGAAGATTGCAAGTCCTGTCACCAGGACACCAATTGTAGTGTTACCTTTATTATCTTCTCCTCATTTGCTATTGGAACAACCTCGCTTTGTAATGTAATTTTAATTTTCACCCAAAGGCACATTCAACATAGCGCAGAAAAATACACATCTTTCGTATCAAGACAAGAGAGAGAGCGTCCTCAATTAGTTCTTCAAAAAACAAAAACAAAAACCTACGCAAAAGTAAAAAGACGAACAAAATTATTTATAAAATCAGTCGCTGGCGCAGCGCTCTTCTGCGTGCGCGATCGTAAATTATATCTTTGTATTGGCGGAGGCGCGGAGGTCAAAGTACCATTACAGATACAAAGTAAAACACCGCAGTATGCCCAATTTTACCTCTTCTTATAGGATCGGCTGCCTTACTCATTAATTTACTACATATTATTTCCAATAACACTAAACAGGTATCGCCATTATATTTTAATTGTGTTCAAAAGCATGTTATTATTATTATGACCGACCAAATCCTAACACATCGTGTGGCGTGCATTTTTAACGATAGCTGTACACTCGCCCAGCCTTTATTCGTGCAATATTATATCTCTCTACCGTAACCAGTAGAGGCAAATACGCTATTCAAGTTCCGTTACATCTATCTTGACTTGTATTGTTACAATATTTCACCATACATTCGTGACCTGCCTCGGACAAACGACAAAGTGGGAAAAACGATAAGTCTTAACTGTACCTGCGGCAGCTGTGAGTCGAAGGCGTACTTTGGGCACCGCTGCACTGGCGGCATAGTGCATTTGTACAAAATTGGAACAAACTTTTTTTTCCCTCTGTTGTGTTGCAGGAGGCAGCAGAGTCCTCCCGTTCAGCGCGCCGAGCCTGCCGCCTCCGCCTGCGCCGCCGCCGGACGACGTCGTGACGGAGGCGGACAGGCAGCAGCAGGCGGCGTACGAACAGTGGCTCTCACACCAGATGCAGCTCGTGTCCGCCCAGCTCAAGTATTACGAGTGTGAGGTCAGCAAGCTGCGCAAGACTCGAAAGGTCGGTGGCCGCCACACAGTCTGCTGCCCCGCACTCCGCCCCCGCCCCGCCCCGCCCCTGCCGGCTGCTCTGGTGTCACTGTGGTGGGCGTTTGCACTCGCGGCAGATTGGCACGTCACTCCCGTAACACTGTCTGTCCCCTCTGTGTCGCAGTGTGTCCCACAGACTTCACCTCGTCCGTATCTCCGAGTATGTAATAGGTACCCTTTAGCCGAGTTCCTCCTGTAGGTGTTCTCTGTCTCGGTGCAGACTGTCACAGCACTCTGAGAAATAAAGTGTTCTCTATCAGTTGAGAGGACTGCGCAAATTGTCGAGTCTCGGTTTGCGTGTCCCGTACACGTTCTGTCGTGTTTGTCATTGCTGAGCAGTTTGTTGTGTGTAGTGTTATGTCTGTGTAATTTGTTCGGTGCCCTTTTCGAATGCTTCTTTTGTATAACTCGGTCGAGTCCTCTCGAATGTCGGACTAGTATTTGCCTTGTGACAAAACACTCTGATATCACATCTTTGAATTAAAAATTACTGGTGGTATCATACTAGTAATCAGTTCTGCTTTTTGTCCAGGATATTGATACACTTTAGTTTTACAGTGTGCACTCGATACAGTACATTAGTATATAAATTGGCACTTTTATTCCTTATTGATTAAAAAGTACAATTGAAACAAATAAAATCTGGATTAAACGTGAGACAGGTAACTTTATACACTGCAGTTATATTATTTCTTTTGGCCTCGCACCCCTTAATAATGCTGTAGATACATAGGATCTTCTTTCTTTTCAGATGTTCTGTATATGCAAAGCACAGTGTTATTTTTAATCTGTCACTGCTTATAGCTGTCTGTTGTCGATCTTTGTTGACCTCGGAGATGCCTAATTTTGACTTGTTACAGATATTTGGAGTATCTTTTTTTCTTAATTGAATGTTGACACAGACTTTGGAAACAAAAGCAACACATTTTCGCAAATTTTGTAAGTGCCAACAACTACAGGCATTGACTTCCTCCCATCCTTTCTTTTTAAAGGAAGTACAGTGCCTTCTCCCCAATCAGAATAGTAAAGGTGGCGAAGCTACTTCAGTGATATAATTATTTTGTGAGTCTGGCAAGAAGTACATCAAGTAGGGGTACCGATGTCGTCGTTGCCATTTCGACGGCACCTCACTCAGAAGTTTGCGAATTCTCTGCAGAAATTAGCCTGCTGAGGCAAGTGCCACACGGCATATACCCCACTGTCGGCAAAAACCTGTACTGTCTCGACGGAGGTAATTTGTTAGGCAGAACGAGTTTTCCCAGTATAACGCTTCCTTCGGTGCGCAATATGTTCGTACCTCTGTAAGGGTCGAGTAGGAACTTGCGTATCAGTCTGGTATTGCAAATTTCTTCTGAGAATGGCCTAAACTTACGGATACATTTATACAGTGTAATTTTTCACTGCTCTGCGGGGGAAAAAAGTGTCTCACTAACATGGGCAAACAAAACTGCTGTAAGGCAGTATTTTACGTTCTCACATTTGCTAAGACACGAATGCAAATAAAAACGTGCTAAGCACAAAACTTATTTGTTGTACGCTTTATGGAAAACGTGTCGTCGACACCTTACAAGTGTGTGTGCTAGACCGAGTCTCGATTGCGGTCCCCGAGGCTGAGTGCGCCGCACGGACTGGTGGAGCTCGTGTCGGTCCACACCCCGTGCCCCTCCCGACTGTGAGTTTGTGGAGTAGCGACGGCTATTAATGTTGCTACGTGTCGTAGGAGAAGGGAGAGAAGTGACCACAGATTGGGTTCAGCACAGCTGTAGATGTGAACTCGTGAACTTACGGTGCAGTGCTTAAAAGAGAGAGTGGCTCTTTTTAAATCGCTGAAAAGTTGTCCAGTGGCCAGGTTGGTAACTTCAGAGTGGAGGTCAGACACAAAGTGAAGGTCAGGCACACCGACATCATCGTCGACTCGGCAGTGCGGGTGCCTTCACGTTTTCATCATGTGGTATTAGGGAAATAAATGGCTGAATAATTTTTGCCACCATTTACACTATGAAAATTTATTATTGTTTTCAGGAGGAACACTGAACAAATGAATCTCCACGTTGGCAAGTCACCGTACTGCTGTTCACATTGCCAGAGCAATGTGCAGTTTCATTGATGGAGAGTTTATAGACACACATTTAGTATCTGCAGCTGAGCGTACAGCACACGAGAGACTCGAAGAGTTTAAGGTTATTTATCTCTTTCTCTCATTCGACCGTTTGAAGCACAATTCGAGAAATAGCTAATAATGTTAGAGATAAGGTAACGGTTCGTGTGAAATATTTTATTACTTTCTCGTCGGTGCCGAATGGGCGCAAAAAAAATTCCGATACTACTCAGTTGTCAATTATGTTTGCAGAATAAGTAGTAATCTCATTGTCACAGAATAACTGCTGAACTCAGTTCTGATGAAAGACACTAAAAGAGGGTAGTTGTTCTCGCACGTCTGCGAGAGACTGTACATCCCCGGTCGTGTTCTCGAATATCACCAGTTCAGAGTCTTTTTGGAAGATGTGGAAAGCATTTATGGTGACGTCCCGTATCACACTGAAACACTTTGGCCGAGTCAAGGTAAAGTCCTTTTGAACTTCTTTGTGAAATATATATATTTGTGGACACGAGTGGTAATCCAGTTGCAGAGTAAAAAAATGAATAGCGGATTTGCTCTCCCTGTGTGATGTTGTGCATCCTTTAAGTGTTTTGAATTTTTCAGTGCAGGGTAAAAACATGTTAATTTCAGAAAGAAATATCTGCAGGACTTAAAGCTAAAGCTCTCTCTTTTTTATAAAAAAATCAAAATCTCTCTCTCTCTCTCTCTCTCTCTCTCTCTCTCTCTCTCTCTCTCAAATTAAAATCTTTGTAGAAAAATAAAGAACTATACAATGAGGTGTTTAATGAGTATATAAGGTCAGTTGTAGAGGATTTGGGTTTATTGGGAAAACTGTAGGCAAGTGTAAGTCATCTGTAAATAAGACCTCGTACCGATCACTTGGACAGCCCATGCTTGAGTAATGCTCAAATGTTTGGGCTCCTTACCAGATCAGATTAAAGGAAGACATCAAAGTAATTCAGATATGTACTCTAGATTTGTCACCGGCAGATTCAATCAAACATGCAAGTATTGCAGAAAGTTTACAGATCAGGCACGTTTGAAACTCTGCAGGACTATCCAACTACCACCAGTGTATATCCTACATAAGGACTACGAAGATGAGATAAGAGAAATCACGGCTCATACAGAAGCACGTGGATAGACATTTTCCCCTCACAATTGTTTGGCAGTTTTGGTTGACTAACAGTTGAGGTGCAGCTTATACAGTTTTGCACACGTCCATCTGCCCGATTGCATTCAGGAAGCTGATTAGCATTACGGTAACAAAAGTTAGGTGTCCAGACGAGATAGTTTCGCACACTGGAGGATACATTTTCAGTCAAACTATAATGATTTGTGGTAGGACCAAATTTATACAACAAAAATTTCTGATGGGTAGGAGAGGAAATCAGTAGTTACTTGCCCCCCTATCCCCCACCCCCTCCCAATCTGTATTTGTTCACTGGGAACATATTACTCGCCCGAATGTGGCGAGAGTATCGATCGGTCTCCCGGATCGACCTCGACTCCGAAATGACCTGAGGAGGTGCCGTCCTCACTTCTGTTGCCTTCTGAGTGAATTCCGGAAACGTCCCACGTAATTCAAATCTGTCGGATTCGAATGAAAGTGTCAACTTTCCCCGTACTGTCGGCCGGCATATCGAAGTTGCCATTTGTAATGGGTAAATGACTGTTCCTGCAAAGGTGTAGTGCATAAAAGAAAACAGAAAATACCATTTTCTTCGTACTATAACTGGAAAAGAATAATTTCACGTGACACAGAAGTTCCCACATTCACCATTGCCCATTAGAGCTACAGTAAAGGTGAAATTGTGCTCTGTAGCAATCACATCACCGACCGGACACCGTAGACGCGGCGGCTCGTCGTCTCGCGGGTTCTCGCCAGAGTGTGTAGGTAACGAGGGTGTAGTCCGAGCTGCGTATTTTGCAGATAGGTCGGTAGAGGACGTGTGACACTGCAGACTCACCTCCTGGCTCTGCCCCGGTCGACAGTACGACATCCGGCAATCGGCTGCCGACAGCACCGGTCTGCTCTGTGTGGAAAACATTTCTGCTTCTTGTGCTCTCTGGAAAAAATGATACACGCAGAAGAAAGCCTCTCTTTGCACGTACATTATTCTACTTGGTCTTCTCCCCATTACCTGTAATAAAACCTGAGGTGAAAGGATACACACCATATATCTCACTGTTGTTGTTGTTGTTGTGGTCTTCAGTCCTGAGATTGGTTTGATGCAGCTCTCCATGCTACTCTATCCTGTGCAAGCTTTTTCATCTCCCAGTACCTACTGCAACCTACATCCTTCTGAATGGTTTGATGCAGCTCTCCATGCTACTCTATCCTGTGCAAGCTTTTTCATCTCCCAGTACCTACTGCAACCTACATCCTTCTGAATCTGCTTAGTGTATTCATCTCTTGGTCTCCCTCTACGATTTTTACCCTCCACGCTGCCTTCCAATACTAAATTGGTGATCCCTTGATGCCTCAGAACGTGTCCTACCAACCGATCCCTTCTTCTGGTCAAGTTGTGCCACAAACTTCTCTTCTCCCCAATCCTATTCAATACTTCCTCATTAGTTATGTGATCTACCCATCTAATCTTCAGCATTCTTCTGTAGCACCACATTTCGAAAGCTTCTATTCTCTTCTTGTCCAAACTATTTATCGTCCATGTTTCACTTCCATACATGATATCTCACTAGTGACTCCTAATGTTGATTCTGATCTCCAGAATGACACACCACGAGGAACTGGTCACTGCCTCACATCTCCCTGCTACCCTGTCGTGCGTGCGTGACACTCCGTGTCCGAATATCGACTTCTTACAGACCCCGATAGTCGCATGTAACCAGTTGTGTGTCTCACTTCAGGTAAAGAGGTGAGCAGTACGACACCCTCCCCTCCACCTCCCTGCCCGTCCTCCAGTAACACTGAATGGTCGTACTCTGACAACAGACTATATTGACTAGTTCTCAGATTTTTAAGGATTGGCTAAATACTTATTGTGCTTATTCAGGAATTTTATTGGCATCCAATTTTTATTTTGATTTGTAATGCTCGACTGATAAGATCTGACCTTTGAAGTCAGAAAGTGTCGTGCAATGGGACTTTTATTAAATTTTTGAAAGATAATTTTCCTTATATCTCCTCCCTTTTCCTCCACTCCCACTGCCACAACGCCACCACGTACTCCACTACCGCCACTCTCGTATGTCAGTGAAAGTGCCGCGAGTGTAATGGCCTGGCCATCTGAAGGAAATGTGCTCTGCCTACATCTTGCGGTATTAAACTAAACTGGACGTGAAAGTAGCAGACACGTCGATCGTGCGAAGATAAGTGCCACTGTAATTTAACTGCGAGTGAATTGTGAACTTAACTGTCAGTATATTATACAGACTTTTTATAAGAACTTGCCTTATGTTATTTGTATGACTAGTACTCATTGTGTAATATTGCTCGTATATTGTGAATGTCACATAATGATTTAAACTGCCGAATATGTTCATCGTTTTCAGCATCGGGCATACTAAATTGCCACCAACTCGGTAGACTTTTCTGTACTGTTAATCTACTGTTCCAGTTTTGTACTGATGCAGTAACACCCAGACGTACGAGACCAAAAAGAAATAACCCCACTCTCGGCAAAGTTAGCGCAGTTCTTCTGCTTGTGCACACGTTTTGAAGACGGAAAGTATTAAGAGTGTATTATAATGTATGCCTGTAGAAGTAAGCGGTTTTCTCAGTTTATTAATGTAAACACTCGGAGTACTATTGTTAACTGGTATCGAATTTAATATGTCTTATTTGCTGAATGAATTTTGAGGTTGAAGTCCGGATTTTTACTCGTACGAAAGGGAGCACGTTTACCAGGTACGCTACAATAAAATTAATAAAGCGCGAACTGTCGATATAAAATTTGCACCAGTTTCCGCTTCGGCTACGAATTTTGATAAGTCTAGTCGAAATGAGGAATTGAACGAGAGAGGGAGAGATGCTGCTGTTTAAAACTCTCTGCTATTTGTGGGACACACTGCAACAGCTGGTACGACTCTGCACCGGAGTCTAGCTTTTCCTTCTGCACTGGAATCCTCGGGCACATCTTTGGCCTGCCCTCTAACCTTGTAGTTGGTTGCCTGGAATAGGGAAGCAAACTATCGTGTGGGTTAAGTGGTCTGTTGTGAATTTACTTACTGGTTTCAAATATGTGTGTTATGACCAGTGGGGAAGTGTTAGCCTACACGTTTGACCTCTTACGTTGTGCGATTAGGTTTAAACGAATAAAGACGGATGCCGAAAGAAAATGAAACAATTATTAGACCAGTCAATTAGTCTTAAGCTCTTATGGCATAACGGATAACCTTTTATAAACCAGAAACAATAGTTAGTGTGAAATTTAAATAACAGAGGAAAAAGGGTTTCATTTTATGTGACGGAAATGGCAGAGGAACGGATACGTGATAAGCGATATACGGGATAAGTCGGGAGGAAAAGTGCACGCTTTTGTGGGTGGTAGTATTGACGATTCTGAGAAAAAAAAACACGAATGAACGTACAGCCTTTTCTTAACCGTATCCGACACAGAGCGAAAATCACAGGTGTCAGTTCACTCGGCCTTCACCAACACTCGCACGCGTATGCGACCGAATTGACATTAGGCTATTTAGTGTTGTCTGTGGCGGATGTTTGAATACGCACCTCACTTGCACGTTGTGGGCTGACGAGTCGTGCAAGTGTCCACGTTGTTTACCCTCGTGTCTCACTACTGCAGTACTTGCACAAGTGTACTACAGTGTTGTTAGTTGTACAGTGATATTGACAGTGGACGTTTTGTGAGGAAATGTACACAATTAAATGAAACATTACATCACAATGTTTCATTTACTGTCACCTGTGATTGCCCTGTTCCCCATTATTTTCATTAGTTTGCTCCAAAAACGTTAAAGAACAGGAAAAATGTTCGTATAAAATTTAGTGCTCAGAATCACCATTAACTGTCACCCTTCAAAGCGTGTACGTTTACTACTGACTCACCCTGTGTACAGTTTGAGGTAAGTTCTTTGCTCAGATAAGGTTTCTCTCGAAATCAGTCTCATTGTACATTCTGAATCCAAAGTGTAGATCAGATGCATCTCATTCTTACAGTTACATTGGTCAGTAACTTTTATTTTTTATTTTTTAGCTCAAGAAATCATCTTACTTTTTAAACCTCAATGACGCATCTCTTTGATTTTTCCTCCCAAATTACCCCACTACTATAACTTGGCTATCAGCATTGTGTTTATTTTCAATTTCACCCCATCACCCTTTCCCTTTCCCTTTCCTTTAGAAAGACATGCAGATACTTGATTTCAGGTTCGTATCTCATAAAATTCAAATCTCTAAGACTGCTTTCAGGTACCATATTTGTCTATCTTCAAAGAACGGAAAGTCCAGGATGGAATAACAGTAATACAGATCCGACCGTGGTCCGCCCCACTGCCCCAAATCACACTCTCGTAATATTCTAGAATTTTCTAATCTCGAAACTTGCTTTTCCGTCATTCCCCAAACGCCTCAGTGCGGAAACCGACCTTATATCCACAGAAAGAACCCCGGTCCACTCTGATCCCAACTTTATTATCCTATATGCTGGCAAAGGTTTCAGTACCGTGGTTTTGAACTGTGAAGGGACCCCATCATCTGCCAGACAATGCAAGTATGCCACAGTGGTACGTTTCCAGAAATCCAGCAGGACGTCCAGCCTTCCGTCGTAGAACTTCATCTCTGAGTCACATATCTCTGCTCACCTCCACCACTTCCTGCACGCCTACCTCCTACGTGCTTCCTAAAGTACACAAAACTGACCGTCCGTGACACCACATCGTGGCTGTTCACTGTGCCCTCACAGAGAGAATCTCTGCCCTCGTGGAACACCACCTTCAGTGTGTTACCTGTAACGTACTTCCCATGTAATGGACACCGACCGAGTCCTCCACCGTCTCTTCACATTTCTCGTCCCTTTACCACCCGTGCCCCGTTTGCCGCAGTCGGTGCTACCTCCCGCTACACCGGGCTGTTCCGATGCTGCCCTTTTCGGCAAGTGCCTCCCACCAGTGCCCTCTAGCTAGCCCGCAGACAGGCACAGGTGTGCAGGCGACCTACCGGACGCCCCTATAACGCGTCACACGAACGTGTGCGACCCGCACGAACCCCGGTCGACGGTAGGTGACGTGGTACGGTTGCGTGCGATACGGTCCACCTGGGAGACTACCTGCACGCCAGCAATTTGCCCCTGCTCTGCCCGACTGTGTCTGCACTGCTCTACACCGGTGTCCCCAATGCCCGTGGCCTCGCCGTTGTCAGACGCTACCTTTCCCGAAGCTAGACCTACTCGAAACCTGCGACCTCCTTCCCGGTCTCCGTTACGAACGGTACTCTCACCCACAATTACTTTCCCTTTGAAGGCATCACCTACAAATAAATACGTGATACAGCAGTGGGCGAGTACTCGGTGCCATTTTGTGCCAACCTATTTGTGGGCCATCTAGAGGAATCCTTCCTAACCACCCAGAATCCTAAACCCCCAGGATTGAGATTCGTCTGTGAAATCTTTGTGATCTGGACTGTGGGTGAGAACAACCTATCCACATATCTGCAGAACGTCAACCGCATAATTGCAGAAC
This sequence comes from Schistocerca americana, assembly GCF_021461395.2. Classification (NCBI taxonomy): domain Eukaryota; kingdom Metazoa; phylum Arthropoda; class Insecta; order Orthoptera; family Acrididae; genus Schistocerca; species Schistocerca americana. The sequence goes on from NC_060128.1 coordinate 195,085,077, forward strand.
GTCAACACTTTCTCCCCCGTTCACGTCTTCTCAGCTCGACGAGCCGCCTTCCTCGACGTCAGTTTTCGCCTCGGAAATGGCTACGCCGGTACCTCTGTGCACACGGAATATACCGACTGTACCTTTACTCGGACAGGTGCCACCTTTTTCGCACTGAGAAGTCCCTACCGGACAGCCTGCCCACCTGTGTTCGTCGCATCTGTAGGGAGGAACAGTTCCTCTGCAAATATTCTCAGGGTCTCACCAGGCCTTCCCGGGACTGAAATTAGCCTTCCAACTCTGTCCTCTAACAGATCTCCCGTGCCTTGTCTCACCAGTATCCTATCGCTCCGTAACACACTTAGGCCACAAAGGAGCATCCCCCTCCTGACCTGCTACCACCCGGGACTGGAGCGAGTGAATCAAATTCTCCACCCGGGTTTCAATTCCCTCTCGCCGTGTCCCGAAAAGGGAAATATCCTTACCACCCCTGCCGTGTCAGTATTCTCCCTCGGTCAATTCTGCGGAATCTCCTCGTCCCTCCCCAGTCTCACCCCTCGCCTCGTGGCTCGTATATCTGCAGTAGACCTGCGAGACCTGCCCACTACTTTGTAATCTGACCTCGAACGGGCGGCTGTTAATCTGTCGAAGGTTGGATCGTGGATCACCTGTGAAGCACTCTGCTTGGACATGACAACTAACGAGCTGACTGTCCACACGAATGGCCACTGATAAACAGTCGGACCACTCAGTTGCTAAATCTGCTACCTGACACGATGTGCCTCACTCGAGTCACAGCTTCACACCTGTGCCGTCTCGATTCTTCCCACCGACACTGGCTTTTCTGAATTTTGTGGGTGGGAACTCTCCCTTCATTGTAACCTCTGTTCCCGTAATCCCCCAGGCCTCATCCTCGGCTTGTCACTGCCTTCCACCTGGCTATCGCCATGCCTACCTTCACTGCAGTGCACACCTTCTGTCTCCCCAATACACCTATGTAGCCCTTCCCCCTTCTCTACTTCACTCTTCCCCCTTCCCTACTTCTCTCTTCCTCCTTCTCTACTTCTCTCTTCCCCCTTGTCTACTTCTCTCTTCCCCCTCTCAGCACAGCCACCCGATACTGCACTTAGCAGACCTGTCCTGCCCCCCCCCCCCCCCCCCCCCAACTCCCCCTTTCACACTCCCACTACACACACACATACACACACACAGCACTAGCCATTTCCCCACCCCTACCGGCTATCGCTCATTCTTCCTGCCCCACATGTCTTGCTTACTCCCACTACACAGACACAGTGACAGTCAAGCTCGGTACCCAGAAACGACAGTGGCTGTGCGTGTGAGAGTCGTCTTTGTGTGAATGTGTGTGGATTTTCAACTTCTGAACAAGAAGGACCATGTCCGAAAGCTGAAATATTAGTAGCGTTCTTCTTCATTCTGCCTGCCTATGACATCAAGAACCCTCTGTGTGGTGTGTACATCGTCAGTTACATTTTACAGAGCATCTTTTAGATATGTAAATCCTGTTTTTTCTGTAGTATGCAGAGCCTGTGCATTGTTTTTTAATAAAATATGTATAGGCTATACAGTTGTTCCAGAAACCCTCCTCCCAATAATCTCAATCTCTCTCTCCCTCTCTCCCTCTCCCTCTCCCTCTCCCTCTCCCTTCTCCACCCTTCCCCCCTTTCCTCTCATAAATCCTGAACTGTTATAACTGAACTCCTTAAAATTAATTCCAGTTTGATAGATGCGTGTTTTTTCATAACAATTGCCGTAACTTCGATTATCATTCAGCTGATTTTTTTAGACCCTCATTGCTGCTTACACCTTCATCACAAGCAAGTTGAGTAACATTTGCTTCTTCTCTGCTGCAACGAAATCTGGTTGTCAGCCTGTCTCGTTGGACTTTTGCTTCCTACAACTATCGACTCCATCCTATGCGGCAAATATAGATTAACTGGAAGCTTTCAGAGTATCTCGGTTCGCACCCAGTCGACCACTTAACGAGCTGTCGGCATACGTTCTCCAAATTATTGCGGCGATCGTCAAATGCTGAAAGGGCCTCCTCTGTCTCATCTCCCACAGTGTAGAGGTACTCTCGGCTCACAGTGTAAAAAGCGTGTGGTTCACAATTGACGGTGTATTTCTTCCTCGAAGTAGGTTTCTGTACACGACGGTGCCCCGAGTGTACCTCCTCCTGTGACTATACAGTTTGGTTATCGATTTGGTAGATTAGGATAAGAGAAATTCTCCGAAAGGTGAAAGTCGAGTCAGCATTCCCGGTCACGACAGTGACTGATGAGGAGGTTCTTCACTGCTCCTATTATTTGACTCAATCTACATTAAAAAACAGATTGGTGCATGTCAAAGGATCCTGCACTAGAGCCTGTACTGTCAATACTGAATGTCCGTAATCTTTTTATTTCCGAAAATTTGAAGTTTCATTTTGTGGTTGTATGTATTTGAAATGTGTGTCTTCAACAAGTGTCTTCCATTTCCTGCCAGAATGACAATTAGTATTACAGAAGTGTATGTAGGCCACGAGTGGTAGAGATTTTGTGTTTTTTACCTATTACTGAAGACAACTCTTCGTTGGAGCCAATTAAGTAATTGATGATGAAGTTTGGATGAGTATTGAAAATGACACCTTTTTTTTCTCTAATTTGGACACAACTTGAATTTACATTACTTTCACTTTTATACATTTTGGATCATATACCGTGTAAGAAAATAGTACGCATTCTGAGCTAAATACATTAATTATTGTTTCAATCAGAGGCCATTGTAATAAATGAATTTGTCAAAACATTATTTGGATGCAATTATAAGTATGCTACCACACCATCTACACAGTGCGTAAAATTGTTTTAAAAACCTAGGTGAAAAATGAAGAAATGAATGTGTTTGTCCTTGTTAGCAAATTTACAAATGAGTGAATCATTGTGTGAATATTTAGCAAACTGCACGACTCACTCCTCCCGTGCACCAGCTGTGGCGTGTAATGTCGATCACGTACGAGTGACGTAAGCTCTGCCAGTTGTGTGCACCTCCAATCACAGTGCACAGTTGTTCAGTTTAAGCACAATGTGACTGTACTCTAGGAAAAATATGGCTTATTGTTTTTCTCACACCCTGTAGTTTTTTTGCAAAGGCTGGAATTTGATATTGTAAAATGTGGTGTCCTCAATTTGCAGCAGTAATACAGAAAACAGCTTGTCATTGATACTAAAGGTGTTTCACGATTCTCAGCAAATTAAACAAGTAGTAGATTAGATACGTAGTCTGAGCATTAACCTAATCACGTGTAGAATGTCGATAATAATAGTTCGGTAGTCAATTTTCGTGCTATGACTGCTCTTAATTAATTTTGGTAATGGAGTTGTTTTTCCTAAAAGTAAATGCCAAAGAGGTCGACGACCTTTCTTTGCCATTTGACCCCGTACTTTCTCGTCTTGTACTGTGCCACATTACAATGGCTCGTCAGCATTCGGAGAAAGCACTGACACTATGTGATGTCATTGTGCACCCTTATTTCAAATGAGAGTGCACTCGTTTTGTGCATCTCATTTCCGCTTCTTTTTTATAAACCATTTACAGACAGGAGAAACCTTTTAGCAGCATAGGCAACTGATACTTGCATATAATTTTCTGACACTTGTGTTTTCGTTACTGCCGATTGAATTATTTGCACACCCACCGTGTCTCTCCGCTCGTGTCTGTCACAGATCTGATTCTCTGTGTCCCCCTCCCTCTCTTTCCCTGACCACTGCGATAGGCAATAAATTTCTCTCCTCTAAACGCACGAAGCTGTCCCAGGTCAAAAAAAGCCACTCTGCACGACAGACAGTGAAAAGCGCAATTTACTCTCTCGGCACGGTCGAGACGCACGGCAGCTGTAGCTCTGACCCCCTGTGGAAGACGTAGCCGTCGGGCCCCTCTCCTCGGCGGTTGCGGAATTTCGGGGACGCTTCTGCCGGGTGGTTGCACGTCCCCGGGACACGTTTGTGACTGTCCGATCGTGAGTGTCGGTGGCGTCCTGTCGGTCGGAGGGTAGGTGTAGCAGTGGTGGACACGTGTGGTGGCCACATTGTATTGATACTGTCTGTGTGTCGGTAGTAGTGTCTGTGCATGCCGTGCTAGTCTGTGTGTACGTGTGCGAGCATGTCGCGTCTCTTGTCGCGCACCGACGTCGTATTCCTAACACACTGCACCGACTGCCTCCTCGTATCTCAGTACTTTTCCCGTGTGACGTAGTTTGTTCAAATTCTCCTTAGACGGTCGCTTCGCTGACGGTATCTAACAGAACTTGCATGCCGCATTTTGTGTTCCCCTGCCGGCGTAGGCTTCTGTCGTTCTGTTGCACACGTCGACTCCGACCACTGAGGCCGCGGGTTGTAGTGTGGACCTTTCTATTTGTGTGTGTTTGCTTTTTTGCTGTCGGAGCTTACTTTGATCCCATTTGTTTTTGCACGTAGCTGTCAGTTGCTCTACAGTAAATTTTGGTTCCGAAAACTGTATGGTCACGCTTTAAAAGTCCTTTAGTCTTCATCTGCATGTTTTTTGTTTCTGTACTATGTATTCTTTTCACATTTGTGTTTTTCTACTTTTCCTTTAAGCACTTATTTTGTGTGGAACAAATAAGTTTGATGAAATTGTATTAAACTAATGAAATATGCTGTATTTGCTACATATTTTGTGTAGATCAGTCATTGATACTTTCCACAGTAACTGCTTGAAGCATGGAGTTTCCCTATCATTGTACAATATTCATTGTGTCATTGTTAAGGATATTTTCTCAGACACATATGTGTTATGGCTACTGGGACCTGTTTTGAAACATTTCCTATAAAAATCTAATTTTAAATAGTGCAGCTACACATAACGACACGTGAACTACACTCCTGGAAATGGAAAAAAGAACACATTGACACTGGTGTGTCAGACCCACCATACTTGCTCCGGACACTGCGAGAGGGCTGTACAAGCAATGATCACACGCACGGCACAGAGGACACACTAGGAACCGCGGTGTTGGCCGTCGAATGGCGCTAGCTGCGCAGCATTTGTGCACCGCCGCCGTCAGTGTCAGCCAGTTTGCCGTGGCATACGGAGCTCCATCGCAGTCTTTAACACTGGTAGCATGCCGCGACAGCGTGGACGTGAACCGTATGTGCAGTTGACGGACTTTGAGCGAGGGCGTATAGTGGGCATGCGGGAGGCCGGGTGGACGTACCGCCGAATTTCTCAACACGTGGGGCGTGAGGTCTCCACAGTACATCGATGTTGTCGCCAGTGGTCGGCGGAAGGTGCACGTGCCCGTCGCCCTGGGACCAGACCGCAGCGACGCACGGATGCACGCCAAGACCGTAGGATCCTACGCAGTGCCGTAGGGGACCGCACCGGCACTTCCCAGCAAATTAGGGACACTGTTGCTCCTGGGGTATCGGCGAGGACCATTCGCAACAGTCTCCATGAAGCAGGGCTACGGTCCCGCACACCGTTAGGCCGTCTTCCGCTCACGCCCCAACATCGTGCAGCCCGCCTCCAGTGGTGTCGCGACAGGCGTGAATGGAGGGACGAATGGAGACGTGTCGTCTTCAGCGATGAGAGTCGCTTCTGCCTTGGTGCCAGTGATGGTCGTATGCGTGTTTGGCGCCGTGCAGGTGAGCGCCACAATCAGGACTGCATACGACCGAGGCACACAGGGCCAACACCCGGCATCATGGTGTGGGGAGCGATCTCCTACGCTGGCCGTACACCACTGGTGATCGTCGAGGGGGCACTGAATAGTGCACGGTACGTCCAAACCGTCATTGAACCCATCGTTCTACCATTCCTAGACCGGCAAGGGAACTTGCTGTTCCAACAGGACAATGCACGTCCGCATGTATCCCGTGCCACCCAACGTGCTCTAGAAGGTGTAAGTCAACTACCCTGGCCAGCAAGATCTCCGGATCTGTCCCCCATTGAGCATGTTTGGGACTGGATGAAGCGTCGTCTCACGCGGTCTGCACGTCCAGCACGAACGCTGGTCCAACTGAGGTGGCAGGTGGAAATGGCATGGCAAGCCGTTCCACAAGACTACATCCAGCATCTCTACGATCGTCTCCATGTGAGAATAGCAGCCTGCATTGCTGCGAAAGGTGGATATACACTGTACTAGTGCCGACATTGTGCATGCTCTGTTGCCTGTGTCTATGTACCTGTGGTTCTGTCAGTGTGATCATGTGATGTATCTGACCCCAGGAATGTGTCAGTAAAGTTTCCCCTTCCTGGGACAATGAATTCACGGTGTTATTATTTCAATTTCCAGGAGTGTATTTTAACACTCTCCGACATCTGTAATGAAATATATTCCGAAGTGACAAAGTATGTAGATATCTCAGAATACTTATGGGTCTTAATTAGTTCATTATGGCAATTTTTGAGAGTATGCAGTCAAAAAGTTACTTTTGTGTTTCTTTGCCACTTTAAAATGTAACTCTGTTGTATTGGCTGATGTAATAAGTTGCCAATAAGTATGTTGTTGCTTGTCAGATTGTGGTAATAAAAGATAAACATTAGCAGACACTTGCACTTGCTGTTGCTACTTTCCTTTTATTATACAAGAAGTCTGTCATTTAATGTAAGATACCCTGCAACTTATGGGACAGCAGTTCACAAATTGCATAATTTCTTTTACAAGATGTGCCCAAAATTAAACTCATTCATTATATGACTGGTTTAATGCAGACCTGACACTGTTTAATTATTCTGAGTTACAACTATTGACTTGTTTGCAGCCAAAAAATATGAGTGACTGCATTTAGAAAGTTGATGGCAATGTAACTTTGACAATGTTAATGAGGAATATCACTGATTTTTGAGAAACACCTCTTTCTACCCACTTCATTTAACTCTCACTGTTGAGACTTGACAGGAGAATGGTTCACGTGTCGATACGTGGAGTGTTCCCAAAGGATGTACGGCATTATGGGCACAAAATGCCGACCACAGCTACCAGTTAATACTAACGTGGAAAGTATTAGTTTACTGCTGCTGGGGCTTCAGCTTCGTAAGACTGAGAGAGCAGACGTAAGTTTCTGTCATTTAGTGGACAGGCAGTTTTGTGTTAAGATAGATGTTACATGAGGATTTAGTTATGTGGGTGCCACAATTACTGGAACCAAACTTCTTTATTCAAAGAGTTATCTGTCAGAGGCCAATAACATATACCTGTGCTAAACACAGCCAGTGGGTAATTTCCTGTCAGTTTCTTGCATTTTGTGCTCACAATCCCGTGTCAGCTGTGGCGCAAACATTTTGGGATGCACTGTATTTTTTAACTGGGATATGCATTTTCTGAGAGCAAATTCTTCAACATTTTGCTGTAATTTTTATTTGTTATCTCTGTTTGTAAATATTTTGTGCGGCTTGGCAGGGCTGCTGTAGCAGCAGGATTTATTTCCTGCCTTAATTTTGCTTGTAGCATGGGAAAAAATTAATTCTAGCATATATTCACTATTTTGTGTACTATGTAACTTGCTTGTTTACTTGTTCATAGATTATAAAAATGTACATAGTAGAATAGTTGCTTTGTGAGATAAAAATGTGAGATGTCCAGCAGAGCTCTGACTTTCAAATTGTCGTATCTTTGTTATACTCTCTCGCATCATTTTATTGAGTGAAAATGTGAAAAAAATACTGAAACGCTTGTCCGTTAAGTGAAAACGTCCGTGTGTCCCTACAGCCTGTTTTCATTAGAGATTTTTAAAAAGTGGTTTAATGGCACCAAATTTAGTTTTTTGTTGCCAGTAGCTGAGGATTGTGAAAAAACGTGGAAAAATATTACACACAAAACTTGATTCATATTCTTTCTTCTCATTTTACCATCATTTTCGCGCGCGCGCACACACACACACACACACACACACACAAGCCCGTGCGCACAAATACACATGACTCTTGACATAGAAAAAAAAAATCAAATACATACCAGTGAATAATACTAAGGAGCCGTATATAAATATTACTGAAATTGTCTTGCTGTTGTAGAGATGAGCTTTAAAACCTCCTATGACAATATTGTGAACAACCTGTACTGGACATGTTACTAACTATATTGAAACATCAAAAAGCTAAAGATGAAGAAGAAACTCACATTCAATGAATATTGGTGTACAGAAAAGGGGAGGGGGAGGGTGACAGTGATAGGGAGGGCACCTCTCCTACCTAACCAGACATGCACGACCCATTCCTGTGACTGGTTGGTCAATTTGGGAGAGGGGACCAAATCGCGAGGTCGTCGGTCCCATCGGTTGAGGGAAGGATGGGTAAGGAAATCGGTTGTGCCCTTTCAAAGGAACTGTCCTGCCAGCATTTGCCTGAAGTGATTTAGGGAAGTCACAGAAAACCTAAATCAGGATGGCCGGACACGGGTTTTATCTGTCGTCCTGCCAAATGCGAGTCTAGTGGACTTACCGCTGTGCCACCACACTCGGTAAAGTTGACTGGAGTAGCAATGTGGGCAGTTTGGGTTAACAGAAAGTACCAAGTAACTTCGTGTGCACTTCATTTTGTTCAGAGTAACTGACCATCCGGCGATGTCCGAGTACTTGCTTATTCTAGACTTACAATTTAGATTGAGAGATTTATGGGTGTCTTACACAGGTGCGACACTTGGAACTTGTTATGAGCATTACGAACATGAAAGATAATGTGCTTATCATATCCCAGGAGCCACCCGGTATGCATCTGTATAAGATTATATTCCAGCAAATATTGATACAAATTTTTTTTTTTTTTTGGGGGGTAGTTTTCAATTTGAAACCCGCATACGAGCTGTAGGTCACCGTGTGCAACCCGCGTAGTGGAAAGTCGGAGCTCTGGCACGCACCCATGCGGGAGGGAGGTGCAGAGCTTGCGAGGTGAGACGGCGTCTGCTCCCTCTTGCAGTCCCTGAACAGCAAGCAGCGCTCACTGCGCAAGGCGGGGTCGGAGCTGGGGGAGGCGGAAGCCGGACAGCTGGCGCAGGTGACGGCGGAGACGGCGGCTCTGCAGAAGCACCTGGAGGCGGCACGCCGGCAGAGCCGCCAGCACAGCATGCTCGTGCAGGTAAGGAGAGCACGTGTTGTACGTAATGTTCGTGAGAGGGGCGTGCGACTCCCAAACGGGTCTGCGACCATTTTGAAGTTTAGCGGGTACTGGTGTGCCCCCCCCCCCCCCCCCCCCCCCTCCCCTTCCCCCCGTGCTCGAGTCATATGTGGAGATGTGGAGGAGTCGTACGTACAAATCGTCTGTTGTATTTTGTCAATATAAATAAACTGAACTGATGACAGAGGTATGATGTAAAAAAAAGCTACCAAAATGGATTTATTGCCTAGATCACAGCTGATGCATACTCTGATCACTAGTTTCAGCAAATTTATATTGCCACCGTCCGATCGTCGGATATGTGGATTACTAAGTCACTATATGTGGCACATTGCCAACCATAGAGGTAGCTCACAGAAAAGACACTCCCATGCAACACTAAATATACTAAAATAAAAGACTTAACTCCATCATCAAGGCACAGACATGTCAAATACGTCAGATTGGGTACGGAGCTGGTATCGACATACGCGAATCTGACAGCAGTGTAAGTGCTCTGTCTGATAAATTTGGCACCTCAGTGCCTTGCTGGTGCAGTTATGGTTTCTATTTTAGTCTACTTAGTGTTGCATGGGAGTATCTTCTCTGTCAGTTTACCTCTGTGTTTTCAGTGGACAGATGCTGATGTGCCACACATAGAGGGTGGTTTGAAAAGTACTCGGAATCACCACGAGGGGTCAGCACTAGTACAACGAGTTCTTTACACGGTATTCATTGGACTGTTGCCTGTAAACACGTGCCACATCAGTGCTTTCGGAAGGGAGCTGTGGTGGTGACGTGGCTCTGTTGTTGTTCCCGTGTGGTGATTTGTGAAGATAGAAAAAATCGAGATTCGAGCAGTGATTAATTACTTCGTACAGAAAGGTGTGAAAGCAAAGGACATTCGTGCCAATTCCAAAATACACTGGGGGACTCTGCTCCTTTATATTCAACTGTTACCAAGTAGACAAATGAATTTAAATGATGATGCGCTCATTGGTCGGCCGATATGCGTCACAACTCCAGAAATCATTCCGAAAGTGTCCAAAATGGTCACAGGGGATCGCCGATTGAAAGTGCACGAAACTGCTCACACTTACCAGATGTCATCTGAAAGGATAGACCACATTTCAACTGACAAATTAGAAATGAAAAAATTCCCTGCAAGATGGGTGCCGCGACTCTCGGATCAAAAATGCACGAGAATGGACATATCGGAACAACGTTTGGCCCCTTTTAGGGGAAATGAACAAGATTTTTTGTGCTGGTTTGTGACTACAGATGCAACTTGGGTGCACTATTATACCCCAGAGACAAAACAACAGTCAAAGCAGTGGAAACATGCTGATTCTCCACCACCTAAGAAAGCAAAGACAATTCCTTCGGCGGGAAAGGTCGTGGGATCAGTGTTCTAGGATGCGAAGGGGATTTTGTTTGTAGATAATCTCCCCACTGGGCAAACAGTTACTGGAGAATACTATTGCTAACCTCCTGGACAAATTCCAAAAAAGGCCAGGTTTAGCAAGGCAGAAAACCACCTTCCATCAAGAAAGTGTGCACCCGCAAACATGTGCTGTCGCCATGGCAAAATTACGTGAACTAAGGTACTGAAAATTTTTCTGTATGGACAGAGATTCAGTTCAAACAAAGAATTGATAGTCGGAGTTGACAGCTATTTTGTAGGCATGAAGGAAACTCATTTTCGAGATGGGGTCAAGGCACTGGAACATCTTTGGACCTCGCGCATTAATCTACAAGGAGACTATAATGAAAAATAAAAAAAAGTTTCAGTGACATAAGTATTTTTTCTCTATTCCGTTCCGAGAACTTTTTAAAAACCACTCTCGTAATTCACGTGTCCAGTAATCCGAAGATGACAATACACTTTCCTGAAACTACTAATTAGGATATATATCAGCTTCAATCTGAGCAAGCAAATTTTTATATTGGAAGCTTTTTTTGCATTAATATATAGATCGCTCTCCTTCTGACAATGTCAGGTAATTGCAGAAGTACAGTGGTCCAAAGTGCATCATACAAAAGTCGATAAAAGTGACTGGTTACGGCTGTCAGTGTATAGTGATTGCAGCACCTACTTTTGACGATGTTTTCAAGTGCTCACTTAATGGATGTACTATCCTGTCGGTTATATGAGTGAGAGACATTTTTCTACTCTAGTAAACACATTCACAATTACTGTAACGAACCAAATGCTTGGCGGTGGTACGACTTCATTGAAATTGTTTTGTGGTGATAAGAATACTGTTTTGTTTGGCATCTCGGAAAACTTGTATTGGACGTATTAGCCGCAGCCTTTAGTATGATGAAATTGGTTGTCAACAGTAATACAGGTGTTCACAAATACAGAGCCGCATTGATTTACTCCTGTCGCCCCACTTGCTCACACACTCGGCTCACCCCCTGTTCATCTCCCCGATCTACCTCCCTACTGGTTCGTGCACATTCTGTCTGTTCACTTCTTTACCTTTTTGTCATTCTTACTTCCATCGTACAGGCAAAACATTTAAAAATATATTGTTGCCTCATTTCACAGATATGTGATTTGCCTCATTTTGTGTAACTGTTGACTGGCACACCGTGAACATCCTATTTGTTCAATATATTTTTTAAATTACATGATTTTATATAAGTACTGTTTCACTTCATGAGCAAGTTCTTGTTGGGAATATTTATTTTTAGCATCGGGATAGTTTTTACAATTTGGATGACAGTGTAAGATAACAGCCTCAGAATGTTGTTTATTTTTCGCTGTTACACTTTTGAGCAGAGATGAAATACCTTTTAGTACACATTTGTTGAGCTGATTCTGAAATTTTTATACATTCATAACTTGAATAGCTGTTTGGGCTTTCCGTTTGCCAAATTTTTAATATTTTTGAAGACTAGTTGTTCACATGTATTTTTGATCTTCCCATATTATTGGTACAGCAATATATTAATCTCCGAGGGCTTCGCTTTTCGTAATTGTACAAAATATTTCATTTCATTCGGCATTCTTCAGAGCTCCCAGTAAGACAGGATAGTTATTTTTCAAATAGTCCTTTCATCCAGTGTAGTTTATTTTCCACTTTCCACCAATAAAATATTTATTTCCGCCCTTCATAGCATAAACACATCACAATTAAGAAAAGTGTTGCTTTCGTAATCACCATTAAGCAGTCTTCAGTAAGTTATCAGACAACATTTGTTACTGGTTACAACACGAAAACTGGACATTTGAAAGGTTAGATTTATAAAAGTTTTTCATTTTCTTTCCTTTTTGCAGTTACAATTATAAGTGTTACAGGGCATTAGAACAAAATGGCAGTATCTCGTGACCGCTAACCGTCGGCTCGAGGTGCCACTGTAACTGGTGCTACTGCGGTCCACCCCCAGTGAAGTATACACAGCCTCGTCACTCTGTTGCACGAATCTTCAATGTTAAACATAAGAAATAAACATTTTATTGTTATTTCATTAAATCGTAATGTGAAAAAACTCTTTAACTATATTTTCCAAGAAATAATAAAGCCATACATTGTGGGATGTTCCCTGCTCCATTCGACGCACGGTCGGAGGGGAACTTCCTGTACTAATATCGATGCTGGCATGTTCGGATCTGAAATTAGTGACTCATTTGTACGGAGTATATCTACCCTCTCAGTATCTTTGTGCTTCCCTTTGTGAACTTCGTCACTTGTGTATTTTGGCCTGTCCTGGAAATGGAATCGTTCTTTCCTGTGCCCAGTAAACTACTAAATAACAGAAGTAACACTTCGAAGTTGTACATCTATTCTTCTCTCGTACTGTCTCAGAAAATCCCCTGCCATTCTAATTTGATAACTGCTCGAAGTATTACACATTGATAGACAGTTCAAACCCACGTCCCTATCGGATTTCAGAGCAGACTGGCTATCTTCAATCCTTTTTACAATGTAGTCCACTACCGCGGTGTGTGCCGTTTCGCAGAGCAGAGCTCGTCTCCGAGGCTCGGGTGCAGCTGTGCGGAGTAATCGCCAAACCGGTAGGTGCTGCAAAGTACTGCCGGTATCACCGCTCGTCCCGGAAATTCCGCATCCGTCACAGCTCGGTCGCTCGCACGGATAACGCGAAATTGGTACACGACGTAATTGTCGAGACTTACTAAAGGGGCCGATAACGTTCGAGTGTCGTTATTTGTCGGCACTATAAGCGTTGCGCAACATCTCACTTTACTGAAGTGGTACATTACAGCTCAGTCACTCAGGTGATAGCGGGAGTCACGTGCTTATTTCGCAGAAACATTCTCACGTAGTACTACCGTGCGAAACTTCCGTCTATTTCGCATCTCCCGAGTACTCGTTTTCGCACTGACGACAAATTGCGCCCGTTCCAGGAGTACCGCAACAAGCAGCAGCAGAAGCAGCGTTCGCAGCTACCGGCTGGCGGAGGCGCGGAGCCCCCGTCTCCGACGTACGTGGCGCGCTCGCCGACGGTGCCTTCGCCTGCCGGAGGGGGGGCGTCGCCGCTCCCCAGCCCCGGGGGGTCCGCGGCACTGCAGCAGCAGCAGCTGATGGCACCGAGCCCGAGCTCTGCTGCCAACCGCGGCCAGTCGCCTTCTCCCCGCACGGGCACACCTCAGTCGCAGGTACGGATCGAATATCTTTGATTTTCCAAAAACACACCAGTCCTGCGTGCAGTTTAACTTAAAGTAAAAAGGTTCAAGTTCTTGCGCCTATTGACATAAACTGCAATTCAAAAACCTCTCCAGTAGACCGGCTAAAATGTTTACATACAGATGTTATTGCTCTTTTGTCAAAAACTGCCATTTTGAGCCTGTGGCTGTGTGCAAAATATAGGTTGATTCTTTCAGACAAGAAGACAGCAACGCTGTTTATTTACACAAATATTGCCACAATCTGTTTCAGACTGACAGGTTCTTCTTCAAAAGACTGTTCACATTGAGATGTGTATTTACCAAAGTTTTTGCCTCTTTCTTCCCCCTCATGTTGAAAGGTTCTCTGGATGGTGGTGTCATCCAAAACAGCTCTTCAGTTTGGCGGAATGTTGTTGGCTCATATTCACAAAATACTGTAGAGTGTGTGCAACACTTTTGTATATAACCACATTGCGTAAACCACACACACACACACACACACACACACACACACACACACACACCAAAAAGTTTTTGCCGCAGGGAAAATGTACACGAAGATGGCGGTATCACAAAAATACCCACTTAATGATTTTAAGTAATGCCAGAATTTTCTCAAGTTCTCAGCAAGATCTTCCACTAAGGTATGATGGTGGAAGTTGTTACATGGTTTGCACATCGATCTTTTTAGAGATGCTTGAGTTTATAATAACTTTTGCTTGTTGACAATTCTGTGTTCTTTGTTGAACCGAGAATGTAACTGTATCTGCTTGCTCAGTATTTTCCGAATTTTATTATTATAATGTGGTGAGTGGTTCCCATACTTAAGCCACTCACTCAGCACATACTTCTCCGGAGCATAATTTACAGTATGTTAAACTTTGCCCGTAATTCCTCTACCTCCATCGTATTGGAACTAGACGATGATCATTCTTTGTCTAAACTGGTTGCAAACACCTGCTCACCTGTTCTTTACCGAGCGAGGTGGCGCAGTGGTTAGCACACTGGACTCACATTCGGAAGGACGACGGTTCAATCCCACGTCCGACCATCCCGATTTAAGTTTTCCGTGATTTCCCTAAATCACTCCAGGCAAATGCCGGGATGGTTCCTTTGAAAGGGCACAGCCAACTTCCTTCCCCATCCTTCCCTAATCCTGTGAGACCGATAACCTCGCTGTTTGGTCTCTTCCCCCAACCAACCAAACAACCAACCAACCAACCTGTTCTTTCCAGCATAAATACTCTCCTAGCCCTATTGACAGACTTACTAACTTTAGTAACGATTGTAGATTAGATTAGATTAATACTAGTTCCATGGATCATGAATACGATATTTCGTAATGATGTGGAACGAGTCGAATTTTCTAACACATGACATAATTAGGTTAATTTAACAACATACTTAAGTTAATATAACAACTTTATTTTTTTGTGTTTTTTGTTTTTATTTTTTTTTTAAATTTTTTTTAAAATTTTTTTTTCTTTTTTTTTCTTAATTTATGTCTAAAAATTCCTCTATGGAGTAGAAGGAGTTGTCATTCAGAAATTCTTTTAATTTCTTCTTAAATACTTGTTGGTTATCTGTCAGACTTTTGATACTATTTGGTAAGTGACCAAAGACTTAAGTGCCAGTATAATTCACCCCTTTCTGTGCCAAAGTTAGATTTAATCTTGAATAGTGAAGATCATCCTTTCTCCTAGTATTGTAGTTATGCACACTGCTATTACTTTTGAATTGGGTTTGGTTGTTAATAACAAATTTCATAAGAGAGTATATATACTGAGAAGCTACTGTGAATATCCCTACATCCTTAAATAAATATCTGCAGGATGATCTTGGGTGGACTCCAGCTATTATTCTGATTACACGCTTTTGTGCAATAAATACTTTATTCCTCAGTGATGAATTCCCCCAAAATATGATGCCATATTATTCCTCAGTGATGAATTCCTCCAAAATATGATGCCATATGAAAGCAATGAGTGAAAATAGGCGTAGTAAGCTAATTTACTAAGATGTTTATCACCAACATTTGCAATGGCCCTTATTGCATAAGTAGCTGAACTCAAACGTTTCAGCAGATCATCAATGTGTTTCTTCCAATTTAATCTCTCATCAATGGACACACCTAAAAATTTGGAATATTCTACCTTAGGTATATGCTTCTGATTAAGGTCTATATTTATTAATGGTGTCATACCATTCCCTGTACGGAACTGTATGTACTGTGTCTTATCAAAATTCAGTGAGAGTCCGTTTACAAGGAACCACTTAGTAATTTTCTGAAAGACAGTATTGACAATTTCATCAGTTAATTCTTGTTTGTCAGGTGTGATTACTATACTTGTATCATCAGCAAAGAGAACTAACTTTGCCTCTTCATGAATATAGAATGGCAAGTCATTAATATATAATAAGAACAACAAAGGACCCAAGACTGACCCTTGTGGAACCCCATTCTTGATAGTTTCCCAGTTTGAAGAATGTGCTGATCTTTGCATGTTACGAGAACTACTTATTTCAACTTTCTGCACTCTTCCAGTTAGGTACGAATTAAACCATTTGTGCACTGTCCCACTCATGCCACAATACTTGAGCTTGTCTAGCAGAATTTCATGATTTACACAGTCAAAAGCCTTTGAGAGATCACAAAAAATCCCAATGGGTGGTGTTCGGTTATTCAGATCATTCAAAATTTGACTGGTGAAAGCATAAATGGCATTTTCTGTTGAAAAACCTTTCTGGAAACCAAACTGACATTTTGTTAGTACTTCATTTTTACAGATATGTGAAGCTACTCTTGAATACATTACTTTCTCAAAAATTTTGGATGAAGCTGTTAGAAGGGAGATTGGACGGTAATTGTTGACATCAGATCTATCCCCCTTTTTATGCAAAGATATAACAATAGCATATTTCAGTCTATCAGGGAAAATGCCCTGTTCCAGAGAGCTATTACACAGGTGGCTGAGAATCTTACTTATCTGTTGAGAACAAGCTTTTAGTATTTTGCTGGAAATTCCATCA
Organism: Schistocerca americana; assembly: GCF_021461395.2. NCBI lineage: Eukaryota > Metazoa > Arthropoda > Insecta > Orthoptera > Acrididae > Schistocerca > Schistocerca americana. The sequence continues at coordinate 195,101,833 of NC_060128.1, forward strand.
ATTCCATGTGAGTTTTTGCTTTTAAGCAAGTTTATTATTTTCCTAATTTCAGAGGGAGAAGTGGGTGAGATTTCAATTCTATCAAATTGCATAGGTATGGCCTCTTCCATTAACAGCCTAGCATCTTCTAATGAACACCTGGATCCTACTATATCCACAACATTTAGAAAATGATTATTAAAAATATTTTCAACTTCTTACTTTTTGTTCGTAAAGTTTTCATTCAATTTGATGGTAATACTGTCTTCCTCTGCTCTTGGTTGACTTGTTTCTCTTTTAATAATATTCCAAATTGTTTTAATTTTATTATCAGAGTTGCTGATTTCAGACATGATACACATACTCCTGGATTTTTTAATAACTTTTCTTAATATAACACAGTAGTTTTTATAATTTTTGATAGTTTCTGGGTCACTACTCTTTCTTGCTATCAGATACATTTCCCTTTTCCGGTTACAAGATATTTTTATACCCTTAGTAAGCCATGGTTTGTTACAAGGTTTCTTACGAGTATATTTAACTATTTTCTTGGGGAAGCAGTTTTCAAATGCATTTACAAAAATGTCATGAAATAAATTATATTTTAAATTGGCATCAGGTTCACGGTACACCTCATCCCAGTCTAACTGCTGTAGGCTTTCCCTGAAATTTGCAATTGTTAAATCGTTGACTGAAAGTACTACTTTGGAGGACTGTTTAGTATTGCTGAATGGAGCTATGTCATATATTGTAACTAGCTGTGCACCATGATCAGAAAGACCATTCTCAACAGGCTGAGCATTTATCTGGTTAAACTCATCTTGGTCTATAAAGAAGTTATCTATCAGTGAGCTGCTATCCTTTACCACCCGAGTAGGAAAATCAATAACGGGTGTCAAATTGAAAGAACCGAGTAATACTTCAAGGTCATTTTTCCTATTACCCTCTTTCAGAGAATCTACATTGAAGTCCCCACAAATAATAATTTGCTTCCCCCTGTCTGACAGATAGCACAACAAGGAGTCCAAATTTTTCAGAAATAGATGAAAATTTCCTGATGGGGACCTATATACAGTTACAATTATAAATGTGCCTTTATTTAATTTAAGCTCACAGGCACATGCTTCTATATGTTTCTCTACACAAAACTTTTTTGTTTCTATACTTTTTGCACAATGATAACTTTTGACATATATGGCAACTCCTCCTTTGTCCATATTTTCTCTCATTACATGTGCAGAGAGCTTATATCCACTTACATTTACCTTATCCATATCAGTAACAATGTGATGCTCAGACAGGCATAGTATATCTATTTCATTCTCAGCTTCTAAATCTTCTAAACAAACCAGAAGCTCATCTACTTTATTCTTTAAACTCCCAATATTTTGATGAAATACACTTACATTATTTTTAATTATACTTTTATGAGAACCTTTCCTTATTCTAACATTTGCAGTACTCTCCTGTCTGAGTTTCTCATTGTGCTTAGGCCTAGTTCCTATACCAGTGGTCACATGGTGTTCAGAGAGGCAGATTATGTCAACTGGGTTGGGTGACTTTAATTCATCAATGCAAGTACCTAGGACTGAGATACAACTTGGTGGAGATAAAATTTCTGGTGATTGGTGAAAATTTATAATTGATAGCTGTGATTGGTGATCAATTGTGCTAGAATTGTGCTGTTTAATTTCTTTCCTAAACTGAAGATTTGTTTCAATCCTGAGCTCTCGTAGAACTTGACATCTTTCTGTCTTACCTATCCTAAAAAAGGTGCTGCTCCAACACCTGTAACCACTGGTATTTTACCATTCATGGCAGTGCCTCCCCCCCTTAAATTTCCTGCTATTACCCCAGCCAGTTTCCCCTTCCCTTTCCTGTTGAGATTTAGGCCGTGCCTGGTATAGTCCCACCTACTGAGATAATCAACAGGAACCACACCAATATGAGCCCCCGCACCCGACCCAAGCAGCTGTTCCAATTCCAAATTAACTCTCCCAACAGAAGAGTTCAAATGAGGCCGGTCATGGCGTCTCAGGAAAGATACAAATTCAACATTGGTGTGTCTCGATGCCGACGCAATCTTTACCAGGTCACACTCTATACTGTACCCAGGATCTCTGTCGATGCTGTTCCCTGGCCCTCCCACAATAACCACGGTGTCTTCCCTGGTAAATCCTTTACAGAGTGTACCTAAATCCTCTGTCACCTGATCCAGACTAGCACTTGGTTTGAAAAAAATTGTGGCCTGGTATTCTGGTCCTAATTCCTCCTGCAGAAGTTGGCCTACACCTCTGGCATGAGAACTGCCTAACAACAAAACTTTCTTCCTTTTCGATGACTTTCCTACATTCTTTTTCAATTTCCTATTGAAAGTTTGTTGTGTCCTGTCTACACCTACCTCTGCTTGAGGCTCATCAGTTTCTAACTGAAGCAACAGGTCAAACTTATTTTTGACATTCACCACAAAACTGTCAGACTTAGTTCTAGGCCTGTTCCTTCTGCTACCTGTTGCCACTTCCCACCTCTCTTTGCCCTTCTCCCTCCTTAACCTGTCCAGATCTTCCCTAGCCTGATCTAGCTCAGCCTGAAGGGCAGCAATTTTCCCCTCCTGTTCCACTATCTTCCTATCTCTGCTGCAAATCCTACATAACCACTGATGAGCCTGATCCACTTTCCCAACACCCACGCCACTGCAGTCCCCCCCCCCCCCCCCCCCCCCCCAGTGAAAAAAAACTACTACATCCACCACACCAAACCCCGAAACTAACAATTCTACGGCAAGTCAGGCACTTCTCACTCATGGCAAAAATAATACTTTAGCTAGAATAAATCAGTTAAATTACCGAAAATCAAAAAAGACGTTACAAGAATTTACCCTATTCACAAATATATATAAGCAAGTTTCTGATTTAAAATTCTGCTGTTTTTCTGAGATCTGTATTAAAACAATGAAGGTATACGCTATTAATTATATATTTCACTCGATGGAATGAAAAAAAGGACAATTAAACGAGATACTTTAACTTTGATTCTCCAAAAACGTTACGAGAATTAGGCCTATAAACAAATGTATATAGGCAAGTTTCTGATATAAAGTTACGCTGTTTTTCTGAAATCTGTATTACAACAATGAAGTTATACGCTATTTACGGTAGTTTACTTATTTGTTACCGAGAAACTAGTTAAATTACCGTGAAACAAGAAACAAACACGTTTACAAAATTTAAGCCTAAGCGCGACTTCGCGAAGTTACGATCTTTTCGTGTTTTCTGAAAAAATATGCAAAGAAAAGTCAAACCTTTAATGGCAAGACTAAACGATACACTAATGCACCTATTTAATTTGTTGTCGGCGTTAAACTAAATTATATTCTTGTCTAAATCACTTAACTTTCTGGAAATGGTTTCTGGCGTCACTTATCGGCGGCCATCTTGGCTACTTAATATTGCCCCGGTTCGGAAATATAGTAAATCTGGTGCTGATGCCCAGAACAGTCTGAGTTGTGGTGGGGAGATGGATCGTCTCCACGTGACATGTGTTTACGTTCAGTGATTTTGTTGTTTCCTCTTAGTTTATTGCTCTCGCGTTAAGTGATAACAAATGGATTTTTGCAGCCGGGAGTTATCAAATGAATTAAAATACGTTCACATAATTACGGAAGGCTAAAAATATTTGTCCGTTTGCTAAAGAGATTTGGCTTTCATTAATCTTTTCTGTTTTATTTGAAACAAAGAGTTTAATTTCACACTGTTGGCTAGTTTCAACTGTTCGCTGCATTTCAAGTGCACATATGGCATTATGCCATAATAAAGAGCGAAACACGAGATAATACAGTACTGGTACTCCAAGAAAATTTACATACGAATCTGGACATATGAATGTGCATTTTAAGCCGAATTATGAATTTTAGCATTGTTCACGAAATTCCGATGCTCTTGAAGTATCGTCTGATGTCTCATTTCTTTTATGACATAATGTAAGATCTTTTAATGTTTTACATGTATGAACATATGGCCTTCCTGCGTCGTCATAGCTGCGTAAACGCGGTGACGCCTATTATCTGGCACTCTCTTCCAACTGCTGAAAATAACCTATTTCTAACAGGTCGCAGGAAAATATCGCGAATGGTGGTTTGAAAAGTGTTACATTCAAACCAAATTTCCTTTTACGCAAGATGAACTACGTGCAAGAATGTACGATGAATTACTTAAATCACAAAACGTTTGACACTCATTTAAAAATCAGCTCTTTGAGGTCGACCATTTAGAAGAATTTCGAGCCCAGAAGATCAAACATTTACGTCGTTATTAAAAATTTTACTGGCACATTTATGTGATGTATCTTAAAGTGTAACATGTGCAAAAAATATCAACATATATGTGGAAGCTTAGCTTCTCTTCCAGCTTACTAATCTTAGAGACCAATATCATATGTGAATGCTATGTATATTAATTTCAACTATTAACTTTTCTTATTTGTGTGTTCGCGCTACTTAATATTTGATCAGTGATCAAATATTAAATGCTCTGAATAACCGGACATCACCCATTGGTATTTTTTGTGATCTCTCAAAGGCCTTTGATTGTGTAAATCATGGTATTCTTTTAGATAAGCTAAATCATTATGGTTTGAGTGGGGCAGTGCACAAATGGTTTAATTCATACTTAACAGGAAGAATGCAGAAAGTTGAAATAAGTGGTTCATGTAATGTTAAAACAACAGCTGATTCCTCAAACTGGGGGGCTATCAAGTACGGGGTCCCACAGGGCTCAGTCTTAGGTCCTTTACTGTTCTTGATATACATTAATGACTTACCATTCCACATTGATGAAGATGCAAAGTTAGTTCTTTTTGCTGATGATACAAGTATGGTAATAACATCAAAAAAACCAAGAACTAAGTGATGTAATTGTAAATGATGTTTTTCGCAAAATTATTAAATGGTTCTCAGCAAACAGACTCTCTTTAAATTTGGATAAAACACAGTATATACAATTCCGTACAGTAAATGGCACAACTCCATTAATAAATATAGACTTTGAACAGAAGTCTGTAGCTAAAGTAAAATTTTCAAAATTTTTAGGTGTGTCCATTGATGAGAGGTTAAACTGGAAGCAACACATTGATGGTCTGCTGAAACATCCGAGTTCAGCTACGTATGCTATTAGGGTTATTGCAAATTTTGGTGATAAGAATCTCAGTAAATTAGCTTACTATGCCTACTTTCATTCACTGCTTTCGTATGGCATCATATTCTGGGGTAATTCTGATGTGTTGGCAAATGTGCCAACACCTTGTAGATAGAGGAGGCCGAAATCTAACGCAGACGGGCGTGAATTCTGGAACAGGATAAGTAGTGAATTCTAACAAGAAAAGTATGCAGCTCCTCGAATACTTATCTTTATTCCATCCTTGTGGTACATCGCTCTTGATAATACAAATAAGACTATCTTCAGATACGGTTAATGACGCCTTGCTAGGTCGTAGTCATGGACTTAAGCTGAAGGCTATTCTAACTGTCTCTCGGCAAATGAGAGAAAGGCTTCGTCAGTGTAGTCGCTAGCAAAGTCGTCGTACAACTGGGGTGAGTGCTATCCCGTATCTCGAGACCTGCCTTGTGGTGGCGCTCGGTCTGCGATCACACAGTGGCGACACGCGGGTCCGACATGTACTAAATGGACCGCGGCCGATTTAAGCTACCACCTAGCAAGTGTGGTGTCTGGCGGTGACACCACAAATTCATCGTTGAGTAGAAAAGTATTCATTGCTCTAAAACGTGTAATCAGAATAATTGCTGGCGCCCACCCACGGTCATCCTGCAGACATTTATTTAAGGATCTAGGGATCCTCACAGTAACCTCACAGTATATACATTCTCTTATGAAATTTGTTGTTAATAATCCAACCCAGTTCAAAAGTAATAGCAGTGTGCATAGCTATAACACCAGGAGAAAGGCTGATCTTCACTATGCAGGGTTAAATCTGACTTTGGCACAGAAAGGGGTAAATTATGCTGCCACACCTACCAAACAGCATCAAAAGCCTGACAGATTGCCAACTAACATTTAAAAATAAATTAAAAGAATTTCTAGATGACAACTCCTTCTACTCATTGGCTGAATTTTTAAATATAAATTAAAAGAAAAAAAAAAAAAAAAAATATCTTGTACAGACATCTTTTATTAACCTGACACGTTCCACATTATTATGAAGTGTCGTATTCATGATCTATGGAACAAGTATTAATCTAACCTAATCTTGCTGTTCGCTTACTACATCACGTGTCCGTGCTGTCATCAGCTGGCAAGATCACGTGACAGTGAGCTATGACTGGCTTTCAAAAGCACCTCGCAATCTCGATTTCAATGCTTCGGAAAGTGACATGCGGTGTTTGGTGGAATTCATATTTATACCTTCGTTATACGGAAATATGCAGAATACATGTTGCTGCACGTCAAAGGTCTTTCAAAATGTCGGTATATAAAAACATAAACATTCAAAGAATTGACGAGTTTTACAGTGCCAATGAACAGTATTCTGTCACTTAACACGGAAAAGTGTATTTTCACCCGGGAGAAAATGTATTTTTAACCGGGAAATCCGGGAAAAATCTGAGATTTTTTTTTCTTTGTCTACGTATACACCCAGGTACTGCAGATTGATACGTGACAAGATTTGCAGAGTATACCACTTCTAATCGGCCATATCACCGATGTTGCAGCACGGCGAGGAGAGCGCTTTCAGCCCGGGAGCGCAGATGCCGTCACCGGGACGCCTGACTTCGCCGTCACCCCAGCAGAGGATGTCTTCGCCACAGCACCGGACGACACCTGGCCCGTTTCCCTCTGACCAGATGAGGTAGTAGGAGATTTCTGCAGAGTTTGTTATTGCAACTAACTGGTCATTCTGGAGTCCAGATATTGTCCTTTCGTGTGTTGTAACATACCACTTTTGTAAAGTGATGTTTTTCCTGACGCCTACCTCCCTTCAACAAATGATGTCCCCCATATAATCCACGTGCCACTGAATGGTGCCTTACGGAAGGTACACTGTTCCACTGCTAGCCATTTCATTTCTTGTTCCACTAGCAAATAGAGCGATGGAAAAACACTTGTCTATATGCGTCAATACGAGCCTTAGTGTCACTTATCTTGTCTTTGTGGTCCTTATGCAGAATGTACGTTGGCGGCAGTAGAATCGTTCTGCAGTCAACTTTGTGTGCCTGTTCTCTAAATTTTCTCAATAATATTTTGCAAAAAGAACATTTCCTTTCCTCAAGGGATTCCCTTATCAGTTCACAGAGGGTCTCCATGACATTTGCATGTTGATTGAACTTTTTGGTAACAATTTTAGCAGCCTACCTCTGAATTGCCACTCGCATAATTAAATTATTGAAGTACGGTAAAACCACAAATATTCCAACTATTGATTATCTGTATATTGCTTCTTTTCAGGTACACTTGTAGCTCATTCTTAAATTCTCTAGGTACATCAGAATAAATATGGGCTTGGCTACCAATGTTTCAGTTATGTTTCCATCAGACACGATTTTGAAAAATAGCCAGTGATTTTTCTTTTGAGAGAGTGACTTCCATCTAGCATTGACCAGTAAATTTTCAAGGGTGATGAGAGCTGAGATGAAATCATTACTCATTTCCATTCTGAAGGTGTAGGAGCCTAGGGTATGAACAGATGCCTCACTCATTGTGGCTGGACTTTTTGGTTGTTTTTTTGTTATCTTCCTTGTCCAAATTCTGACAGGCCAAACAGTTTATCATCCACATCTACATCAACAACCATTAGAACACCATGTCATCATCCTCCAATACTAATCACAATAGGTGGGTAGAACTTCCCACCCTGAGCACGGTTGGATCAAATTTAATAATTTGCCAACTGTGATGGCCTTTTCGCATTCTCTGTTTGCATTACAAACCCACACTTTCTGGAGCAGTTGTGAAGAGTGGTAGGATGGACCTCTTTTCAGGCCTTATCAAACTGTTACTTTCATCGTCTCACCCTTTTCAATGTCATCTAGCATAAGTGTAACAATTTGTCTGCAGTAGAGAGCTTTAAAATTTTGTATTATGCCCAGGTACAGTTGTTGCAATCTTCGTGCCCTGTTGGATGGGGGGAAAAATCAGTTTTACTCTAGCCTCTTGTGGTATGTTGATATGTATGATCTAAATAATAATAATAATAATAATAATAATAATAATTGTATTCCTCCTTTGTCAAATCACTATTAATGGAGGTCAGCCGTTAATTAAACAGTTTCTTTTTAATTTATACATAATATGAATCTTATGTCTCGATTTACTCACTATGCTGTGGCAAGAGGACACACATATAAAAAGGTATTACAGTTTGCATGGTTTCAGAACAAGTGTCTCCTTTTTATGGCAGAATGGTTGCAAGGGGAGGAAGAGGAGTGAAGGAAAAGGAAAAGGAAAAGGAGAGTTGCCCAGAACCCCAGATCAGGGGAGACTTATTGGACGGGATGAGAAGTAAAGACTGATACAGAGGAGACTTAGCAGGCAGAAAGAAGGAAACACTCATCCAGTCTTCCCTTCTCATCCCATCCCGTAAGTCTCCCCTTACCTGGGGATCTCGGTGACTTTTCCGAACTCAACTCCTTCTCCTAAACCTCGACAATCCTTTTCATTCACCCCTCTCCCTTCTTCTTCAATCCTTCTGCCAGAAGAAGAAGCCACTGGCTCCGAAAGCTTGCGAACTGTAATACATTTCTACATGTGTGTTCTTCTGCCGCCGCTTGGTAAGTACATTTGTGGCAAATTGGCGTTTTTGCTTCACAGCTTTGCCAAAGAATACGTCATCCTTGAACTTCACTGTATATCAATGGAAATAAATGTGCGTTTAGAGAAATTTTTAAAGCTACTATTGTCATTTACACATTTACAAGCAATGTTTTCGAGTTTGCGAAAAACTATAATTAATACCAAAATGTTTTTAGGAAACTAGCAGTTACTGCCTTGTAACATATTGCACCAGCCAAAATGCAGTCCCACTGTGAATTCTGTTCTCAAAGAAGGGATGAGATGGTCGATATTTGTAAGCAGCTGGAAATCCGAAATCGCCATGACTACTGTCAAACGAATGGAAGCTGCTGCAAAGATAAGACATCCTGTGAACCTTTACTAAATGCCTTCTCAGAACATTACACCAAGAACAGATAATTCGGAGTGGGGTGCTCGTTACGGAAATATATTGGATCGAGAATTCGCATTAGTATTTTGCAGCTGTGACTTGTTAAACTGATAGTTCGGTAATTTTCACATCTGTTAACTCCTGCTTTCTTGGGGATTTGAATTATTATATTCTTCTTGAAATATGAGGGTATTTCGCCTGTCTCATACATCTTGCTCACCAGATGGTACAGTTTTGTCAGGACTGGCTCTCCCAAGGCCGTCAGTAGTTCTAATGGGATGTTGTCTATTCCCAGGGCCTTGTTTGGTCTTAGGTCTCCCAGTGCTCTGTCAAACTCTCCACGCAGTATCGTATCTCCCATTTCATCTTCATCTACATCGTCTTCCATTTCCATAATATTGTCCTCAAGTACATCACCCTTGTATAGACTCTCTATATACTCCTTCCACCTTTCTCCTTTCCCTTCTTTGCTTAGAACTGGGTTTCCATCAAAGTTCTTGATATTCATACAAGTGGTTCTCTTATCTCCAAAGGTCTCTTTAATTTTCCTGTAGGCAGTATCTATCTTACCCCTAGTGAGATAAGCCTCCACATCCTGACATTTGTCCTCAAGCCATCCCTGCTTAGCCATTTTGCACTTCCTGTCGATCTCATTTATGAGACGTTTGTATTCCTTTTTGCCTGTTTCATTTACTGCATTTTTATATTTTCTCCTTTCATCAATTAAATTCAATATTTCTTCTGTTACCCAAGGGTTTCTACTAGCCCCCGTCTTTTTACCTACTTGATCCTCTGCTGCCATCACTACTTCATCCCTCAGAGCTACCCATTCTTCTTCTACTGTATTTCTTTCCCCCATTCCTGTCAATTGTTCCCTTATACTCTCCCTGAAACTCTGTACAACCTCTGGTTCTTTCAGTTTATCCAGGTCCCATCTCCGTAAATTCCCACCATTTTGCAGTTTCTTCAGTTTTAATCTACAGTTCAGAACCAATAGATTGTGGTCAGAGTCCACATCTGCCCCTGGAAATGTCTTACAATTTAAAACCTGGTTCCTAAATCTCTGTCTTACCATTATATAATCTATCTGATACCTTCTAGTATCTCCAGGATTCTTCCATGTATACAACCTTCTTTCATGATTCTTGAACCAAGTGTTAGCTATGATTAAGTTATGCTCTATGCAAAATTCTACCAGACGGCTTCCTCTTTCATTTCTTACCCCCAATCCATATTCACCTACTACGTTTCCTTCTCTCCCTTTTCCTACTCTCGAATTCCAGTCACCCATGACTATTAAATTTTCATCTCCCTTCACTACCTGAATAATTTCTTTCATCTCATCATGCATTTCTTCAATCTCATCATCTGCAGAGCTAGTTGGCATATAAACTTATACTACTGTAGTAGGCATGGGCTTCGTGTCTATCTTGGCCACAATAATGCGTTCACTATACTTTTTGTAGTAGCTTACCCGCACTCCTACTTTTTATTCATTATTAAACCTACTCCTGCATTACCCCTATTTGATTTTGTATTTATAACCCTGTATTCACCTGACCAAAAGTCTTGTTCTCTTGCCACCAAACTTCACTAATTCCCACTATATCAAACTTTAGCCTATCCATTTCCCTTTTTAAATTTTGTAACCTACCTGCCCAATTAAGGGATCTGACATTCCACACTCCGATCCGTAGAATGCCAGTTTTCTTTCTCCCGATAACGACGTCCTCTTCAGTAGTCCCCGCCCAGAGATCCGAATGGGAGACTATTTTACCTCTGGAATATTTTACCGAAGAGTACACCATCATCATTTTAACCATACAGTAATGCTGCATGCCCTTGGTAAAAATTACGTCTGTAGTTTCCCCTTGCTTTCAGCCGTTCGCAGTACCAGCATAGCAAGGCTATTTTGGTTAGTGTTACAAGGCCAGATCAGTCAATCATCCAGACTGTTGCCCCTACAACTACTGAAAAGGCAGATGCCCCTCTTCAGGAACCGCACGTCTGTTTGGCCTCTCAACAGATACCCCTCCGTTGTGGTTGCACCTACGGTACGGCCATCTGTATCGCTGAGGCACGCAAGCCTCCCCACCAACGACAAGGTCCATATGGTTCATGAAGAGGGGGGGGGGGGGGGGGGGGGTCTTAAAGCATAATACACAAAAAAGACCAATATTATATGTGAAAGTTTAGCTGTTTTTTAGTTATTAATCTTGAAGACCAAAATTATATGTAAAAACTTAACTTTTCTTTTAGCTACACTATGTACATTAATTTAAAGCATTAACTTTTCGTATTTGTTTGTTTGCGCTACTTAACTGTGATGTCGCTATTGGCTCGATGCATCACGTCATATGATCTGGATGTAAAAAAGGAGAGAGATGGGGCTATAGACTTACTTACGTCGTTTGTTGCTTGATCCCAGAAGGGCTGAGGTCTGCCTTCATCTCAAATAGCCCAAAATATCAGCAGACTATCGTTTACGACTCCATCTGGTTTTTAATTTTTGTTGTGTGTGTACAACAGATGCTTTAAATATTAAAAATTACTTTGCTTGCATGAATAACAGTGTGAGGAAGGCAATTTGGAACATTTTTCTGTTCTGGAATCCATATTTGCCCTAGTAATATGACACATTAAGCCTTGTTAATGTAACTTGTTTTTTGTTGATAATTTCGAATAACTGAGAAGAGAAGGATGTGATGTTGAAACGATGCTTTCATATTCCATTTAATTCTACTTGTATTTGTACCAGTAGAAAATGAAGCTGGAACGCCAAAGCCAGTCCTTGTTTCTGTGCAGGTACTGCTCCTTGTTAATTACATTTTCAGCTTTCAACTCATATGTACAGCATTTTTAATGTTCATGTTGGCAGAAATCTTGCCTATGTCTTCTTTGCTAGCCAATAAATGTGGCAATAAGGAAAGAAGCAAGGCATGTTATCTTATCTTGTGCATGTTAACAAAGTGAGCAATTCTTGAAATGTCAAAAGAAACGGAACTGCATAGAGGTATACCTCCATTACAATAGAGTTATTGTTTTATTAGATTATCACTACATATCTCACTGTAGTTTAAACATCTTCTCTCTTTGAAAACTTACCTGTGATGCTACATTCGGTGTGTCTGCAGCTCGTGGTCTAGTGGCTAGCACTGCTGCCTCTGGATTACAGGGTCCCGGGTTTGATTCCCGGCCAGGTTGGTCATTTTCTCTGCCAGGGGACTGGGTGTTTGTCTTGTCCTCATCATTTCATCACCATCATTTGTGACAGTGAATATATTGGACTGTGTACAAAATTGGACTGGTGAAAAAATTGGCACTTTGTGCGGGTGCTGATGACCGTGCAATCGAACACCCCACAAACCAAACATCGTCATCATTCAATGTGTGGTCAATAACAGCAGTGCAGTGCAGCAGTGCAGTACTATAAATGTGATTAAGAGGATGCTCTCTGTGTATTATTTTTCACCGGTAACAAACATATAAAAGCAAATATTGTTTCAATGGTTCCACTTACAAATGGAATGTGAATACCTTCAAACTTAACATTATAATTGGATCGATTACTACACCCATAAATGACACAAGCTGGCATTTTCGATGAAACAACTACGGCTTTACACAATCGAAGCACCAGATGGGCTTTGGGATACGACTGCAAAACTCGACAGATATCCCCAGTGACCGAAACCGGGCACAGATCTATCAGAGCGACATCACGAGAAAGTATCACCGTGGTGAACCACGGAAGTATAAATGCGGTGAACCTAATATTTGGGCTACATAAAATGGTGGACGTCAGCTTCAAGTTTGTGACGTAATGGCAACTCCCTTCTTCTTCTTACTTCCGTGTGACTAAATAACGTGTCCTACGCTCTGAGTACGGCTGGCAAGATCACGTGACACGAGCTACGATTGGCTAACAAAAGCACATCGCAATCCCGATTTCGGTGCTTCGGAAACCGACATACCGTGTCTGGTGGAATTCGAATTTATACTTTCGTAATACAAAAATATGCAATGTCCACATTGCTGCACTTCAGAGATATGCACTAACCTACTTTTTTTTCTGCTTTGTATAGTTTTTTTAAGTGCTGCAAAGTTCTACGTCGTGATGTATAAAACTTTAACCTTTCGAAGGATTGATAAGTTTTACAGTTCTGAGGGAAAGTATGCTGTCACTTGACCAGGAAAAAGTGTATTTTTAATTGTGAAGTCTGGGAATTACTTTCCTCTGTCCATATACAGACCCCATTATGAAAGGAGAATGTGAGGAAGCCAAATACACGGTTATTTTAAATGTGCTACAGTTTTACTGCGTCTCAGTAAAAAACTCGGGCCGGTGCACCCACCAGGATCCAGCACGCGGTCCCCCGCTTTGCGCGCTCCCCCCTCGGGCTGGGGACGCCGCAGCCGCAGCCGGCCGCCGCCTCCTCCCCCGCGGAGTTGCACCGCCCGCGCAGCTTGCCGGCCGGCTACGGGTCGGGCGCCAGTGAGCGGGCGTCGCCCGTGGGCGGGCGGCCCTCGGGGGGCGCGGGCTCGTCGCCGGCGACTCCTGCGGCGGGCCCGTCCCAGCAGCAGCGGCAGCAGCAGCAGCAGCTGATCGTGCAGCGCCACATACAGCAGCAGCAACAGCAGATCCTGCAGCAGGAGGTGAGAACGCCTCAGCCTTCGGTACGCCACTCTCAAGTATGATGATTGATTTAACTGACTCTGCTTTGTCCCCAGTGATACATTTAGGGTTACTGAAGGGAACCACACCCTGCCTATCTAACCCATGTTAATTTAGGCTAGTATTTTACCCATTTCTGGGGGGGGGGGGGGGGGGGGGACTATTTGATGCAGGACCTTAATATTCTTACAGTATGTTACATGATGCTAATAGAGTCAACTGTACTAAAATCTACTTTATCCATTTTATAGTTTTTAAGAAATACTTTTTTAAATTTATTAACAAAAAATATAAAGTTATTTCTGCAGAAAATATTTTTTTGAGAACTTCCTAATGGGGGAATATTAATGAATGTAATACCAGAGGTGGCCTTTTATGTTACACAGAGTCTCTGAAAATTTCATTCATTTATCTGTGATAGTTTTGATATAATAGGGCATATGTACTGAAAATTTTAGTTTGCAGGAAATTGACTTTAAAGAAAAAACTTTTGAAATTTGTTACTTACAGTTAATTAAAAGTGTCCTGCTGCATTCGTTGGCCCGTCTTTGGCTTCTCACAGGTCTTCCAGCTTCTTTTTCACCTTCCTGGATATTTGTCTCGTCTTCTTGGCCGTATTAGATGCAGACCTGTCTGCATCGGCTATCCTCATTTTATCGCACTGTTGCAGCCGTGTGATCGTATTTTCACCAGGATTAATTCCCAGCTTTTTCAGTACCCAACACTTTACAATATTACCACAATTGAATGTAATAACAGCATCACGAACTCCTAGTTTCATTGTATGCGTGCCTACAAATACAGTTTTAGGAAGGAGGTTCCAAATTATGCTGTTGAAACATTCATTTGGGTTCTGTGTCTGCCCATGCAGACATTTTGTTAGAAGATCAGGATGAGCCAAGTCTCTGAAAACAGGTTTAATTGCTATAATAACAGCAGCAGGAAGAGGATGCTGGTGAGAATAAGATTCTCCAGTTGCCTGAGTGCTATTGTATTTGCACCACGAATTTTCTCCTGATGGACACAATCCGTGACATAGCGTATCATCAGTAGAGTACTTAATGGAAGAATATGGCCCAAACATATCTCTTCATTGCCTCCAGATTTTCTTTATTTCTCCTAACTGCCTGCCCATAGTATACCTGCAAGTTTTCTATTTCAGTTTTAGTTAACTGACCCTGTCCGGTCAACAATTTTCCATCTTCTAATTTTTTTGCCGTCATATCAACAGTTAGTTTTTTCAGTCTTGTTCCCAAATGTTTTTGAACATGGCCTACACATTCTATTTTGCTAATAATGGCATCTCCATATGCCTTGGAGTTGACAGTGGGTGACAGAAAAGTGAGTGTGGCACATAAACACACGTGGTAGGAAAATGCTCTTTAAATGCTCAAAAATTTTTTTCACCAAGTTCCTTTTCAGAGTACTTAAATAAAACCTTAATCTATCGAAATGTGATAAAACCAAAAATCGATTTTTTTTTTTTCCGACCTGAACCACAGTGTGGTCTCCTTAATAGTTTTGCACTTCATTTAAAATGTGCTCACCATCAGTGAATAATGTGAAAAACTTGTTTTGCACCGTGTTGTCAAACCCTGAAAGGCTGAAGAAAATATCATCCAGCTTACACCTGTATTCATGCTAGTGTGAAGGTAACGACCGAGGTGAGCCATTAAAGTGCCGGACTGGCATTCGGAAGGAATCGAGCCCCGTCAGGCCGTGACGACTCGGATTCTTCTGAGTTTCCCCGAGTCGTTACGGCAAATGCCGTGACGGTTCCTTTAAAATCACACTGCCAGTTTCTTTTCTCCGCCAACACACTGCCTGAGCTCACGTAATGTCTATAGTGACCTCGCCATCAGTGAATAGCAGATGGCAGATTCAAAACATCGAGGATCCGGAACTCTGTTATTGGAAACTGAAAGAAATTGACTTTTCGTCCAAAAAATGAGAACTCCTACAAGTTCAAGCAGGTGTGCTCCCAATGTTCTCGATTTCTTGACGGGTGCTCAGTGAGGCTGTGCGAATAATGTGAGTTTCTGTATCTTTTACACCTCTGAGGGAAACAGATTTATGAAAATGGGGCAAAGCTAAGTCCATTTCAGAAGTGAGGTTTTCTGATAACATTTCAGGGGTGGGGGGAATAATCTTTTTGGATTAGCAGATTTTTTTTTTTTTTTTGTGATATGCAGTCTTTCGGTTACGATTTTACGGAAACTGGTCTGTAAAACTATTTATTCTTTCAATTATTATATTCTTGAATCATCATTTGATAATGATTTGTCTGTCTTTTCTGCATTAGCTGTTGCTATTACAGTGATCAGAAATTACGTTAGCCGTTGCACATATTTAAAAATAAAATAGAATTGTCAGTACCAAGTTCTCTGAAAAGTGATCGAGTGAAAGCTGTCATCCAGATTCCCGTTACGGGAGGCAGCAGGAAATCGAACAAAATGAAAACGCATCCAGACAGGCGTTCTCGTGCCAGTCTCGAGTCACACCGGCACTAGCCAAACTGCAGTGTCGTACGGAAAATCTCGTCCTCTCGTATTCTAACACTCCACACCGGAACGTCGACAGTGAATACGAGTAGAGGCAGTGTCGTACGGTATGTCTCGTCCTCTCGTATTCTAAAATCCGTACCGGCCTCCGAGAGTGTCGAGAGCGAATACGAGTAGAGGATTTCTCAGATCTCGGACCGTCTGTAGCCGACAGGTGAGAAGCTCAAATGTAATCCTCCACGCTCCGTACCCAGATGTGCCACTCGTCTTCACAATTTGGAATTAACTCTTCTGCCCGTACAGAGGAGATGTCGTTCCGAGTCACAGTGGGAACGTGTGTGTTCGCAGCAGCTGCAGCACGAGCAGCAGAACGCGCTGGCCACGCTGCAGCCGCGCCAGCAGCAGCTCTCCCTGCAGCAGCGCCACCAGTTGCTGCAGCAACAGCAACAGCAGATGCTGCAACGCCAGCAGCAGCTCCTTCTGCTGCAACAGGGAGGTGAGTGTCATCATTTAGCAGTACCTTTTAGGGGTCAGAATGTATTTCCACTGTTACCCAGACAATATTGAAATGGCCAACATACTATTTATTTATCTGACTCCAAGAAGACAAGACTTTTCTTAGAGTTAAGAGAATTAATGTGGGATACGTTGACCCTTTTGCTGCTACGGATGAGCTCTTTGCGTTCTGTACTGAGGCCGCTTTTTTATGGCTATACTGGTGGCCGGGCTGAGAGATGGCGGTCCGGCCGATATGTAGTACTTGCTGACATTTTTTTCAGAAACTGTTAGGTTAAAAAATTTTACTTTTTTCACATCGTGCAGTCTGTTATCTTCACCCAGTAAGGAACGGAATTTGTTTTTGTTTGTCGTCGTACTTACTGCACTGCATCAAATTAAGTTAAAAATTGCGTGAAATTTTAAAGAGTTTACAGGTATAAAAAACACATTTTCTGTTGTCGATTTTCACTCATCCATTTCAATGAATGAAATGTAGATAAGATACCAAAAGTGTATTTATAATTGAGACTGAACAATGTCTCTCTTCTTTCTCGAGTTATTAGGTTTCGTATTCGACGGAAGGTCGGGCGCAATGTGCCCAATTCCGTCTGTGTTTAAGAAAACCATTAGATGGGGGGGAAAAAAAATTTATACGTCTTACAGTCTGATATCTTCGCTTGATAAAGAACTGCACTTCTTTATGCCACAGTTGCTGTGCTGCATCAAATTAAGAAAAACTTCGTATGAAATATTTTGCAGAGGTAAAAATGCATCACATAAACTTTAAACTTTACATACGGTTAATTTTCTCTCGTACATTGCAAGAAATGAAATGTAGAGCACATATCAAACTTTTATTTAAAGTTGAGAGCAGAATGATACCTTATATCTTCTCGAGCTACTCAGATTTATATCCGAGGCACTGTCCTGCACGACAAACCACCCACAGTCTCGTGCGTCACAAATCGCGTAATTGTAACAATTGTCCTATCTTGTAAACGATTCGAGATGTCGAACGAGGTGTTGTACGAGTGATAGCACAAAATTAGGTACGTCCATTGTATGACGAGTACTCCAAATGGAAAATGCCGTAATGACTACAACAGAGTTAGGATGGATGGGCATAGACAGAGGTGTATGTTGGCAACACACAATATCCTATTTCGTAGCATATTCTACAGCATGACAGTCATGACCTTAGTGCCTTTTTCACCAGACATGCCATCTGGATTCTTCACCCAGACACAAGTTTCTCACAACTCCACAGGTGGGAGTGGCATTACAACATGTCCTTGGTTTTTGCCATCCACCTGGCCTTAATTTATGCTAATTTCTTCACCTTCAGAATTTTTTCTCAGTAACTATTCCTCTTGTCTCTTCCATTTAAATTTCTATATCATTTATTTTCTGACCTGTCTGTTTTTTCCAACCCCCTACCTCCATCTGCCTACCCCATGTAATGCACATAGTTCTCTGCTCTTATTGACTCTTGCACGATGTTTTGTTAGTGATGTCTGTCTCGCTTATTACTATATCTTCCACCTTTAAGCACTCAGTTTTCAAATCTCATCTGATGCCATATCCATCAAACAGTCTTCTTCTCAACTCATTCGGTAAGTGTCCCCTGAACCAGGATTTGGAGTGACATCACCTTAACTCTTCCCATTTCTTAAACCTCGCCAGTCCTTTTCATTCGTTCCTTTCCCTTTAACCCTTCTGCCACAAGAGAAGCCACTGGCTCTGAGAGAGCTTGCACATTTCCTCAACTTTTGTATGTATTTTCTCCTGCTGCTACACGATGAGTAGATTTTCTATCTACCAATTACGTTACATTTTTGAAGTTTATTTATGTTTGTAGTTAATGACACATTACATAACTGAAACTCGAAATATTGTACGTTTATTCCTCAGCAGCAAACTGAATAAGTTAGCAGACAGTAAGGAACAAATGATGACGTACAACAAGAAATTCGTATGCGTGTTAGGAATTTTGCTAAAAGGCAGGGTCTCAACATGGCATACTGAAGTAACAAGTACAATACAGAATGAACTTGGAAGACAGATGACTAACACTGATAAATATAGCCAGTGTGGTATCTGCAATCAACCCTTCATTTGCTGTCAGTATGTATGTGTGTACACAACATGTAGGAACTTCTGAACCAAATATGCAGAACACCAAAGAGTATTAAAAAGTAATAGCTCCTCTCAACATTTGTACTCCATGTAATGGCATAGAATCTTCACTCAGCAAACATGGAAACAAGTTTGAAAATTCTTATAACTAGCAATAGCCTGCACCCAAAATTAACAACTGCATCCAAAATTAACAAAAATGGAGAAGCATCATGCAGAAAAATCTATAGCATAAGGAAAATACATACTAAATTAACATGTACCACTCTGTACTAAAACAATATTTGCCACAATAGACCAACTGTGCAAATACCCCCTCCCCCTTTCTCTCTCTCTCTCTCTCTCTCTCTCTCTCTCTCACACACACACACACACACACACACACACACACACACACAATGTCCTGAACGTTAATAACACTTGGAAATTTGCATGTCATCTTTCAAATAAATGCTCAACATAACAATTAACATCATACAGTCGCAGTAACAACATGCTAGATGACAATCTACTGATTTTGTTATAAAATAAATGAAATTGCACATGCAAGCCTCAAAACTCTTTTAATAAATATAATAAGTGTCTTAACACATTGGAAATGATGAGTAACACAGCTACAGAATAAAAAATTGTCTGTAACATGCTAAATAACACAATTTTTATATTGAAAATGGCGAAAAGTGGAAGAATAGAAACTGTTTTGTGGTTTGCAGATGACTGAATGTAAAATTTGTGGTAGTTACAAAGCTACCAGCATAAAATAACTTCGTATTGTCATGTAAGGTATCTATAAAATTATATAAATATTTGTTTTTCAAATTAGTATTCCAGACATAATTAATTCAAATGTTCCTGCACCATAATCATTATCAGGCTGGACAATTAAAAACTTTCCACTGAAGATAGCACTAAAAGTGCTGAAACATTTTAGGGTAGAGAAAAACTAAAGAAACAATGTCTTGCAAAAGGCGGAGTGTGTCTCCAATGTTTTATACTTATACAAAGCATATTAAGAGCTGCCTAAAACAGGTCACACTATCTATTGTAGACAGTTGTAGCAAATTCTTAGGTAGATTGAACTGGAAGGCACTGACACGCAAATAGCTTTTCATCAGACACTACAAGAAGTTGCTGAGCTAGTGTCTTTCTGTATCGTAGTATAAGACCCACTGACTTCGTAGTCGCCACACACCGTCTCGTACTTACTGTAAATTAAGAGAAAAAATAACTTATTATGTCCAATGCCTTCATTTGGATAATTTCACTAGTAATCTGGGAGCCTTTGGCGGATTTCTCTCACATTTGCTCGACAGTTCAGTACTCCGATTCCTGCAACACTCTCCGATTGGTCTTGCAATCTCTGATTCATTGTCCTTCAGCTGCTGCCACCTCTGAAAATCTTCTTGTGTGTCATAAATTTTATTCGTGCTGCGCAGTTTTCATCGCCTCCGACTCACAAGTAACTGTCAACTTGAAATTAATGTTTCATTGTCTGTGTAAACAAATCGTGAATTGCAAACTCGTAGATCCACATTTCCAAACTGCCTCAGCTGTGAGTTGCATCCACTATCAGTCGCTACTGTTGTCTGGTCCCATCATTTGGCCAAACTGGTATCACTGCCTGATGTGCCACACTTCTGAAATCGTCAAGTTAAATCTGCTTATGACCTCGAGTACCGAAGCTTCATCTGTGAATGTAAAACTAACCCTGCATTACGCTATTACGCAATCTAAAAATGTTGACCTCAGGAGGCAAAGCTTTATCTGTGAATTAAGGTGGTCCTGTATTTTTTGGGTGCCAAATTTGTGAAAAAACTTTGTCTCATACGAGGTGCGTTCAAGTTCTAAGGCCTCCAATTTTTTTTCTCCGGACTGGAAAGAGATAGAAACATGCGCATTGTTTTAAAATTAGGCCGCATTCATTGTCAATACGTCCCAGAGATGGCAGCACCGTACGGCAGATGGAATTTTACCGCCACCGGCAAGAACGAGAACTGTTTTAAATACTTAAAATGGCGACTTTTTCCTTACTTGAACAGCGTGCAATCATTCGTTTTCTGAATTTGCGTGGTGTGAAACCAATTGTAATTCATCGACAGTTGAAGGAGACATGTGGTGATGGAGTTATGGATGTGTCGAAAGTGTGTTTGTGGGTGCGACAGTTTAATGAAGGCAGAACATCGTGTGACAACAAACCGAAACAACCTCGGGCTCGCACAAGCCGGTCTGACGACAAGATCGAGAAAGTGGAGAGAATCGTTTTGGGGGATCGCCGAATGACTGTTGAACAGATCGCCTCCAGAGTTGGCATTTCTGTGGGTTCTGTGCATACAATCCTGCATCACGACCTGAAAATGCGAAAAGTGTCATCCAGGTGGGTGCCACGAATGCTGACGGATGACCACATGGCTGCCCGTGTGGCATGTTGCCAAGCAATGTTGACGTGCAACGACAGCATGAATGGGACTTTCTTTTCGTCGGTTGTGACAATGGATGAGATGTGGATGCCATTTTTCAATCCAGAAACAAAGCGCCCGTCAGCTCAATGGAAGCACACAGATTCACCGCCACCAAAAAAATTTCGGGTAACCGCCAGTGCTGAAAAAATGATGGTGTCCATGTTCTGGGACAGCGAGGGCGTAATCCTTACCCATCACGTTCCAAAGGGCACTACGGTAACAAGTGCATCCTACAAAAATGTTTTGAAGGACAAATTCCTCCCTGCACTGCAACAAAAACGTCCGGGAAGGGCTGCGCATGTGCTGTTTCATCAAGACAATGCACCCACACATCGAGCTAACGTTGCGCAACAGTTTCTTCGTGATAACAACTTTGAAGTGATTCCTCATGCTCCCTACTCTCCTGACCTGGCTCCTAATGACTTTTGGCTTTTTCCAACAATGAAAGACACTCTCCGTGGCCACACATTCACCAGCCGTGCTGCTATTGCCTCAGCAATTTTCCAATGGTCAAAACAGACTCCTAAAGAAGCTTTCGCCGCAGCCATGGAATCATGGCGTCAGCGTTGTGAAAAGTGTGTATGTCTGCAGGGCGATTACGTCGAGAAGTAACGCCAGTTTCATCGATTTCGGGTGAGTAGTTAATTAGAAAAAAAATCGGAGGCCTTAGAACTGGAATGCACCTCGTAGTTCGGTCAATATGACGTATTGCAGTATTGTTTGCACATCTTTATCTAAATTTGTATTGTGTATTTGTTCTTGATGAGAAAACGTCTTGTACTTTACCTAGATGTTGTAGAGGTACAAACCTAAACTAGTATTAAGTCATCTAAACAGAGAGGAACTAAAGAAACCAGGTTTCTGCGACAGGTAAGTGTGCCATAAGAATAATATGCAAAACTGACCCATGACCATCTCGTAAAAGACTCTGTAAAGATTTACGTATTTTGACTACAGCACCACAGTATATTCATTAATTTGTGCAATTTGCTGTGAGTTACTGGCAACAGTATATAATAAATAACTCTGCATCTAATACATTAAATGAAAATAAACCTTTCTTACTTACGATTGTAATTTACTTCCCTTCAAAACAAGTGAATATTGATGCTACCAAATTCTTTGATCACTTCTCTAACGATATAACATGCCTGACATATAGCTAATCTAAATTTATAGGTCAGCCTAAAAATGTTTCATATGCAGAACTTCTATTGTGTAGACAAATTTTGATTTAGAAACTTGTGGTGTATATAGTGCCAAAGTATTTAGTGGGTGACTCAGTGCGGTTAGTTGTCACTTTTTATATAAACTCAAATATTAATGTTAGTCATCTTAAGAACCCGAGGTAGTGGTCATTATATTTATTTAGCGTACAATGTACGACGAAATGACATTAATACACAGCTGTGCATTTTGAGACAATAGCTCTGTTCTTCCCGCTGTCCACATTTATGTGACACGTTCAGTACAAATATCTACAGCTGTACTACAAACATTAAGCACGAAATGTATAGTCGGGTGTTTATAACGGTCACCTGTAAATGATAAGTACACAATTATACGAAAAAAAGGGAACTGTACTGAGCAGCTCATAAATTGATAACAGAAGTAGTAAAGCCAACTGTTCACCGTGCAGTCGAGGTTGTGAGCAGTCGACTGGTAAGGAGTAGTGACAGTTCCTGGAAGGGCAGAACTCACCACAGAAGTGTCACAGGTGGCAGCCCGGCCCCGCCACCGCAGAGCCCGACGACTCCGTCCCCACGGCAGCAGCTGACCCCCCAGCCCAGGGTCTCCGGCAGTCCGCAGGGTGCGGAGCACCCGCCCACGCCTCAGCAGCAGCAGGATCGGCAGCACGACGGCGACGGTGGAGGTGGAGGTGAAGGTGGGGGTGGAGGGGGTGGCAACCCGCACAACCCTCAGAACCCCATCCCCATTCTGAGGTTGTTTGGCCGCTACGGCACTTTCAAGCTCGGCCTACGCGGAGGATCGCCGATGTGGGGGTGAGTGGCCAATTCTGTGTTTTCACTACAAATTCCGTATACTCTAGATTTATCCTGTCGTACAGCAGGAAATGTGTCGGCGTTAATGTCTGAGAACAGTGTGGTGTAACCAGCTCGTCACAGTCGATATATCCTCGAATACAGTGGGGAATTTGCGTTCTTGCAGTTTGGAGGATGTTTAGCTGAGAATTTTGGAACTGTTGTGCACATTCTCCTGCATCAGTCCGAAGCTCATACAGACCGTTTTGCAGTGGAGGATGCTCCTGTTGCCAAGTAAAGGGATGTGTCTCGGGTGAAGGAACTTTGTTTTAGACTGACAGATCGTCTCCCGACAAGATCTTCAGGAAAACTGATATTCTGGGCAGAAATACTAATAACGGGATGCCGTAGGCTCGGCAGATGGCGAGAGATTCTGGGAACTGGTAGGAGAAGACAGAACGATCGGGAACATTTGTTTACTGTTGCTGTGTATTCGTACTTTCTGCTTTTGTGAAATTATTGAATAAATGAAAATAATTTCTGTTGTGTTGTAGAAATGAGGAAAGAGATGAGAAGTGACACTGCCAATATTTGGGAGAGTAGCTGAATTGTTTTGTACAGGTGAAGTTATGCTGCTCTGTACTGGGCCTCAGTCTTCGAACTAATTTCACTGTTGCAGCCCTGTCAGTATTTGGATAAAAGTTCTGTGGGTACGTGACTCCCCTTCCTGGCCACTGTGGGACATATTTGACAAAATCCGTGTTATCTTCTTCAGAACTCGAGTGGATAGTTGAAGAAACTGTGTTACACATTCTTGTGCAACTTCACAAATTTGAAGATAAGTGCCCAAAACAGACGTGATGTACAAAATTGTGTAACACGGCAGGTACGGACAGCCACCGTCTACCGGCGCCGCCGGTGGGCGCGACAGTGGGAGCGGGGGCGGCGGCGGCAACGGAGGAGGCAGTTCGGCCCCCCCTACACGCCAGCAGCCGGACACGTCACTCGTCTGCGCCGACTACAACGATTTTGACGACGAGAGCTCGCACACTCCTCCGTCTGCACCTGGCGAGAAGGACGCCACCCGGCCGCACGCCTCGGTCACGGCAGAGGAGGTTAGTGAGCAGTCCTCATTGAAGTTCCCTTAGTGAGTCACCTCTGAGTTGATCTGCACGTAAAGATTGCATCTCTCTCTCTCTCTCTCTCTCTCTCTCTCTCTCTCTCTCTCTCTCTCTCTCTCTCTCTCTCTCTCTCTGTATCTCTGTTTCTCTTTCGATTTAAGAGAATTAAGCTTTGGGTATGCATTTTCAGTGAGGTGATTTAGTGTAGGCTAGTCGTATAATATTGGGGGAAATCGATAATGTTTAGAGGCTGATCGTAATTTTAAAAAATGAAACATTTGATCATAAGCCATTCAGACCTAAATTGTAGTAATACTGTGAAACTATGCAGATACTCAGAGATTAATATGTTTAATGCATGTAATGGTTCTGACAGCCGTATCTATGTAATTTTTATTTGTTTACAGCAGGACTTGCTGTAGTAGTAGCAGTAGTATTAGCAGTAATCATAAATCTGTGAAAATTATGAACTATTAGTAAAACAAATCAGAAAAACATAGAAAAGTGTATGAAAAATTCGAACGGGATAAAGAGCCGTAGTTAATTAAACTTGTGTTCAGATACCTGAGGGCAGACGAGTAGAAATTTCAGACGTATTTTGAGTGAAAAGTTCCAATATATAGCGATGAGGAAATGGATATAAGTTGTCGAAGAAAGAAGAGGATAAGAAAAAGAAGGTCAAAAAGTTGTTCCCGTCGATAAAAACTGATAACATTTTCTGTCAAAGTAAGCGAGGAAGTTGACAAAAACTGTAAACTGTGATAAATGACGTAAACGTACAATTATAATAAATAGACAGTTGTTACTTGTGCCTCTATCTCTGAAAGTGAAATCAGTACTTCCAGTAGTTAAGTTCTGCTTTACTATTAGCTGGGGGATTTTGAGTCGCAACAGTTTCTTACTCGGCACACTGTGACAGCTCCCGGCCGGTCTCAAAAATAACCTTTTGTCGTACGGGGCAACGTGACGACTGCGACTCGAGTGTGGTGTCACATTTGTGTTGTCAGTGCACTCACTGTCGGCATTACAGAGACTCTTCACTCTGCACTGTACCGGTGGGAACACTACGATCCTCGGAGTGGCAGTGCCACCACCTGTACCCTCTACGTCGGTGACACTTCGGTGCCGGAATTTGACGGGTCTGTCTGCTACGACCTCATCTGTGACGACACTAGCCTTGTCCTCTTGTAAATTGGCTTGCAGACTCTCACTGCATTGTACGTATCTGTTCCTTCTCGGAGTGATTTAGTGTGGCACACGCTCGACATGTGCCGAAGTGTGATTAACGGTGTAATACCAGTGCCTCAGTAGTTTCGGATATCACTACCAAATTGTTACCTGCACTTTGTTGGCAGTGTTAGTACAGGAGCTAAAACTGTTTCTGATTTTGTAACAAAAAACAATGGATTGTGTCACCCGATATTTTATTTAATGCTCTTTTTCGTGCCATTTTAACCATCCTGTAGGAACACACAATCATTTTACTTAAATTCCGTCTACGATTATGTGCTTCTAATAGTAGTTCTGTTCTGAACCTCTGTATGGTGATATTCGGTCCACACTGTAATTGTTAAAGATAAATCCAGCATCTCATAGTTGTAAGCTGCCGAATATAGGCCACGGTCCTCACAGAGAGGCTGGTTCGTAACTGGTATATTTGTATCCGACCACAGATCTCACACTCCTTATTTTGTTTATAAATTTTTCAGCTGAAACTAATTTCTCTTTTGTTATGTGTAATGAATGTGTAGCATTAAAGCAGCAAAATTCTTATGGCCCATCAAATTCCTGACTTCACCAGCTGACCATAAGCACTAACCACATAACTGAAGAATTGAGCTTTACCCCTTTCCTTTTAATTTGTTGTTTCTACACTTACCTTCCACAAATCGATAATTTACATCGATTTTCCTCGAACAGTTTCCATTTTTAAATAGCTGACAATTAAAAATACTGTGCACTTGTAATAATAAGTGAACATTTGAAGTACGTCTGATTAGCAGCTACAATGAGTCATTTCCGCAAACTTGAGGCCACTTTAAATTCCTTCTGAAACACTTAAACATGAAATAAGTAAAAATAAAGACGATAATGTCAAACTAATTCTGTCGTCACCTGCAACGTAGTACACTCTTTTCCAATTCGAGTAATTCACTGTTGATTTTTAAATCGATGGCGATAGTGAAATTTATGTTTCTCCGTCACAGCACAGAAGACATTCGAGTTCGTGACAAAATTGTAACTACATTTTCGCGACAGTTGACGCATTTCCAGTAGGGCATTGAACTTAACTATAGCTGTCAGATTTAGGTGTAGAGGTCTCAGCACGACATTTCAGTAAACTAGTGCCGCACTCTAGAGGGGCACTCGACAGTCACACCCACCCGACGCCGATGCTGTCACACCGCTAGCCGGCGAGACTCACGGCGGGCCTGTTTGGGAGCAGGAAGTCGCGTGCGATGCCGGTGCCGGGACGCCGCCGCCGCAACCGCAGACGCAGACGCAGCCGCCTCCCCGGGGGTCCGCGATCCCGTCGGTACTCGGTTCGAACGGTGACCTCCCGAGGGACAGGTCGGAGCTGGAACCTCCGGGAAGAATTGCCATTATAGGACCTCGCTCGGGTCCAGAGAAGATAGTGGCAACGACCGACACCCCCGAATCGCCGGATCAGGTTTGTGGACGCTGTCCGTGTACTCTGTACTGCCAGAATTTTGGTCTCGTGCTTCACGAGTCTGGAATGAAGGCTTACTACCTCATGTTGTCCTGTCATTTCTACTACCTCTGTCAACCTGTGGCTTCATT
Organism: Schistocerca americana; assembly: GCF_021461395.2. Taxonomy (NCBI): domain Eukaryota; kingdom Metazoa; phylum Arthropoda; class Insecta; order Orthoptera; family Acrididae; genus Schistocerca; species Schistocerca americana. The sequence continues at coordinate 195,129,157 of NC_060128.1, forward strand.
TCTGTTCTCACATGACCCAGAAGTGCTGGAAAGTACAGAGAGTGCACTGTGTCTTGTGTTTGCCCCATTTCACTTTCAGGAGCGTAGATTGAGATGTTTTTAATTACGTGTTTCCTTGCATTCTGATAAACTTACACAGGTGAACGTAAAGTAACTTTTAATTTGTGATTGCAGATAACTTTTCTTTTAGTTTTTTGTGAAATGTTCTGCAGTGCCATTTCAAATTGGACTGCCTCCCATTTCCTTTGTCCTCGTTTTGTATTCACTGTTCCCTCAACCTGAAACACAGCTTTAGAATAGTGCGGCCTCTTTCCTCATCGAACACTAGTGTCACAACATTTCACATTATCTCATCTAAAATTTGTATCGGTTAGTTCAGAGTCTCCATTCACTTTTACTCGTAAATGTATGTATTTGAAATTACATTCCAGCTATGGATTATTTTATTATTATTGTTATGTTCTTTCCTACAATTTCACGTAGAATGGTATGTGTTGCAGTGGGAATTATGCAGGAGTTACAGAAAATTAATACACAATATTTTCGTTTTGTCTCTACTTCCCACAAATTTCCCAATTATCCTTCTAGTCATTACAAATATCGGCTTTATGCATCGAGCCATATCCAGTTGCCATAGGCTTTCGTGTAGAATGTGCAGGATAGATTCCTGTGTTCGAAACGATTGGCAGTGCTGTACAGATATGCCTCTATAAAGCAGTTCTGTCAGTTTGCACACTTGTACACATTTATTTTCTCCGTGTGCTTTACACGTAAGTTGTCTTTGGAAACTGTCTAGTTCACCTACGAGGACGGTCTGCCGATCTGTTAGTACTGTTCGGTTAGCCTCTGTTCATTTCTAATACGTTTGGAGGTTCGTATTTGTAATGCGGCTGTTTGTTGTGAGAATATCCGTAATTTGTCAATGCAGATTCCCAATATACTATTTTTGCTTCTAAGGAGGTGCCAAACCCTGCGACCAGCTCGAACTTTGACACAGTAGCCGGAATTCACTCGAGAGTAACTCCCGTTAAAGGGATCAGATAACTACGCCTCAATTCTCGAACACCCAGGTCGGCTGTCGACGTGTAGATTTTGTTTTAGATCGTTGAAATTTTCGAACATTAAAAAATAACAAAAATTTTGTTTGTTCGTATCAGGCTTCCAGTGTAATGGTCGGTTTCCAGGAAATTGAAAAATTAGTGAGACAGATTTGCTGCCAGTGTACTTGGCGACAGGACTGTGGCCAATCGGTTACTGTCCGGCATTTGGATCGCAGTCGGCTTAAGTGTCCGTGCATTCGAACAGTTCTTCTTGTGACAGTTTTTTACTCTTCACTCTTACGGCGAAAGCTGTCACAAAATTTGTGCATTTGGTATTCTAAGTAAAATAAATGCTATTGTGAACAAAGATGAGAAATGATCGAAATACCAGCCTGCTGGCTGTATGAAGATTCTGTCTTTGACTCTGTTAAAGCTTTCGTTACACAGTTGCACACTACTCAGTACACGAGAGTGCCGTAATTAAACTGACACTGTCAGTTGCCAGCCCCAGCAATTCTCATTATATGCACGGTATGCATCAACTTCAACTGCTGAGAGAAGTATCTTTGTAAACATAAACTTACGTTTGCTGTATATTGCAAACTGAGTGGGGAATATTTGTGTGCATGTGTATAGGGAACTGGCTGCCAAGCGGTGCCGGCTACTTTTTCTGCCTTTGTTATGTGTACTATCAGAAATGCTATGAAGGGTTACAATGACAGGAAGAATATAAATGAGTCTTTGAAAAACAGGAACAGAGAAAGAGAGAGGGAGGTTCCAACACGGAGACAAGAAAAAAGAAGAAACTACAGGGAATAGATATTACCATCACCTAGGCCAAAGCCTCTTTTCAACAGTTGTCATATTTGTGGAAAAATAAGAATAGTATAATGGATTAAACACAATAGAAGTATTTATGTAGGTACGAATGAAAACAAAAATGTCGGAGATCTTACAGGATAAGCTGAATGTATGAGAAGGTATATTAGACTGGCGACCTTATTCCTAAATATCTTCATTTAACGGTCTTGTACTGGAAAGCCCAAACAATTCCCATTATCTGTTTCCAAATTTCATGTTAAAAAATATGAGCTACGAACTTGATCTTCTGTACACTCGATGAGAAAGTAACAGTTTGGCCTCTTTGTTGCATAAGGAGAGGATCTATAATCACAGGTGTAATATACTGATAGAAAAAGGGACAGCAGTTGAGATAATATTGAATCAGTAGATGAATGCAAACAAAAATTCATTACGTGCTGTCGGCAATGTACGAATCAAATGTATTACTTGTCAAAGTAAACTGGCAGTAGGGCGAACTAAATAAGTCGCGTGACTGTGTACAGGCCGTGTCCTAAATTAAAGTAATGTGCCCTGTGATGTTTAAAGCTGTTGCCGATGAGGAGGAGAAAGGAGTGATAGTAATAGTGCTGACGATATATGCGAGCAGTGTGTTAAAAATAAGTAAGTCGACAGTGTGCAAATTACTACGAGAGAGATGTGGATCGGAAATGTGTGAGAGAGCAGCAAAGTGCACACAATAAATTCACATTGGTATGGATGAATGTGTTACTGGGTATCAATTTCTGAAATATTGTGAATATTGCAAGGAAATTCCATCTTCACAGAAACTTTACAGCTTATGTCGCACGTAATTGGATTTCGTGACTGACGACTGAACTCTGAGAATAATTGTTCTTTCAATTCGATGTGTTTTTAAAAGGTGCCAGAATGAACATAAGAATTATTGGCAGTGGTTTGTATTGACAAAATGAGGGCTCTTATGTATTACAATGTGAGGAAATACTGGGAGAGTGTTAGTGCGCGAGGAGAATCGTCGAACGATAGTGCCGGTCTGCATTTAACTGTTGTACTGCACAGGGCATCAGCATACAGGTGCGTACTGTGTGACAGTTTTGTTATTTGTTCCTTCGTAAATGCTTTTATTTTTTTGTAAAAATACAGTTTTCATTCTGCATGTGTGAAAGTTTTACAGTGTGTAGATTTACTGGTACATTAAGAGTGGTCAGTGTATGTCACAGGGACCACTCGTGTGCAGTAGAATGAGGGTCACTTTTTTCCACTTGGAGTTCTGGATAAATATACATCTTAAATGGAAAAATGTCACCTTAATTCAGCAAATTTATGACTGTGAAGTATATGACAATACAGAGCAGCTTCCGTATGCACCAGCTGCTGCACTCTCGACACACACACACACTTATTGTAGCAGTATTGCTCGAAAGTGGCAAGTTGTGATAAACTGGTAAATATTAATTTTTGACGGTTACTTACGGCCCTAGTGGAACAACAGGAACGAGTTTCTTTTATGTCTTACTGACACCTATTAATAGTAATAGCGACTAATTTTTTTCTTATGACAAATACTGTTTCAGGTTGAAATGAATGTAGATCCATCACCAGAACCATTCCTGCCCACCCCAGAGACTGTGGGTAGCAAAGAGGAAGAAGAAATGGCAATCCACCAAGAAGAAGTTGTCATTCAAGTGGACAAGTCTTCAGGAAAGCAGGATTCTGCACGAGCAGGAGCTGTGAGTGTAGTTGGTGAAGAAGTGTGTGTGTGTGTGTGTGTGTGTGTGTGTGTGTGTGTGTGTTTTGACCTGCCCATTTCCTCAAGATCCACTTACTGTGCAATTTCAGTGTCAGTTATCAGAAGTTACAAGTAGTGTTGAGGGAACTAAGGAGGTCGAGCTTCGGAATTCGTGATGTGACTGCCCCGTTGCATTTACGTGACAGAAAAACTACTAGTCCTATTGGTACCGGATGATCCCCTGTACAGACGCTGGGAGAGGAGGAGGGTCATTCACCACTTGCAGTGTCCTCACTACATCCATAGTGAGGGGGAGGTGAGAGACTGCGAGGCGAGGTCGGGGGAACTATTTTGTGCTGTCGGGTCGAGGTGTAACACTGTTAATTTGCCCCAATGTGAGGTATTTGTGTCATTGGAGGAGAGCGCAACAAATTGCCTAATTAAATGGCAGCTCCAGATTTGGGTAGGGACTTGCCTCACGCTATGGGCGACGACATTGAAAAGGTGTCGAGTGTCTCGGGAATTTTTAAAGTGCTTGTGTCGTATTCGAAATGGCAGTAAAAAGCACCTTGTTTCCACTTTTGGCTGTTTCTAACAGACCAGGATAATAAGTTGAGCCATTTTTTTAATTCTCTTTATTGCTAATTTGTTGTTATTTGTTGAGAGATAAATGCAACATTTAACACAACAATTTTTGCCTCATGTCAGACTCTTCCCAAATGCCTAGAACTGTGTGATATATTGGCAGAAATACGTACTTATTATTATGTGCGTTTACTGTCTTTAATTTTCTGTGTTTCGTATTTGCCGTTTCCTAGGAAGTATTAGAGTACATACACTAGTAACAGAGCAACTGGATGCCTTGTACTCGTCATCTTCAGTTGATTTTCACAGCCGATTGCCTTTTATGTCAATCTGCAGCACTACACCCCCACCTCCCCTCACCCCGTCTACCCTCGAACCCGTTACTGTCCGCCCTTCTCTCTGAATTGAGTAGTTCAGCAGATTATGGCTTACGGAGTTTGTGGCCGACCCGTTTTAGAAATTTGCTTCCTCTTCAGGCCCATAATGTTTAGGCTCTTTTTACATTTTATCCACCTCACAATGGTACTGGGTACACAATTCTACTGTTTCTGTACGAAGTACTGAGCTCGAGATGTCGCTCCAGACATTTTTCCCAAAAATGAGGTTGTAAAAGTCTCATTTCTGAGTACTCGACATATCCGGTCTGTGCAACTTCACCAGTCAAATCTGTGTCCCACGCATTTTTAGTTGGAATTTTCTTGGCAGAAGTATGATGCAGGTATACAACAGAGGCTAACGTAAGACAATTCCCAGCTCAGATTGTCTCATCAGGCAGGGTGCATTCTCTTCAGCAGTCATTCTGAATGTACCTGAAGTCGCGGGTTGCCTTATTACTGGCAGCCAATTCCTACTGAAGGTGAGCTGTCCCGTATTTGAGTCGTTAGAGAGAGACTGCAGTCGCATTATTTTTACAAGATTTGTTCTTTCTCAGATTTAGACAGTACATTTCTATCTGACTATAATTCTGTTTCAGCCCTTTTCAAATGTTTCTTTATTATTTCCTCTGTGTGAGACTGAATGACACTGGTAATAAATGGTTTCTTTGTCTCAATCCTGTACCTACGGCATAGATCTCTGTAATTTTGTTCCCAAATTTCATGCTGCCATTTGTATTATGTAGGCAGACACAACACACAATAAAGAGTATCCCACACATTTCGATCTCACTCAGTCATTTTGTTGGGATTTATCAGTGAGCGTGCCTTTCCGAAGTTCACAAAGGCAGCTACAGATATTAACCAGATCCCTATCTGTTGGCAATGACAGTTTATTCATAATTGATTTATGTAGAGTGAGTTTGTTTACATCATGGGTTAGGAAATACTTTAAATCTATCTTGCGACAGAATCACTAAAGGTAACTATAGCTGCATCCATTCTGCCAACCACTTTGAAATGTGTTGTAGAGGATACGTCCCGTTGTAGCAAATGTTAAAGTTTATTCCTATTCAATTAGCATACAAAGCAAGGCAAAAATTTCTGTTTAAATACAGTGTGCATCCTGAAATTGGTTTAATCTTTCCTTTGTGATTTATACCAGAGTGAGACATAGATGGCTGCATTAGATTCCTTGCTTAATAATGACTAGTAAGATTTCGCAGAATACTCGGCCGCGGGACAAACAATCCAGCGACCATTTGTTGCGCTACATTTCTTTGTACATTTCATATTTCCTTTTAGACCTATTGATCTCACATATTTCAACTGTATTCTCTAATGGGAGATACAAGAAAGCAATCTCCTTTGTAAACTGATTGCGTTTTCCCAGTGCCATACCAATGAACCAGAGTCTGTAAGCTGTGACTGAGCGTACTCGAACATTCCATTTCGTGTCCCTACAAATTGTTACACCCAGCTATTTGCGTGATTCCAACTCAGACTCGTCGATACAGTAATTTTCTTTTAGTTATGTGCACAATTTTATATTTCTTTACATTTAAACAAGTTGCTAATGTTTGCATCACTTTGAACTCGTATAAAAAGATCTGCTCGAATATATGTGAAGCTTTTTTCAGAGGGTAATATAATCATTTTTTAAGAATCGAGAAGTTTCTTCAGTGTAAGACACTTTGAGATACCATATTGTTTCAGATATATTATGTGACGGTAAGAGAGAGATTGTGAAAACAGGGACAGCTGCAGATTCTGGTCATAATTTGTTGTAAAACATGTCCACTCCATCTGGCTGACCTGTACAGCAACCATACCTTCAAAGATGTTATGCATAATTAAAGCAGTATTTTCCCAACCAGGACTCTTTTATTTGAGAATAATTTGTTGTGCACGAGCTGCAGAATGAAACTAAAAAAAATTACAGAAAGCTTATGTATTAAGAAGACGGGATCTGGATAGATTAAAAGAACCAGAGGTTGTCTAAGAGCTTCAAAGGTAGCATTAGGCAATGATTAACTGAAACAGTCAAAAATGCTACAGTAAAAGATGAATGGGTAGCTTTGAGAGATGAAAGTCAGCAGAGGATGAAATAGGCATAAAGACAAGGTTCAATAGAAATCGTGGGGTTACACATGAGATATTGAATTTAATTGACAAAATGAATCAGCAAAGAAAGAAAAACTGAAAGGTGGAAGAACGTGTAAAAGGACTAAACAGAGGAAAGAAACCTACAGACAATATTAGGGAAAGGGTAGATGAAGATGAGGTGGGAGATACGATGCTGTAAGAAGAATTTGACGGAACACCGAATGCCCTAAGTTGAAATGAGGCACCTGGAGTTGGTGATATTCCCATAGAATTATTGAGATCTTTGAGAGAACGTCCTGTGACATAAATATTCCACCTGATATACAAGATATATCAGACAGGCAAAATACACTCAGACGCCAAGAAGAATGTGATAGTTCCAGCTCCAAAGAAGGCAATTGCAGACTGGTGTGAATATTACCGAACCATCTGTTTCATAATTGTGGATGCAAAATACTAGCTCTAATAATTAACAGAAGAATTGGAAAACTGACAAAGCTGGCCTCAGAAAGGTCACTTCGAGTTGCAGAGAAATGTAGCGACACACGAGGGTACGCCGAACCTCTGACTCGGACTGAAGAAAGCGAACCTACATTTATAGATTTTGTAGATTTAAGAGAAATCTTTTGACAAAGTTGACTCTTAGGCTGCGTTCACACTGCCGGCCGGGCCGGGCCGGGCTGTCGCGTACTGGCTCGGCCCGTGCCTAGCCAGCTCAGGCCGACGAGTAGTGCATTCACATTGCGCGCCGCGCCGAGCCGGGACGGCGAAATGGGGGAAAATCCACTTCTCCGATTTTCATGTTTTAAAAATTCTTAGCGGTATATAAGACTTTGCCACATCGTTTTATGAACTTATTTTTTCCTTAAAAGCGTTACTTACGTCGTGAAAAAAGAAAAAGTCTACTTTTCGTTTCGCGTGATTTCTTAGTTTCGTAACGCTTCCCAACTGATTTTGAAGAAAGTATGCGGCTAAAGAATCTGATTTTTGTACACGTGGTAGTGCAACATCTTAGCTTCGTATTGAATCATTTATCTTTCCATATTTCTTAACAGTCATTGTGAAATGATGCTATTTGTCAACTTTGTGCACTTGATTTACAAATCTTGTAGTGAAAAAGCTATGTAGCGGGTAGCTTACTGTTAGATCAGTTTTAGACCATACATTGTTGGGAATGAAATGTAGCTAAAAGTACCAAAAAGTTTTTGAAATGGTAATGACACTGATATCTGTCTCTGGTCACAAGTAATGCGAGCTATTTAGTGGCGTCAGTGCCGCGTCCGCAAGCCACGGAGTTCGCGCGGTTACAGCTTGGTTTAGTATAGTCATATAATGCAGCACAGAAAAAAAACTAATTACTAGTGATCAGCGCAGACCTAGTGCTGGCCCCTCTTATTATTTTAATGGTCTCATTCTCTAGATAAATCCAAATGTATAAGAATTTTTCCCTCGGCTACTGGACAATCATCTGCTAAGCTTTTATAATTAGCCACACGTTGCATCACAAAAGACAAACAATTATTTGTCATCAACATCCTACAATTAGTATGATGTACATTTCGTATTTCGAACTAAAAGATAACTGAAGCGCAATTCTGTAGTCTCGTTGTCTACTTTGACAGAAAAAATAATGGAGAGTTAATGAAACTACTGTAGATCGGCACAGATGTGCGTTTCATTGTTCTTCATTGTTGTTGTTGTTGTTGTTGTTGTTTTTTTTTTTTTTTTTTTTTTTTTTTTTTTTTTTTTTTTTTTTTCCCCCCCCCCCCCCCCCCCCCCTTCCTTGGCGGGCTGCGCTGCACTGTCAAAGTAATCCCCACTCTTTGGCTAAATGGCTGGCGGGAGGCCAAATAAATAAATTTAAAAAGATTTCCACCCTTCGACAGCCGACAAGCAAGTCAGTAGAAAACGCAGCTGCAGTCAACAGTTGTTCGCCTTTAGCTGGTCTGTGCTGTTGTGTAGAACAATGTCTTCACTCTTTTATTGGTATTGTTTTGACTCTGCAGTAACTCGTCGAGTTTTGAAGTACAGAAGAACTAGGAGGTTATGGGTTCATCCCATGAATAGCGACAGACATTTAGGAGAGTTTTTTTCTTTATATGAAAAACTTAAAAACTATCCTTAAAAATTTTTATTCAAATTACAGAACGAATCATAATTCATTTCAGTATGTGCTGCAGAACATTCAAGACAAAATTTCTAAACAGAACACAAATTTTCGCAGAAGTATAACAGCAGAAGAAAAATTGTGTATAACGATAAGGTAAGATTCGTTAGTACACACTTTTTGGCTCGCAGTAGAACTTTGTACAGCATTCACTACCTCCAGTTAATTGTAGTCATGCTTTTGTATTTTAAATTTCACAAACGCTTACCCTTACCTCTGAGGGGAAGAGAGTTTATGGGACTCCTGAGAATCATTAGGAAGTAATTAGCTTCGTCATTTTGGGTAATGTCTTGCTGTGCCTTCAACGAAGAATCGCAGAAATACTCCTTCAGAATTTTGTAACTTTTTTCTTCTTTTTTCTTCGTGATGCAGCGCTTGGCAGTGGTGATGGTTCATCATGTGGAGCCACTGATGACCTCACAGAATTCTTTTCATTACCGTGTAAGATAGACAGATTGATAGGCGAAGAGTTTTGAGATAATGCCCTTTGACTCAGTGGTTTTATCTCCACTGATAAGGAACTGCCACAGCATGACTTTACAATGCATTATCATCTGGTAGGGACACATTTCCGTCCCTCAGTGACACTCATATCTGTCTCCGTTTACAAGTAAATGCGAACTATCCAGTGGCGGCAATGCCGCAATCGCTGGCAAGCTATTGTTGTAAATGCATGTAAATACGGTAGATTAAATAAATGAAATAAAAGTAATTTCGCATGTATCATTATAATAAACGTAATTTTTCCTGACTGATTGTGAAATGTGAGGTAACATCTTAAAATAAAAGACGTGTGCAGTCACACTTGTGATGAAAGCAGAAGGGAGACGTGTGGTGCGTGTACTGCAGAAGCTGTAGTGCTGCTCCACAGGCTCGCGCCTGCGGTCGGCTCGCGCCGGCAGTATTAAACACTCGGAATGTCGCCGGCTCGGCTCCGGGAGGCTCACGCCGTGTCGGCGCGGCCCGGCCGCCAGTGTGAACACCGCAATTCAAAACCATGTGTTTGATATCGAAGCGGGCGGCGGCCCGGCCAGGCTCGGCTCGGCCCGGCCGGCAGTGTGAACACAGCCTTATAGTTCAGAAGGTAGCTGGTTAGAATATGTGGAGCAGAAAGTTATGTGGCTTGGAAAGCAGGTAGAGACAGAGTTGTTACCTGTGCATTGAACAATCAGTAACGGAGGGAAAGAGGGTGAGGATATGAAAGGGAATTAAAAGTTGTGGGAGAAGAAATAACAAACTTATTTATCATATGGCACATGGTGGCAGCATGTATCCTAATATAAGTACAGTAGTAATAAATAGGAATGTAGGTGTGCATCCCTTGTAACAGACATAGCAAATATCACATAACAGACAGACAGAATTAAGTTATGTAGCATGCAAGACAAGTTGTTGACTATAGATTGATGTCCAGATCTCGTATCCGCTTCACAGCAAGAGGTGTGGCTCCTACAAAGTCCTCAGCTGCTCCACCATGTTTTCTTATAATGCACACTTTCAGGATAAGATCCAGTGTCTACTCAGGTGCCTCACATTCACAGCACAGACTGTCCACAAGACCCCACTTATAAATTGTCACCTCACATCTCGTGTGGCCGCTTCAGGTACCATCGAGTGTATTCCAGTTTTTTTCTTGAAGTCTGTCTCGAGGCGTCGATTACAGGACGGTGACTACTAACAGAGTTTTTCAATCCTTTTTACACGTGTCTTTTAGGTTAGCTGTTATTGCATATTGGCTTCTGCGATCCGTGTACAATAATGCAACTATCCAAATGCTTTTGCCACAGCTAAAAACAGTCTGGAACTCTCGAGATAGGATACTGCTCGAAGCTGTTAGTGTGTTTTCTTTGATGTCGTCCACTTGCCGAATCGATTTCCTTTCAGAGTTTGCTACAGTCGAATTCACTTGATTCGTTCACTGCGTGTATTGCTTTAAATCGACAGTGACCACGTCGTATTGAGTACTTTTTTTTTTTTTTCAGTATATCCACTGCGGATTCGACGAACTGCGACTGTGATTTAAACTGGCGTTTATCTGGTAATAAATATGCAACAAATCGCTTTTTTACAATTTATTCGACCACGAACATATTTTCGAGCCACACAGTACGTAGCTACACTCAGTTTTACGCTGGCTCACACGATGTAAACATCGTATGTTTATTTGTGTACGTAACGTAATAATGTGCGTTACAAGAAGCAATCTGATGTGAATACCACAAGGCAGTGCACTCGACACCAGCACTGCATCTAGCTGCACTCGGTCCACAAGATGTCTCTGTAACGCCTCCATCTGATGATAAGTCCGCAGTGGCTCGAAAACATGTTCACGGTCGAATTAATTGTAAAAACGTGACCGGTTGCATATTTATTACCAGATAAACACCAGTTTGAGTACTTTTTAACAATTATGGTATCGCAGGTCAGAACTGCACGTAATCTATAAGGCACTTAATGCAGTTTTTCAGTATGGTCAGAGATAAAGAATGTAGCGCCCCAGACACCATAAAGCTTAGATTGACAATTTAGGAAAAGATAGTTTCTGCTTACCATAAAAGTGATACTTTAAGTTGCAAATAGGCACATTTAAAAGTCACTTCCACATAAGCTTTCTGCCACAGCCTTCGTCAAAAAAGGAAGAGAAGTGAAAACCGTTCATCAGATTCTGGCAGTTCGGTCCACAGTGCGACTATCACGTAGGATGGAAGCACAGAGGAATGCTGTCTGGTGATTGTGCAGGATCGAGAATGCTGACGGGTGCGGTGTCAGGTGGCTGTGGGGCAGGGAGGTGCGGAAAACGGAGAGGCGCACGGAAAGTTGTTGTTGTTTTTTTTTTGGGGGGGGGTGTACATTGGCAGAGACTAGAAAACAAAGAGGGGGTGGAAACTGTTGGGAGGAGGACGTGGGGACATTACACTACTGTAGGTCGAGGCCGGGTTAATTCCCGTCTGCGCAGTTCTGAAAAGCCGGTAGTGGAGGGTAGGGTCCAGACGGCTCGGGTGGTGAAGCGACCGTCGACATCAAGCGTGTTACGCTCGGCTGCACGTTGTGCACGGGGTTGGCTACTTTGTTCTCGGCTACAGTTTAGTGGTGTCTGTTCATTCGGGTAGGCAGCTAATTGGTGGTCGTAACAATGTAAAAAGCTGTGAAATGACTGTGACGGAGCTGGATAATGACACTGTTACTTTCACAGATGGTCTCCCCACTGATAGTGTAGGATAAACTGTGACAGGACTGGAATAGGAAGTTGTGGGTGGGAGGGTTGGGTAGGTCTTCCACAGGAATACGATCCTTAGGGCAAGGGGTTGGGATTGAGAGTGGCATAGGGAAGGACTCGAAAGTTGTGGAGGTTGGACAGACGACCACATTCTTTGTAAGGCCTTCGATTACCTAGCATCGTGCCCTGAAATGAGGCTCTTACACCGATACATAGTTTCCAGTCCTGTGTTTCTGCACAGCTTCTCTGTGATGAAAATGTGACCTACATACATTATCTCTCTCAATGATTGACACAGAGGCACTTGTAAGTCACCCAGGCCACTTTATAACAATATAGTGGAGACATTGAGTCACAGGCAGACATTATTCCATCCCAGATTTTCCAATCCACTTTATCTTAAGCGAAATTTGGTATCAAGTCAGGATCGCTAATTACTATAAAATGTTTACATTACCGATTACGGTACACTGTTATGGTATGAATATTTTTCAAAAAATTTGGATGATAGCTTCTAGCAAAATATTAGCATTTTTCACAGCAAAATTTGATAATCTGAAAGAGAAGTATATTTGTATAATCTTAAAATATTGTCGCGTAGTCTCGAAATACGGAACTGGAATAATGTCCTCGTTGCTCCGTCCTCCTACCCATTACGAAGATGGGGGAGATTGGGTAAAGTGTAACATTCATTTATCTCTCAGTATGGTATTTTTGCCATACTGTAAATCACCAGTAACTAAGACATGCTGGTGTTTTATACAGTTAATACAACATTTCATACGGATGTTTCACATTTTAACGATGAATTTGTATCTGCATAATCGTGTTGCACCTCATTCTCCCCTACCCTCACCTCGTTTTGCGTTCTTCTCCTTCCAATCGTCACACTAACAGTGACATTATGTCGATCATTACGAGGAAAAAATGTACGTAGGACTGTATATTTCGTATTTGTAATTTTCTAGTCGTAGCTCGATAATTCGATCGTACGTTTCGAAATGGTACTGGATCATTTTGACAGGGTAGCTCGACAGTAAAGTAATCGCTTCGTTTATCTTCCACTTGTTGACATATTTACACTTAATTATCTGTACGCAGGACGAGTGCCACGCGGAAGGGAAGCTGCCGTCGGCACCGGAAATGTCGCCCTTTGCGACGCCGACTCCGCCTCCTCTCCCGCCTCCCGGCACGCCCTCCCACACGCCGCCCGCCACCCCGCAGAGCCCGAGGGTGGCTGCACAGTCGCCTTACCAGCACCAGCAGCCCGTCACGGCGTCGGTCATAGCTCGCCGCCCGACGCCCTCTCCTCCTCAGCACCAGCAGAGTCACCACCATTACCAGCAGCAGCTACAACAGCACCAGCAACAACAACAGGAAGAAGAATCGCTCCAGAAGCAGATGCAGAAGACGTCTCCGTCCTCTTCGGTGCACGAGACGGCGCACTTGTCGTCTAGGTAATCCAAAATCGTTTAACTGTAGCCCAATTAAAATTACTCGTCTCTGGAAGCGTCCCCACCTCGGAACTGAGTTTCTCTGACCGGAGCTTACTGTGACGCGGCAAACTGTCTGACACTGTTCGGTGGAACACCGGTTGACTCGCAGTCGACACATACGGGACGAATGTCGTCTGAGGAGTGCGATACTGGTGCTGTCACCGACCGGGAAGTGTTCTGCCCACGTGAGCAGCTCACCACCCATTTAACTGATACCTTGCCGAAGAATGGCCAGCAGCCGTCGCGGATATGCCGTAAGGCCGTGTGCGAGTCGTCTACAGGCGTGTCGTTTGAATCGGACCTTATGTTTGATCGTCAGTAGTTTGGGTTTTATTCGTGGCCCCCCCACGTCGATGATCCCCACCCGATCTTACGAAACATTTCCGTAACACTCTCGTACGATCGATCCGACCGGTAACAAATCGAGCGGCACCGCTCTGAATTGCTTCAGTATCTTCCTTCGGTGTGACACAGTAGGAGCCCCCGTCTAGCAGTACCTGAGAACGGGTTGCACAAGTATTCTGTACACGGTCTGCTTTACACTTAAAGCTAGATTTTCTCCCCAGAACTGCACCTGTAAATCATAACAACTTCTCAACTTTCCTACCAGTGAATTTATGTGCTCGTTACACTTTGTTTTGTTTTGTAATAATTAACTTAGATATTTGATTAACATAAGTGAGTCCATAACATAATGTTAATGTTGTATTTGAAAATGGCTCAAATTTTTCTGCTCCCCACATCTTTTACATAAATCTTTTGACAGAATGGCCGAGTGTCGAGTAAGGATCTCCGGTGTGTGAGACGATGTTTAGATGAAGTCTCTATTTGACTAACCTCGATCTGTGTGCTCTACTGAGGCCAGCAGACTTGTAACTTCAAATAATTCGACGTCAGATATAGGTCTTACATCTAATGTGGCTTTACGGCATCAAAAAGTATAGCCTCGAGGCTTAAGTTTATTTCCAGCTGCAATATGAAACCCAGGTTCTCATTTAACTGAAACAGTTTAACTAAAACCTGGTGCCACCTTATGTCACTTTGCCACGGTCACCTACGTAATGAAAATATAGTCGATTATTCGGTACTAACTTATGTGGACTGTATACCATTAAATTACGTTCACTGGATACAAATACTAACAAAGAGATAGAGGGGCTGGCCAGTACTTACCTCAGCTCAGTACAGCGGATAGATACACATAAAACAGAACTGAAAATTTACATTCCTCGCTTTCGGAACTTTGTTCCTTCATCAGGGAGGAGAGAGGGATACAGTATCCCCTGTCGCAGATCTCCGAGTCGTGATCCCTCAGAGGCCAGAGGCCGGCCACCCGGGAGATGCGTACGCCCATACGTCACCCTGCATCGCACACGCCCCATCTCGGACACGCGGGAACATCTGGAATGTTGTGCAAACCCATTACTGGCAGTTCCGACATAAAATCATTATACCATTATGGACTGTAAATAACTCTAAACGTAACTGTTTTGAGCTACACTCGATTGTATATTACTCCGACACTGTATGTGGCGACGTTTGCAATGTAATTTACCCGTGCTAATTTGTATGCTCACAATCTAGTTGTATTTCGAGCTTGCCTTCATTCGGACAGATATTCTTCCCGCGAGTTGTCCGGATTCCCTCCACAGTCGGCCTCTCTTCCTCACACATCTGTGTCACTGTCACACAATGTCAGGCTCCTGCACACCCTAGCTGACAGCCGGTCTGTGTTCACGTGAGGAGAAAGTAAGCGGTCCTATCGCACTCTCCACTCTCGATGTTATCTTTGTCTCCGGTCGACACTCGTAGTCCAGATTGACGTATGTTAGTAATATGCAATGATGTTATCAGAGTTATGTAGCTGATGCAGCTCTTTCTGTTCTCAGGTGTTTAGAGTTTGACTCCAGATCTGTCACTTAATTTTAGATATGGCAAATTATCATTCTGTCATCTGTAGTGAACTAGAGAAATAGTTATAAATGTTTTATCAGTATAAGTAATTTGTTGTTCCTTTTTCTTAGAAGTAGTAGTTTGTAACAGAGCTGTGTGTATCTGGCAGTAATAAAAGGTAATTTCGGCTCTATAGCTCTATTCCAGTTACTTGATAGTTGACACTTCACAGGCTGGAGGTGGCTTCCTCCAATCAGAGTGCTCAGCATCCCACTCCATCTATTCTCCGTAGCCAAACTATCACAATAATTGGTCAGCTCACCTTGTCCGGCTTTCTTCCTTGTTGTGTTTTGACCCCAAATCCTCGATCTGAACTTTAATTTCGTATTTAATCTCACATGATAAGAACAAATCTCTCTCTCTCTCTCTCTCTCTCTCTCTCTCTCTCTCTCTCTCTCAGCGTGTTAATGATATAACACCTGTTTCATACACACACTAACCAAACAATACAAGATCCTTCCATGCTAAATGCAATTAAGCATTATATAATTATTATAATCACAGAAATTGACTTAGTGTAGAAAAGTTTCACACGACATTACGTGAAGCAAAATTTTTGAATGCTGCAATTCATCATTGCTACTGGAATATGAGAGTCAAATGTAACGACTTTACCCACTGTAGTGTAGTGGTTAGCGCAGTAATTTGTCAAGTAGAAGGTTGTAGTTTTGAAATTCACAATACACAGTGAAATTTTTTTGTTGCTATATCTAATCAAAAGATTCTCATTATAATTTTTATCCAATTAATTGATTTGAACGTATTTTTTTAAAATTTATATATAAAAACAAAGATGAGGTGACTTACCGAACGAAAGCACTGGCAGGTCGATAGACACACAAACAAACACAAACATACACACAAAATTCAAGCTTTCGCAACAAACTGTTGCCTCATCAGGAAAGAGGGAAGGAGAGGGAATGACGAAAGGAAGTGGGTTTTAAGGGAGAGGGTAAGGAGTCATTCCAATCCCGGGAGCGGAAAGACTTACCTTTGGGGGAAAAAAGGGCAGGTATACACTCGCACACACGCACATATCCATCCACACATACAGCCACAAGCAGACATATGTCATTTAACTGAAACAGTTTAACTAAAACCTGGTGCCACCTTATGTCACTTTGCCACGGTCACCTACGTAATGAAAATATAGTCGATTATTCGGCAGACATATGTCTGCTTGTGGCTGTATGTGTGGATGGATATGTGCGTGTGTGCGAGTGTATACCTGTCCTTTTTTCCCCCAAAGGTAAGTCTTTCCGCTCCCGGGATTGGAATGACTCCTTACCCTCTCCCTTAAAACCCACTTCCTTTCGTCTTTCCCTCTCCTTCCCTCTTTCCTGATGAGGCAACAGTTTGTTGCGAAAGCTTGAATTTTGTGTGTATGTTTGTGTGTCTATCGACCTGCCAGCGCTTTCGTTCGGTAAGTCACCTCATCTTTGTTTTTATATATAATTTTTCCCACGTGGAATGTTTCCTTCTATTATATTGATATCATTTTTTTAAAATTTGTAATACTTCATTACGTCATTTTTGCTGTCAAATTAACTTTTTTATTTGCCTTTATTTTCCTTCCTATCATTCTTTTTTCATTTGGAAACTGCCTGTATCATCTATTATCTACAACCAAGTGCCAACTGGGACTGTTCATCAGTTTGATAAGTGTCAGTTTGTGTAGCCAGTGTGAAGATAGTTTCAGGTAACCAATGAATGAAGGAGATGAATTGCAGTTTGTTTTTTAGTGCTGAAACTGGAAATTTTCTGTCTTTATTTGGTCTGTAGAGGTTTGAATTAATAGCTGTGAACAAAATGATTGTGATTTTGGTTCTGCTGCTAAATTTTGACTGCTATTTTCCCTCGATACATTGCACATCACAGGATAATGGTTATGTTAGGACACAAGTTCAAATTCAGAGCTACAAGTTTGCAGTTCCGTCGTTGGTCACTTAAAATCGGCTGTCGACAGAGCATCTAGCATTTCCGTCATACCTCGTAAGTGCCACTTCTGACATTGAACTGCATTAAACATTAATGGCATTTGTGTTGCGAGCCGCTGTGGTCGTCTGTCACCTATAACTGAGCGGTAGCCTGCAACTGATGTGGCAAACCTGTAGCAGTGAATGAGAACGTCAACTGACAAGTAATTTTAACTGGACTGTAGAAAGTTCTGCCACGAATGGGAGACCGTTACACAGGTAGGGGAACACTTAGACGACACACGTGTAACGGCCATTTTTTCTGCTCTCAACTTACAGGCTACCCCCGTACGGGTTAACTCCGACATCGCGGGCCACCGGTGTAAGCGTCATAGCCAGCACACCTCGGATGTCAGCATCTGAGCAGACAGGTGTTCCGAATGCCGACGAGAGGAACAGGGCGGAGCCGAGACCGAGTGTCCTCGAAGGCCCGGCGGCGAGGCAGTTGGCGGACGTAGAGAACTCGTTCAAGGTCAGTCCCGCTGCGAAATCTTGTCCCGAGTGACAGTGGTGGTAGCTGTGCAGTATTAATATAGTTTTCATTTGTTTCAGGTCATACATTCCATAGTTACAGAAGCAAAATCACAGAGTTCGACCCAACAGCATTCTGAAACGAGACCGACCGTATTCGCCGTAGCCGAGAAATCGCGTGCTCACCTTCAGGACGAGAATCTGTCGGCACCGATCCCGCGGTCTGAAGAAAACATTTCGGTTCCCGTCTCTCTGGGACCGGTTTCGCACAGAAGTCAGCCCGTCGACGACCGTTTCCGGTCGGCAGTTCCCACGAGTAGCCACGCGGTCGGCGTCGTTTCTCTCGACAGACGACTCGCGCCCGGGCCCGGGCCGCCCTACGAGACCACACGGGTGGATACGCTCGTGACGGGACCGGCAAACGTCGAACGGCGAGACTCGGAGCAGGCGATTAGAGCGTCAGTCCTGGGAGACCGACTGCGAGCCGCCGCCGCCGCCGCAGCTGCAGAGCGGTCGCGCTCCCTCGACTCCGAGCCTGGTGTCGTCCGTTCCGTGCTGGAGAGCCGTCTCATTGGGCAGCAGCAGGTAATTCGTATTTCATTATCATTTAATTTATCCTTTTGTTTTTGCAATAATGAATCGAGGGCAGGTGTTTTTGTAAAGGAAGAAACAGTATAGTTACTGCTAAAGAGTCTACCTCCGCATTTTTTCATTCTCTTATTTCTGACATGCCTAGAAACTTGTGCTCCGTACCTCAGTCACATAATTAGGCTGCCATTGCCTTTTGCAGTAGCATTGCGTGATTTATTTTGTAACCACATTTGCACGAATGTTCTGTAAGCTGGTCTGACTGTAGTGAATTTTTGTACTTCTAGAGTTATTTTGAGAAAGAAACACGATTCTACATAATCGGTGATGTACAGTGCACAACAAAGATCTGCCACTACATTTCTAGGACAACTGGAAAGAGAGCAAACAGAAACACCAAACAGTTTATCCTGATAATGAAAATCGAGTAATTTTGAAAGGAGATAGGCTAACGCAGAATGAAAATACGTGAGCAACAAAGCAAAAATAAATAGTGAAATTAAATAATACTAGAGATCCTGTGACTGTGACCCCGTGTTTAGGCACTCAATGTTGTGACTTTATAGACCTTAGCAGGCACTCAGTCTGTCTATTTGGAACTAATACACCTATGTACATATTCTGATCTCGATTGATACATAGGCCGTATTTGGTATACAGTTTCTTGAAGTTAACACTTTCCATTAATTTTGCCATTTGCTACAGATAGACATAAATGTATGCAGTAACACCTCCGTACGTTTGCGGATAGCTCGATAATGGCCGTGGCCTGAATTAAGCGTATAGCAATTGAAAATAACGTCTTTATAAATAGTCTTTAAACATAGCAGTGTTGTGACGTACTATACGTGTGCATATAATGTCCTCAAGGAAATGTAACTCGTCCACAAAGGAAGTGCCGTAGAAGGAACTTTTTCAACCGATTCTTTTGTATCGTTCATCTATCTGGGATCGTTACGAGGACTGATAGAAGAGATAAAGAGATCCAGTGAAGAGCTGACACATTCTGTCACGGGATCATTTTAGTTGTTGCAAGACCGTTACAGAGATACTTAACAAACTCCAGTGGCAGGCATAGTGAGAGAGGCATTGTGTATCACGTGGAATTTTGATAATGAAATTTTGAGAGAGCTTTTCCGGGAAGAGTCAGACGACGTATTACTTCCTCCTACACGTGTCTCTCGAAATGACCACGATGAGAAAATTTGAGAAGTAACAAAGATGCTTACCGGCAATCGTTCTTTCCACGTGCCATTTGCAAGTGGAACAGGGAAGGGGGACGAGTTATCGGTACCAGAAGTACCGTCCACCACACACAGTTAGGTGGCTTGCGGAGTATAATGTAGGCGTAGAACGTCAATGCTGCACTCGCCTTTTGCCGTCCGGTGACTCTGCTATTACCGGATGTGAGACGATATAAGTACATGTGGTGCAAAATCTGATTATCGTATTTACTCGAATCTAAGCCGCACTTTTTTTCCAATTTTTGTAATCCAAAAAACCGCCTGCGGCTTAGAATCGAGTGCAAAGCAAGCGGAAGTTCTGAAAAATGTTGGTAGGTGCCGCCACAACTAACTTCTGCCTTCGAATGTATGTAGCGCTACACAGGCATACTTTGTAGGCACAAAGATAAATACTGGCGCCAAAACCTCTGCGTCAGTAAATAAATTTAAAAAAAAAAAGGTGGAAGAAGAGCTTTTTTTCTCCGCCCCGAGTTTCGACCACTGCATTTTCATACATTATCCAACGAAGTAAATACAAATTCTGTATTGTTCATCTTCGAATGTGGCAGAATTTCAATGTAATACGAAAATCCCACTGGCAAGACTGGGATGTTTGCCAATATGGCCAACTCTACGTTCTGAATTTTTTCCTACCTGTGAGATGAGATGGTTGCTAATAGTAACCTGATGAAATGTGAATCACAGGCAGTATTCCCTTCACCACAAGAATAATACAAATATAAACATTTTGCCATGTATTCTTTCGTGTTTGCTGCTATCTCATTTAAATCCTGTCTGCCTAATAAACTACGAAACTAGAGTGAGACAACAGCAAACACGGAAGAATATACGTATCGTTTCATATTTATATTCGTATTATTCTTATGCCTAATAGTGATACAGTCAGAAATGAAGCACGGCAACTGACTAGATTTTTAAATCTAAGATGACTCTAATTTCTGTGGAGAATTTGATGTGTTAAAGAAGCGGCCGCAAAGATTTTCAAACAGAGAAAAATTTTCGCCTAAGTCTCGTTCAGAACATGTTCTATCATACGCAGTCTATTATTTGGTTCTTTTTGATCATTATCAAAGAAAGCAGCAGTGTAAGTAACAACAAATAGGAGTCTCTTGCCATTGTTTCGCTAATGAGACGATTCCTCTTTTTTAATTGTAAGCGGCGGTAGCGCGCAGCGCACAAAAGCCGCGAGCGGCGACGGGCCGTAAATACGCACTGTCAGAATGCGACAAACAATGCACGACACAGTACAGTAATGCATTTTCAGCTTACAGTGATGTAAACACCTATAACAGAGAAAACTACACTTATCAGATCAAAGCAAAATAAGCAATCGATTCAAACCAGACGAAGCACGTGAAAAAGGAAGGGTACCCGTATAAATACGGACGGAGCGCCTGACGCATAGCAATGGCTACCCGGTAAAGCTTAACTGCTAAGCTTACGACTCGAACCAAACTACTGTAGCTGCATCGTCAGTCATTCGACCTAAATTGTGTCTCATATTACAATAGTCCAACTTTGTTTCGATTTGGCGGTGCAGTCTAAAACTTTTTTCTCCCCTTGTATTTCGAGCCTCAAATTTCAGGTGCGGCTTAGATTCGGGAATTTTTTTTTCCTTTATTTCGAGTCTCATTTTTCAGATGCGGCTTAGATTCGAGTGTGGCTTAGATTCGAGTAAATACGGTAACAGTCTTTTCTAGGTGGATAATGTGTGGAATCCTATTATCTCCACAATTTGCTCTAATCGAAGACTTCGGAGTACACCGATTGCAGCTGTGAGCAGCAAACCCGACAACAGGTGAGTTCCGCAGTTCCACCGTCGGTGACGCTGCCTGGCGGGTAGTGCGGTCTGTCGGTCGTCACGGTCTCGGAGCGTGTGTGGAATACTCGGAGTGCACAAATTTGTTTTGGAACGGTGACATCTCTCACAGTCTTCGACAGCTCACCTGATGATGACTGACAGGTTCCCAGTTGAAGTGTCGTACGTTTAAAAATGACCAGCTGTGAGCCAGAAATTTCTCAAAAATCCACTGAAAATGCGACGTCTTATATTTGCCTGACATGTTAACCATTTGTAACATACACAGAAGTGTCATGAGTGGTGAATTTTGAGTAAAACCTACACATTTCTCTTGTTGCCATGTGAAAATTTGTTTCTTTTGCCAAAACACAGTAGAGTTTATACAGTCTCATCTCACTAACGTGTCGTGCTGACACAGTTGCCAGAGAATTCTGAAGTAGTGGCTTATTAAGTGAGGAAAAGTAAGGTCAACAGCTTATGAAAAAGTACATATTCACTAAGAAAGGGGGGGGGGGGGGGTAATGTCTTCACTTATGTTGTTCCAAACCCTGGGCATTTGTCATTTCACCAGCCAATGATGGCCCGTAAAAATTACTCTCTTTCGTCAAAAAAAGTCTGTAGTTAGTGGAATAACATGGTAGATACTGAAGTTTTACGTAATGACGATATGGCAAAATACTCTCCTCTGTGTGTGCTATCATTTGCCAAAATCTCATTTTGATATCTGAAACTTTATGAAATATTGGGAATGTTGTGAATTGTTGTGGCTTTATTGCTGGCGTGACACGATCGCAAATGAGTGTGCTGTGTCAGATCAATTTTCTCCCGATTGATGACAGATAGATATCTCTACCCAACTCTAAAAATACTTTAATTTGTTAGTTAAGTTTCATAAGCAACAACATATTATGTAATACACAGCAAACGCAAAATCGTAGTGACCTCTATTTTTCATTTCAAACTTTTCTGAATTTTGCACAGTGTCTTACTTCTGTGTAACTGTGACAGTTAACGAAATGGTGTACATGTCATCACGAACATAACACATGATAATAAAGCTATAAGTAAAGCAAAAATGAATTTTTTTTCCTAATAGTCTCTGTAAAATCGTTTGAGAAAGACCGCAAGGTGAAAACACTTGTCAGCATCCCCTTGCGAACAAATGACCAAACTCGTCGAGCGCATCGAATGTAAATTGCTCACTGCACACCGGCTACTATATACTGCACGGGCTCGCAACAGTGAGGTCTGCACCACTGACTGGGGTGAACTCTGCATCTGGCACCTATATTTGTTGCTTATGGCATGTAGGCCTATCCAATTTTACAAATTGTGATCCTCACAGACATTGTGTTCGACAAAATGTTTAGCAAATTGTATGTAATTAGCTTGCCGGTAGATGATAGTTGCTGGCACTGGATGGTGAAATCTAACCCAGTCTCACTAGCAAATTTTTAAAGGGTGGGGGAAAGTACCTGGATTTACTAGTACTGATGTATGAGCTGGAAACTCCACAACGGTCCAGGGATATATAAACAGGTGATAGAGTTTTGTATTTGGGAAACAAAAGATGAGTTCTATGTTATTGCAGAAAATTTTATTTCTAAAGTAATTCTCTCAGTGCCGAGTAAGCACCTTGCAGATTTTGTGTATGATGTAGTCACTTATCTCGAAACAGTTTGACACAAAGACAGTACAAACTTCATCATACGTATCTGCAGGTCCCGACTTCAAGCCCTCAGATGCACCACCACGTCGTCCCACCGCCCACGTACAGACCACTGCAACAACAACAACAACAACAACAACAACAACAACAACAGCAGCAGCAGCAGCAACAACAGCAACAGCAACAACAACAACAACAACAGCTGCTGCTGCAGCGGGCCGGTGCTGCCCCTGTGACTTCGCGCAGCGTGTCGACGCCATCGCCTCTGCAGCAGATGCCGGCCGTGTCGTCGCCGGTCCATCAACAGCCACGCTCTGCCGAGCAGTCTCCCGCCTCTGCAGTGCACCAGTACGTCTCCGTCAACACGTATGGAGGTGTCGTCAGGTAGGTAGCCGCAGAAATGTGTGACCGTTGCCATTTTCCGCGAATGCACCGGTACCGATGGTCAAATGTTACACTTCGTGTCAGGTCTCCCACTATTTGAGGCTCTTCTCATTAAGAATTGTGTTAATTGGTTGCTTCTACTCTCTGATTTGGGTAAGAATGTTATGTCATTCTGATATACAAAATAAAATAAGTACGAAACCGTACACGAGAGATGAAGAGACGTAGGTCCAATTTTGCTTAATGCTGTGAAATAGTCACGAGAAGTGTACCCCAGTGTCACAGTGGCCCTGAATTATTTTCTGGAGAAATTGCCTGAAAATAGAATATTTGATAATGAAATTGGACCCTCATGTATTAAACTCATTTTATTTCATTTCTGTCATGTACTTTTTCAGTCTATATTAGTTTTAATGCATCCAAAACTCAGGATTAAATAAAATTCCCAATGAAAAAACTTGAAAGTGATCTGAATCTGAAGACTCTATTTGCAGTTAAATTAGACGAACATGTTATTCATTTAATGAAATACACATATTAAATGGATAGTTTAAGTTGTCCTCAATTATTCATAAATCCATTCATTCATTAATTCCACACTCTTGATATATGGATTAGAGTATTACTGGCAACTGACAAATACGTTCTGTTAGGGACAGCTGTGTTCCAGTAAGGACCATTCGTACCTCTTTGACTGTATTTTCTTCATCGATGTCTGAAGATTCGGCAGACTGATCAGTTTTGCCGTAGTCCGTAACTTCTGCAGGAGTAGCAGCTTCAGAATCACTTTCGTCATGAAAGTCACTTACGTTGCTTTACATAACTGAGTTCGTCTGACAGTGTTTCCTATATAGCAATATTCAGTTAGTAAAAATTCATTTTTACTTTCCTTTTCGCATAAATGATCTTCATACCTGCAACAGAACAATTACACAGTGTGTACTCCAGGGTCACAGTAACGCTTCAAAAATATTTCTGTCAAATTAATTAAAAAACGATATCTCACAACTTCAAACATCTGTGCTCCACTAGGTTTCACATTGATAGCAGCGTACTATGTGTGGGCAGTGGCGCATTGGGAGGGGGGAAAAAATCTCTAGCGTTAGCATGAGCCTGTGGTAAACTTCTAGGGTTAAGACTGTATTGGTAACTTCCTGACACTGCTTCGTTTGTGGAGAAAAGACTGCAGTCCTCGTTGAACCAGTGGTCAGTTGAAGTCGTGGCTGTTTAACATTTCACTGTAGCAGCCCTTTCTCCACTAATGGAGCAGTGTCTAGATGTTACCAATCCACTCTCAAACAGAACTGGACATACACACCATTATTTCTCATTTAGGGAAATGCAGTATTCGTGTTTTTCTCTTTGTGTAAAGAGACAAAAGACAAAATCTTCCTTGACATTTCTCAAGTATCTGAACTATTTGGTGCTTTTAATGTATCGGAACTACTTGGTGCTTGTACAAAACCTCAACTCTGAACTGTATGTGACATCAGTATATTAAAAAAAAACTTTCATACAACAGTATTAATTTTTGCACAGAATAGTGGCCCAAGGAGTAATCAGAGGAAATTCCGCGATCACCCAAGCTTCTGCTGCAGAGTTGGCAGTGGCCGACTGCTGCTTTCTGCCAGTAGTTCGGCTGTTAATCTGCCATGCTGACGAGTATTTTTACCCTGGATGTACAAATAAATGCTGTGTGAGTTAAACTGTGCCAGGTTTCTCATGCATCATAACTGCTGGTAGCGTGTGTGTGTGTGTGTGTGTGTGTGTGTGTGTGTGTGTGTGTGTGTGGGCGCCCGCGCGGGGAGGAGGGGGTTATATTTCCTCTAACGAAATTGAATGCTTTTTATAGTGACAACAGTCTTTTCAAATTTATGTTCCTTCAAAGGTTATGCTTTGTTGGTCCTTATGTTGATTTGAAAAACTTCAGCTGAAGAAGGGAGGAAGTGACTGGAAAAAGTAAGTTCTGACAGGATACAGTCTAATAAATAATTTAATGAGAAAAAGAGCAGAAACTGTGATGAAGTCATTGAAGGAAAGTGAACGCGCAAAGGAGGAAAAAATAAAAAAAACTACTAAAATTGTAAATGTAGGGGGAAAACTGTTTATTAATACAAACAGAATTTGTGGGTGTTATTTGTGTAATTTTTATAATCCAGAAAATGTAGAAATGCAGTTCAGCCTCATGAAGACAGAAGAGCACATTAAAACTACTTCTTCTTCTTCTTCTTCTTCTTCTTCTTTTTTTTTTTTTTTTCAAATATAAAATGTCAAATAGTTTTCTTGTGTATGAAAGGTACGTATAATATGCAAGAAGATTTATGACAGTACCAAATTATGTGTCCACATCCACTCAAGCTGGAAATCGGAGGAACTCATAGCTCCCAGGCGAGGCCACATGGCCTAGATAGAATTGCTGTATGACAGCATGGAAATGGAAGACATACATGGCAAAGTGGAACAGAGCTCATGTGCCCATAACAATCTGTTATATTGGTTCTCTCTTGTAAGATTTTTGTTAAAATAGTAGGCTCAATTGGAGAAAAGGCAGTTAACTTGTAAAGAATTTAGTCACAGTTTTGTTTTTGTTGTTATGTCATTATAATGTAGACAAATATTACGAGGCTCACTCCAAAGGAAAGGCACACTATTTTTGTAAAAATACAGTTTTCATTCTGCATGTGTGAAAGTTTTACAGTGTGTAGATACATGCTTCCAGCTTGTTTTCAAACTTTGTTCAACCTGTTCCCTGAGTGGCGCTGTCACAGCATGTCTTCAAGATGGCTGCTACACTTGATGTTCATTAGAAGCAATGTGCTGTCATAGAATTCCTGTGCTGTGAAAACGAGACAGTGGGAAACATACACAAGAGGTTGATAAAGGTGTATGGAGATACTGCTGTCGATCAAAGTACAGTTAGTTGGTGGACAAGCAGGTTATGTGATGAAAGTAGGCACGGCAATATTGAAGACTGTCCTCGCAGCGGCAGGCTTCGTACTGCACACACGCCAGACAACGTGCAGAGAGTTAACGAATTGGTGACTGCTGAGAGACACATCACAGTGAACGAATTGTCATGCTACGTTGGGATAGGGGAAGGAAGTGTTTGCAGAATACTGAAAGTGTTAGCATTAAAAAAGGTTTGTGCCAGGCGGGTTCCCACAATGTTGACAATGGCTCACAAAGAAACAAGAAAAACAGTATGCGGCGAACTTTTGGAACAGTACGAGAATGGTGGAGATGAATTTCTTGGAAGAATTGTGACAGGTGATGAAACATGGCTCCATCACCTTTCACCAGAGTCGAAGAAGTAATCAATGGAGTGGCATCATGCAAATTCACCCAAGGAAAAAAAAATTCAAAACCACACCTTCTGCTGGAAAAGTTTTGCTATGGTGTTTTTCGATTCCGAAGGACTTTTGCTTGTGGACATCGTGCCAAGTGGAACCACCATAAATTCTGATGCATATGTGACAGCACTGAAGAAACTTCAAGCTCGACTGAGTCGTGTTCGACCACATCGGCAAAAGTAGGATGTTTTTCTGTCGCACGACAATGCACGGCCACATGTCAGTCAAAAGACCATGGAAACAATCCCAAAACTTGGATGGACAACACTGAAACACCCGCCTTACAGTCGTGACCTGGCTCCATGTGACTATCATCTCTTTGGGAAACTGAAAGACACTCTTCGTGGAACAAGGTTTGAAGATGATGACTCCCTTGCAAACGCTGCCAAACAGTGGCTCCAACAGGTTGGTCCAGAATTTTACCGTTAGGGTATACAGGCGCTGGTTCCAAGATGACATATGGCAGTTGAGAGGGATGGAAATCATGTGGAAAAATGAAAATATTGTTCCTAAAGGATGATCTACACACTGTAAAACTTTCAAACATGTAAAATGAAAGATGGATTTTTAAAAAATAGTCTGCATTTCTTTTGGAGTGACCCTCGTATAATATATTTACCTATCTATATTAAATTTTGCTTGATGGAACTAATTAATAAGATTTATTACTTTTGTGATAAGATTTACAATCTAAAAAAACAATTAACAATAATTTTTTGATAAAAAGAAATAACAGTTTTTATGAGGTGTCACAAAGCTCTTCCTCTCAGCGTCTTTGGTCTGTGCAGCAGATGCCACAGTGGCCAGGCCGTACCAATGCGGAAGACAAACCCTCCAGCCGCAGCACTAGCTCACCTCGTACGAAATAAAATGATAACGACAAGAATCAAAACCCTGTGGAAAACATGAAATGTATGGCATAATAGTCAATTAAAGAATTTTGTCATTACCGGTGATTGCACTAGTGGCAGGAGTCAAATTGCTAGTGCTAATATTTCGTATCATTACACGGTCCCAGAAGTGAGTGAGACCACGAGGCGTAGGAAAGTGGGATGGTACGGCAAATGGATTTGGGTGAATTTTCAGGATTCAGTAGGGAGTACAGACCACTGAAAAGTGTGTGTTATGACACAGCACTAGGAGTGTTGCCTCTCTTCGTCTACCCCGGGTGGGGCACCGGCTCCCACTCGTGGTGATCCTCAGTCACGCACCTGCCTTCACGCCACGTGTTGTCAGCTTTGAGACGTCGCCGTGTGTGGTGGGCAGTGCACAGTATGGCAAACGTGGCATCTTAATGGACTCGAGCAGACCCACAAACGGCAGATGAGTCTCCCATTTCTTCGGCACGTTGTGACACGTTACGGTGCTGACATTTTGTATGTCGCCAGTGGAAGGGCAAGTTTGTGGCTAGATTTCTGGGTCACCTCACATTTTTAACACTGTGTCACACTTTCACTGTGTCTCGTAGGCTTTTGTGTATCTCGATAAATTTGAAATATTGGAGAGGATTGTGAAGAAACTTCTAGTTCCACTGAGAACCCCGAAGTGTAGGCTTGTAGGAGGCAGTGGTGAAGTATATCAAAATGTAGAGGAAAACAAGCAGCAGAAACTGTTAGAAAATATTATCTGTATTTCGAATATATGTAGATAGTGGGTGACAATATACTAATCAAACAGAGCTTTTAAGTACTGCCCATGAATTTGATAAAGGTCAGAAAAATGTAGAAGATGAAAGAATCAGAAATTTGATTTAGTTAATTAGATAACTAAAGCAGCATTATCAAGTGAAGATTGACGATAACTGAGTTCTGCCCCCTGCCCCTATTACAGTATAGATGCCCTACTGTGACCCAGAATTATACTTCTCCTTCAACTAGTAACTCTTACATTTCTGAAATTTTGAGTGATGATAAATATTCTTATGAATGTTCTCACGATTTGTGCTAGTTTTTCATTCTCATCCTAAAAAACTCTCAGGGACAGAGTTCCTCATAAAAATTTCCGCTTTAGTGAGATTTATGTACTGTTTATTATCTGATACTCAAAGCAGATCACCACCGGTCGCAAGGACGCCGACGACACCGTCACCTCGATACCACCTGCAAGACTCGTCGCCACCCCCACTGTCGTACCAACAGTCGGCGACCACTTTCGTGCACAGCTATGCAAAACCTTCGATCAAGCAAGAGGATTCACCAAAACAGGTATACTGTGTGGCCTTCAGATGTATTTTGTTTCTTAAATTTGCTGTGTGATCCTTTGAAAAAGAAAAGTATTTCCTTTATTTGCTTGTAAACAGTTGGTTGCTAGTCGATAGGAATATAATGGGAGGAGGGGGTGTAGGAACAGTTATTAATATCTCTAGGGATTGAAAGGAGATTATTTATTCAGGAGGCAGAAAATTCAGTTCCCCAGCAGTTTTCAAGGAAATACTATGATAGCTAGCATCTACACTCTTGTAAAGGAAAGCCACTGCTACTGAAATGTTAATTGCTAAAAGTAGTACTGATCACGCTGCTGAGCCACCCTGCGGGACACGATAAGTTGTGTGTAAACCTAACTCTGTGTTTGTGTATTTTACTGTTATGTCAGTGTTTGTCCGGTTCTGTGCTGTTCGCTGTATGTTGTGATACTTCATTTGAATAACTCCTTACATACCTTATGGATCAAAATTAATTAATTAATTAAATTAAAATATTCTAAGTGATCACAGAGACCATTGTCTTATCCATAAAGTAATGTGTGTGGTGCCCTTAGCTTACTACACTTGCCAAATAAAGCAGTTTTGCTGTCACTGAGACGTGGAAAGTTATACGACCACCATGTCTCTCACAAGAGATTAGTCGTATTAAATGTTCTCGGTGCACGTGTCACATTAATTCTCTGTGCAAATCCAATCTTATGACAGGATCCACTGTTATCCTCGTTAGTAAAACGACCAACTGCCATAAAGGTAACTGACTTGTACAGATGTAAATCATGTAGTGTTGTGTACTGTACAGGACATACTTCTGTACAGTCTCTAAATATCAGGTGCCTACTTCCACCCATTGCAGAGTGAATCCTTTAGTCAAAGTTGTTGGCACAATACAACACAATATCAACAAACGGCACGCCTCCTCTTATATAAAGGAATATTGAGTAAATTGTACACATCTTAAGCAGACACGGGATTAAAATTTTCTTTCAGCCACCTACGAAAATCTGAGATACGTCGTGTATAGGACCAGTAAACCACCGATTCTTTAAAAAGTTGAACTGCCTTGTGTAGAACATCTTCAGACATCTTATTACTTTACAAATGAGTTAACATTTAATATTAAACTTCTGTGATGTAAGTGATAATAATAATATAAATAAATAAATAAATAATCTAGTGAAAAAGGGCTCTAAAAAGCTTACCTTAAGTGCTATGAGGACTTGCTCACCTTTGCTGATGTGAAACACATCTCTTCTACTGACCAAGTGCTCATAGCTCTTAATGTATACAGTTTAGAGCCCATATTTTCCGGACCTTTTTGCTCTGAACCATCGTTCTTGTAATATCTCTGAATATTGACCGTTTCTCATGGGACACGCCGTGTGTAGATACTTTAGGCAAATATTGTCGGTAGTAAAAAATAATAAATGTCACCGTATCTGATGCCGAAGTTCAACTGTGTGAACGGCGAGAATGTAATAAGTGATAAACTTCTTTCTTTTCATCGTTTCGTGGCTGTTGCAAGCGAGAAAAGAATTTTGTAAATTTTGAAATTGTGTGTAAAGTTTGGCGGAAATCGCTAAGCGCTCTCGTTCCCGTATGCTGTAAGAATATACTCTGTGTATCTGTATACTGTCAAGTTATGCTGGCTAAGGACAAACACACTGTTTCTAAATGTAATACTTGTTGTAGTGCGTTAAATTTTAAACATAAGATTACGTCTCTTAATGAGTAGACAGACAGGCCAACTCTCCCGATTTAAGCGGGAGACTCCCGATTTTTCCTTCTTCCTCCCGATCTCCCAACCGTGAAGACCGATCTCACGATTTTCAGAGCAGTTTCAATACTTTCCTTACTATTTGAAAATCCTGCCCCTTCGATATATCGGTGGATGACAATGTACGGCTGCTACTCGTCTATGTTAACTTGGAAGATTCGTGCGGTGGCTGTCGGGAGCGGCAGTAGGCGTAGCTCGCACTTCGTATCTACGAGGAAGTAAGGAACTTATCGTTGGCAGCTTTTGGAGACAAATGAATATCTTTCAATCGGTGCCAATTTCCTCCACTTCTGGTAGCATCAGTGCAATCGTAAAATTATTGTGGACAAGGAGTAGTCGACAGTCGTTGCTAGCAAAGTGATTAGCGTTGTTCTTTCTACAAGGAAGTGTTGCCAAGTTGGGGGATTTCCTCGTAAATTTAGGGGGAATTAAGCTGCCTGGGGGAAATTAGAGGGATAAATGTTTAGCGGGGGGGTGGGGGGATATTTAGGTTTACTACCCGCCCCTCCACTCGACAAGACAGTGTGACAAATTATTCAGGGGAGGTTGAAGTGCAATATAGGGGGAAACTAAATAATAGTTTCTCAAGATGCAAATTGTTTCAAGCAAATGTTCTTTAGCCATCAGGGGGGACATCAATCAGCACGATTGCCTTCGTTGTAGCTTTGCTTTTTTTTAAATAGTACCCTGTATTTTTTATTCGGTAATTCATGTCCTCTCCAAAAGACCTATTCAAAAATGTGCCGCAGTGTACCTTTCACTGAAACACAACATTATTAATTACATAAAACAACATTGACTTTGAGCCTAGGATCACATACTTGTCCACTTGCTGGAGTTCTCAGAAAACAAATGAAAACCAAGTAATAACATAACACAAAATTAACTTTGACTCTCCTGTACCATTGCCAAGGAGTAGATCATTCAAAGGTTCTCAAAGTGGTGACCCTGGACACCGATATACTGTTGCACTTGTTGAAGGAAAGATATACTGTTGCACTTGTTGAAGGAAAGAATTATTTACTGCTTCCAGTGATGCTTGCTGAAGAGAATTATAAGCAAGCACGATGCGTTCCTGCACGTCCTCTGAAGTTGTTGGAATATCGCGATAGACAACATCTTTAATGCATCCCCAAAGAAAAAAGTCCAGAGGGCTTAAATCAGGAGACCTAGCAGCCCAAGTAACTGTTCCTCCTCGACCAATCCATCTGGCAGGATACCTTCGATTCAGAACATGACGCGCATGCATGGCATTATATGCTGGACATGCATCGTGTTGATACCAGATAAGCATTCTGCTTCTTAGCGACACTTCACCAGAAGAAGAGGAAGAATTCATCTTAGGAAGTTTGCATACGCTGTACCATTTAGACTACCGTTGATGAAATAAGGGCCAATAATTGTAGTTCCAAGCATCCTTCACGAGACATTAACTCTCCATTGATGCTAATGTTTCACCTGTCTAAGCCATCGTGGGTTGTCGCTGGACCAGTAATGCGTGTTCCTTGTATTTACCTGTCATTTGATTGAAGAGGAACATTCGTTGGTAAATAGAAGATTGGAGAAGAAGTTCGGGTTGGTGAGGATTTGCTGCTGTGCCCACTGACAGAACTGTACACGAGTCTGGAAATCATTCCCGTGCAATTCTCAATGTAGGTGTACACGGTAAGGATCGAACCGGTGATGTGTAACAATCCAATGTACACTGGTTTTAGGAATGCCAAACTCGTGTTCGAGCTGTCGTGTGCTCACATGTGGATTCATAGCAACAGAAGTGGGAACAGTAACTTCGGCAGCTTCACCTGTGGGACTGCTACGATGATCGCGTTGTCGTGAGCCGAAACTTCCCGTTTCCCGAAACATCACAAGATGAGAAAACATCAGTCGGGAAGGTGGTTTCTTGTCAGGATATTGCTCTCTGTACAGTTCTGCCACCTGCGTAGCATTTCGCCTACCTTCAGCAATAACAATAAAAGAAGCTTTATGTTGATGCAGTTTGTAGTAAGGACAGCCTTTACTGTATTCCGACTCAACACAACATTATTTAAAAGGACTAAACTACTGTGCTAAATGTACCCATACCTTCTCTTTGTTTGTGTATATTCTACTCACACAACTCTACAACTGACGATGGTTTACGGAATAACGGGTGTGCATTCTACTTATGTTTACATTTGTCCTATGTCAATGTCAGCACATGGATGTCTTCTATTACCCCGAGTACGTGCACGAAGTGCTTGGAGCAACAATGTCAATGTTGTGTTATGTAATTAATAATGTTGTGTTTCAGTGAATGGTACACTGTGATAAATTTCTGAATATATCCTTAGGAGAGGAAAGGAATTAGTGAATAAAAGATACAGGGTGCTATTTTAAAAAGTCATACCGCTGTTCATATCTTTGTAAAAAGCAAAGCTACAACGAAGGTAATCGTGCTGATTGATGTCCCCCCTGACGGCTAAAGAACATATGCTTGAAACATTTTGTAATTCGCATCTGGACAAACAGTTATGTAGTGTGGTCAAAATAAATGGGACACCATGTGTATTGAAGATACATATTATGGCTGACATTGTACGCAGTGAAAAACCATTAATTCACAGTATTATATATTTAACTCTCAGAATATTCCTACAGTCTCCATTTGTCATGTCTATTTGTGAACTGACGTTAACATATCGATGTATCTTATATGTTAATGTCACTTTATGAACAAATGTGACAAATACAGGTCGCAGAAATATACTGACTGTTAATTATGTCATACTGTGTTAATGCTTTTTCACTGTGCACAGTGTCAGCCGTACTATGTATCTTCTATATGTGATACGATGACTGGTTTATAAGACCAGAAATATGTTTTTGCGACGACGACATGTGACAGACAGGTAACATATATTTTAATGTTTCAACTTGTACTGGAGAATAGCTCACAAGCTGAAATCATGATAATGTAAAATAAACGAACAGTTAACGACCAAATGACAGAAATTTCTTTCAGAAAGTTCTGTATGACTGTGGTCCCCCATGAAGGAAAGAGTATCATTTTTATTCCAGAACCGGTGAACCCAGCATTCCTTCGCAGTTGCTAAATATGCGTGGGAATTCGATATACTTTCTGATTTTCCCCCCCCCCCTCCCCCACTGTATGC
This sequence comes from Schistocerca americana, assembly GCF_021461395.2. Taxonomy (NCBI): domain Eukaryota; kingdom Metazoa; phylum Arthropoda; class Insecta; order Orthoptera; family Acrididae; genus Schistocerca; species Schistocerca americana. The sequence continues at coordinate 195,163,258 of NC_060128.1, forward strand.
CCCCTCCCCCTTTCTCCATATTGTCCCGCCCCATTTTCTGCCTCTGTCCATCTACTCCAACTTTCTCTCCGATCTTGAACTTTGTTTATTGTTATCGCAAATTCAGAATCCTTCACAGTTTTTTAATCTAAGCTCATAAGCCATAAATACATTTCTGTTTTCTATGGAAATAGACTACAATGAAGAAACAAAACAGCACATTGTAATGTAGTCAGTTTTTGTGTGAACATAATGCAAAAGAATATGTACGGGTGAAACAATTTTTCTCATGATTTAAGCACCCTGCTGCCATAGTTAAAACCTACTGTGAGGAAGAAAACAAAACCGCACATTTTCACCGCGGAGCACAACACAACATTTTCTTTCTGGCATTTGGTTAACAGAAAACCTGTACATTATTGTTTAAAAATATATAGCCTAAGTCCATATGGATGTTTATTAGAGTGTCCTGTAGAAATTTGATGTAAATTGGTCAAGAACTTTGGTAACAATGTTTCCTGTTTATGTATCCCATATATTTAGATGTTCTAAGGTGGCGCTCTGGTAGGTATATAAAAATATGTGCGTATTTGAATGCAGCATTGTGTCAAAAATTCCAAGCAATCGGCGAAGAACTGTCAGAGATTTAAGATTTTGTACAAACATGTACATTTTTAGTTATATAGTCGACTGTCTAATAGGTAGTGAAACACGACGGTAAGTCCGACTCACACTAGCGACGGTGTCTGTCGTAGAACACAGTCGCTCATCAGAGAGTAACAGTAGCCCGAGCGTTCGTATGCCAGGACCGCCCTCTCTATGTTCGGCAGTACCCGCCCGCAGTGACGGTGAAGACGGAGCCCGCGGATGTGGACCGGCTGGTGTCGCAGGTGCCGCACCTTCCCCACCAACACCCCCACCACCAGCCGCCCCCGCAGCCGCAGCAGCAGCTCCTCTACCAGCCGAAGGCGGAGCCTCACTCTGGACAACCGCCACCCAGCTGCAAGTACCACCCGGGGGTAAGGCGAGTGTGTCGCACTGCACGTAAGGGCGTGGCAGTTTGAGAATGTGTGTAGTCGTATTCCTTAGGTAGAGTTTCGGTTTCTCGTGTCGACGAGAAAATAATGAACAGTTCTCAAAACCACAGCTTTTGTTACTAGTTAATACTATTTAAAGACATTCAGCAAAGGGAAGAGGAGGTAGATGAAGGTGAAATCGGAGATAGGATATGCAAGAACAATTTGACACGATACTGAAAGAGGTATTCTCTAGTAGCTAATACATATGTGGTTATCACTGAACCGTCAGCTAAATAAGTCACAGTTGTAAAATACCGACATACATCATTTACAGAAGAATGGAAAACTTTGTTTGAAGAGACCAATCTTGGAGATAAAGAGCTGCCGACCTCGTCAATTATGAGGTTGGTTTCTGAAGAAATATAGGAACGTGCAGGGCAAGTTAAACAAATGCAGACCTACATCTGTATCAGTTGAAATTCTGAATAAAGTACGGAGAGCGAAAGATTATCTACAACTTTTACAGGAACCGGAGTACAGTTGTAAGACTCAGAGGATGTGAAGAGGTAGCAATGGTTGAGAAGGGACTGAGAAAGAGTTATAGGCTGTTCCCCATATTGTTCAATCTGTATAGAGAATGGATGATTTCTTGAAAAGAAGATATAAGATGATCACAACAAAAGTAAAACAAGCCTGATGGATTGTAGTTAAATAAGGTGATGCTGAGGGAGTTAAATATTGTGATGCTGTGGGAATTAGATCAGGAAGTGGAACACTAAAAGTAGCAGATCAGTTTTGCTATTTGGGCAGCAAATGCAGATTGGTATATAAGTTTAAATGTTTTGGCACAATTTTTTGAAAGTTTTTATCTGGTGTGTAGCCTCATATAGAAGTAAAAGGTGGACAATAAAAAGTACTGAGAAGAGGAGAATAGAAGCTTTAGAAATACTGTTTTACCAAAGAGTGCTGAAGATTGGGTGGGTAGATTGAGTTACTGATTTAGAGGTATTAAGTTGAATTGGGAAGGGAAGAGCTTTTTGTTACAATTCAACTAAAATAAAGATATCAGTTGATAATGGCACACCCGGAGGCATTAAGGAATTACAGTAGGTTTAGAGGGCAGTAGTTATGTCGAGATAAATTGCACGAGACAGCTTGCAAACCACAACGACAACACCGTTAATACTGTTTGTTCATAAAGTACTTGGGGACTGACGTCTTCACATGTTCGAGCAATTCAAATTGAGGTGCCGGAGTGCTGAAGGAAAAATGTCATTAATTCTCACTTGTAAATATTCAACAATCTGAGTTTCTTATTAGCGTAAGTATTGTCTCAGTTAGTAGGATTGGTTCAGTGTAAACATGTTAAAAATGAGAGAAATATTTACATTCTTTTTAATGGAAAATGTACGCAGCTGAACATTCCCATAAAAAGTGTTCCATTACGAACGATGACAGAAACACACGGGAATGTTCTCCTTAAACCCAGTGTGATACTACAGAACTCGGGACACAGTTCCAGTCAAAAAATTCACCTCAAACATATATCTGTGTTATGAAAGGGGGAGGTGGGAAGCAAAGTTGAACTGTTCTGTAACTTTGCATCTTTTACGGTTGAAGTGATAGTGGGGATATTGTGTGTTATATAATTTTGATCTCATTAGCAAATTAACAATTGCTTAACTCAAATTCTCTGTAGGAAATGTGTGAGTGATGTATATTGTACTAGTACACAGCTGGCAATTAAACTTGTAACACAGTGAAGACTGCGTACAAAATTGCAACCTAGTGAAGACGGTGTGTGACAGACATAAAAAAGGCACAGCGTGCGAGTATCGAATTGACGAGTTCAGGAGAGCCGTATTTTATACCGCGCGAGAGGTACAAGTGCTCGACGCGATGTGCATTTCGAACACTCGGGCGTCGAGGATCATACAGTTACGTCACGTACCTCGAGTAGGGAAATGGGTCGGTACGTGGCAATAGAAGTACCCAGTGTGACGGCACTGGGTGCTGCTGGCTAGATGACATGTTCACCTTCATTTCGCGTAGCCAGTAATTTTTGTGCTGGCCGTTAAATTTTTAACAAGTACTGTGCTGTACCGTCAAGGTCTCTGTGACGGTACCTTTCGAGAAGATAACCTGCGACGACACGTTGCTCGTGCCGTCCCGATCTGCCTCGCTGCTGGAAGTGTTCGACTGTCGCCTCGACCAGAATGTTTTAAACGTGCCTCACTCGTCAAATAAATGTCCAGTCACGAGTTGCCGAGAGACTGGTGCTTCGGCACTTCGCGGCCATTCAGTCGGTGAACTCTAATGTAGAGTGACACTGAGTGACGTACACGCTATCCCACTGTACTCTTTACCCACAAAGAGGAAAATTTTGTTAAAAATTATATCATTCCATGTTGGTGTGGTTGCAGAGCAACCTTCTATTGTTACTATTTAAAAAACAGTTGTAGGTTGCACAGTGTTCTGAATTAACTCGAGAATGACTCATTTTGCACGGATAAGCCATCCTCAGGTTATCTGAAAATATAAGGGGACAAAAACATTACAGTAAATGTGGCGTGGTCCTTTCTGGAGTGTTGTAAAATCAAAATAAACTTCAAAATCCAATCGAATAAAATTATATACACAAACATAATGTAACATTGTAATATCAGAAATTTTCTGCCAAAAAGCATTTGTCAAGAAGACAGACACCGAATAAAATGTAGTAAAAGGCAATCTGAATGGAAACAAATATTAAACATCAGTGAAATACAATCATGGGGATAAGGCACAAGTAGAGGACAAAGGAGAAACTGAAAAATGCGTAGTACCTCGCGGAGGCACGACAGACACAGCAGGGCAGAACGGGACCTCGCATGCAAACTCTACACGTAACTGTATGCTAAAACGACCCCGGAGGCCTGTCTGTACACGTATAGTGTGTACGTACGAATGACAGGAGGTCGTGCAAAATATTGGGCTAGTAGTAATGACAGTTGCCACGTGGCACTGCCTTCGAGTGTGCAGTGTAATAACAGTGGGCATAAAATTCAAATAGTAATGGATAAATTAAGAAATAAATAAAAATGTAATAGAGTATATGGGAATATACACAATGCAGATTGTGCTAGATCAAAAGCTTTGTGCAGAGGCACAGAAAACCCTTTTGCTCAAAAGCAGTGTGAAAGAATAATGAAATAAAATATGTAATAGCTAAAACGTAACAATGCTAAAAAGATAAAATACAACTGCATACACATGACAAGTGACCAAGATGCTGGTAATAAAAAGCTAAAGCCAACAAATTGTTTAAAAATGGGAAACATAAAATCGTGAGAGAACCTGGTTTTTGCCTGATAACTGGTTATTGAGTAATATATCTTTCATATCGTGTGAACGTTAAAGTATTTCTCTCTCTTCGAGCGGATTGAGCCTCTATCCTTTGGGAGCATGGAGCAAAACCCCTAAGTTCCATGTCCTTCTGAAACCTAGTTTTAAAAGCCCTTCCCTTTGGGCCAATATAAGCTGCTTGACATTCATAGCAGGTGGGCATATATATACCAGAGCAGCATATTTATCATTATGGGGACACTCATTATGATTGTATTGATATTGGGTGTTGTTAGAGGTGGTGTACACTGTTCTTATATTTTGACCACAGAAGAGTTTAGCTGTGGCATAGGACACATTCCCTAATATCCATTTTTCGGTTTCTCCTTCGTTCTCTGCTCCTGCCTGATCCCGGCGATTTTATTTCATTAATTTTTAATATTTTTTTCTGTATAGGTTGCCTTTTAGTACATTTTATTCGATATCATGCATTCTTGACTTTGCTTTTGACAGAAAATTTCTGATTTTTTTCAACACTAGCTACTTAATGTTCCTCTATATAATTTTACTCGATCGGTTATTCGAGCTTATTTTGCTTTTATGGCAGTCTGGAATAGGACCACACAGAATGTAATGTTATTGTCCTCATATTTTGAGGTAATCTGATGACACTCTGTCCAGGTGAAGTGTGTCATTCTCGAGTTAATAAAAAGCATTTTGCACGCTGTGACTGTTTTTTATAGTAGAATTTTGTTATTCGCTACACTTCTTGGTGTTACAGTCTAATGGACAACAGTGTATTTTTCACAGTAGAGTTCATTTTATGCCCACGTATGTTCAACTCCACTGAATTTCTTGAAAGGTCAATAGCTTTTGAGTATGTTAGCAAGATTGGGTGTCAGAGGAGTACCAGTGGTTTACTCGAGCTTCCGATTGCACCGAGATTCAGGCATCTGTGGCTGCAAACAACTTCCGCCTGTAGCAGTTCAGATTCTTGTGCTTCACCTCACTTTTGAGGCATGGGTCATAGTTTTGAAAACAGAATGTTTGTCTTTTATATTTCTTGAGACGTAGTCTGTTAGTGTTCCAATCACAGTCATTGGTAAGTAGTTGTGTAATATATGTACATGTAAATTTCACACTTTTCTAAAATTTTTCACAAGGGAGCGGCTTCGGACCACGGTCAGCTGATTCGGCTGATGTTTGGCAGGTTGTTTGTGTACTACAAAAATGGAGAACTCTTAAAATATGTGTCCCACCCTTGCCTGGAAAAAAAACTCTTACAACTATTGCTTAAGCACCTGTACCACCATTTATCTACCTAAGTCTTTTTCACAAATTATTTTTGACGTGGTTCATAAGTGACCTACCAAATGTGAGCCGAGTTGGTTTGCTGGGTCTGGGGCTTTCCCCATGTCAGTGGCAATGGCAGTTAGATGCAGTTATTGGTAAGTCTTTCTTCACATTTCCAGTTCCCCATCTGCCCTGATAATAAGGAATGTGAGCAGTCGTACTGTGTTAATTATGTATATTTTCCAAATGTGTACTTAAAAATCGTGTTACGTGCACATTGCCTGTAATCTTCATTTTTTTATCAGTGTCTTCTCATAATTTAGTCTGAAGTGCAGAAATGAAGGAAACTATAGAGTTTCCACAGCAAAAATTCTGCAAATACTGCACTCTAAAATACTTGTAATTACTGTAATAACATGAAAGCTGAATCCTTAAACAGATATAGGAAAAAATGTCAATAGTAGTAGTAGTGCTGCATATTTTTTGCGTATTTAAATTACTTCATAGGCACACAATAACATTGTGGAAATGATAAATTGGTACTAACTGCATAAAGGGGACACAGAGTCACATACAGAAACAGTGTGGGGGGGGGGGGGGGGGGAGGGGACAGTTAAAATATTAATCTTCCGGACAAGGGCCTTTTTCCGAAATAGAAACTACACACAACTCACACATATGTGGGCACTGCCTCAGGGTGCTGGAGCTGGGAGACAATACTCACATTTGAGAGTTGCATTTGTGTGAATGTGCATTTGTGTGGTTTCTATTTCAGGGGAAAGACCTCGTTTGAAAGTTTTCACTATACATTTCTGCAATTCGAGACCACTTCTGTGTGGTGACTAACGATTTGCTCTGTCCATATTGTATTTATTCCATCCAGCAATTTCTCTTGCTTGACAGTCATACAGTTTACTTACAAGCTGAGCCACCGTATAAAAACTCTAGGTTTTACAGTCAGTTACTATAGTGAGAGGTGCATAACGAGAACAGCTGTGAATATTGAGCTAAGCACTGCTGTTTCCATTGACTGATTACAGCAGAGAAGAAGGAAACTGGAGGAGTGCCTCACCGACATCACACTTGAGTCTGCCGCTTTTCTTTCCTCATCTTTACTGTCTCAGTTTGTCTGCATTTTCTGTGTGATTCTTAATTATTGTGTCCACTACCTTTTTCTATACATTGTTTGTACCGCATGTTATTTTCCTTAGGTTCCGTGTTTCCCCGATACACTAGTCGGAATTACCTCTGTCGACTTTATTCGAATACTTTATAACGGACACTCGTTTTTTTACCTATCTCTCAGTCCCAGATTTCAATTAACGTTTTGTTTCTGTCACCACCTCTTTGTGTTGCTTTACTATTTGGTTTTTATGGGAGGGCACGTGTTCTAGTGATTTTAATGTGTAGTGTCTGCCCTCATTTACAATACGGGCCTAATACGGGTTACTCTTTAATTTAGTACGGCTTTTTAATTATTACTCACCAGTAGCGGAAGTTTTTTTAATTCTGTAGTGTCGAACTCTCACCTCGTAAAGCTATTCGACCGACGTACAAATATATTTCCAGACTAGGTGCGCAATTTGTATTCTCACTTCTACATTCGTATCTGAAAAAGTACATACAGTGTCACGTCGGGAGGTCAGGTCGAGCGCACGGTTTCGAAGTAGCCGCACGTTCAGCCGGCGAGAGGAGCCAGTTTTCGATGTACTCTGCCTCGCAGAGGGACGGGAACGGGGTCCGCTCCCGAGGAGAGGCAGAGTATTTTCAGAGGTAGCTGCGGAACGGGCCACCCGTCCCTCTCGTCTCGTTCGGACGGCGACAGCTACAGCGGGGTTGCCACAGGTGCGCCCCGCGGACGACTCGCAGAACGTGCTGCTGAAGCAGCTGCTGCAGAACGCGGGCTGCGCGTCGGGCGGCGCGGGCGCGGCCGGAGGCGGCTGCGGCCGGGCGCCCCCCGCGGCTCCCCTCCCCCCGACCTCCGCCTCCGCGGTGACCGTGCCGTCCCTGGAGCAGCAGCTGGCGCGGCCGGTGCCTCCGACGCCCTCGGCCCTGCTGCCTCCGCTGCTGGACGAGCGGGCGCGGCCGCCCCCGCCCCCGCAGGCGCAGCAGCGGGCCGCGGCACAGGCGCCCCGGCGTCCCGACGTAGGCATCGCTCTGCTCTCCTGTCGCACGCACGGTGTACTCGGTCTGGTCAAAGTGTGCTTTCTTTGCTCTGCACTCCACTCGGTACTAACACTGTAGCTACCACTTCCAGGTCTGCTTATCCACCTGTTATTTTTCTCATTTCTTTTTACGGTTCTCGATGTGTAGACAGTGTAGTGAAGCCACCTTCTTTTACGTACTTTCACTTTTATTTTTGGGTGTGATTGTCCTCGTAAACATTATTTTTATTTTTTGTGTCAGACGTTTGCAGTCGATTTAAAATTCTTCGAGCGAACGGAGAACAAGTGAAATAGAATATCTAAATTAATGTAGTGTCTGGTAGGTGTATTCACTTTCTCGCGTTAGATTGTTCTCAGCTCGTTCGAAATGCGCATTCTGACACTAGCCTCTTAATATTCCACAAACAGTTCAGCTCGTACGAAAAAGGTTTTTGACTCTCTCCTTCTTTCCATCAGTCGAGTAATGAGAATGTCCAGAAGTTACGAGTAAAATAGGAAGAGTGGGAATCCTGAACTGACTAGTCATCTTACAGATAAGATGTCAATCAGTAGGTGACCGTATAAATGAGAGTTCCAAAAGGAGCAGTCAGGAGTGTAGCAAAGTATTCTTCCTCACTCGGTGTGCTATCGTGAATCGTATTGTAGGTGACTATCTAATACAGGACGTAGTGCATATTCACTCACTTGTCATTCTGCTCTTCTGGGCCGTTATACAATCTTTGCCATTTGCCAGTTTATTACTGTGTTCTGTAATTGATAACCTTACTCACCTGTCTCGTTCTATACAAATGAACAGAACTTCACAATGCTCTCTTCTCATATAGCATGAAACATCATTGTAGTGTCATTGTCACAGAATGTGTGTGTGTGTGTGTGTGTGTGTGTGTGTGTGTGTGTGTGAGAGAGAGAGAGAGAGAGAGAGAGAGAGAGAGAGAGATAAAAAATGACAAGATTGGAAGGACGTATGACTGACTGTCCTGTCACCTTAAATCAAGAAGTCATATGAATAAATCAGATTGGACTCAGTGTGGCAGTAAGACCATGACTGCACCCTTTTTTTACAACACTGGAGGGTGGGAACACACACACATTGTGTTTTATAAAACTTGCAGACTCTCGTACCAGATAGACTACGTACACAAATCGCAAATTAAGAGTACTGTGACAGAGGTGATCCACATACTGACAGTTTGCATGCTGAAAACGAAAGGAGGATTTTTCAGGATTATCTACCCAGACTAGTATGACCAGTGCTTTGCGTGGAAAATAAGGAGACGTAAAATTGAAGTAGTTCTGATTTTCCTGTAAGACCCAAACTCATAAAATGGAGAACAATTCATAGAATGGTAGTTACACCTTCAAGTGTCTAAAGACTGGAAAAAATAGAAATTCTGATTGATTACACAAGGAATTTATGAACTGAATCCTAGTGTGTGTACATAAAGAAAGTGAAAAACTCTAAAATGCCTAGATCCGTAAAAGAAATCTCAAATAGGCGCAACTTTTTCTCCGACACTCGGAAGTGGGATAATTGGCACAGATGTCACTCCCGTGTTCGGCAGGATGCAGACTACAGACTAGATGGCGGCAATAGTGCAGTTTGCTCTCCTGTAACGTGATTAGGAAAAGCTCACCTACGGATTTCCACACTTAGCAATCCGCACGATATCTGATACTGCGGTAGATACAGAAGTTCCGTACAGATACGAGGCAATCCTCCCCAGAAATTAACCGGTGAGATGACGGGCCAATTCTCTCTGTCAGTGTTAGGTGATGCAGTCAGTCTTTTAAAATCGTTTTCCTGAATGTCACATTCGTGTATTCTCGGAAGTACCGTGACATCCACTTCATTTCATTATTGTTATATTTTTTGTTACTAAATCTATACAGGACAAATTTGTATAGTTGCATGTCAGATTACTAGAAGAAGTCATTGTAGAGGAAAACATTTTACTGGTGCCGTGGAGTTAATGTGAGTGTGCTTCAGATAGACACTGCAGCCCCTATTATTTATTTGGAAGGAAATACTGAGTGTAAAGTATCGGTTATTGTTCGTAAGTTAAGTGTCCTGAATTTTAAGCCACATTATAAATTGATATTATATCGAGAATTCTGTGTTTATGACAATTTGTGTCTGCAGTCCACACGTACCTCATGTTGTTGTTGTTGTTGTTGTTGTTGTTGTGGTCTTCAGTCCTGAGACTGGTTTGATGCAGCTCTCCATGCTACTCTATCCTGTGCAAGCTTCTTCATCTCCCAGTACTTACTGCAACCTACATCCTTCTGAGTCTGCTTAGTGTATTCATCTCTTGGTCTCCCTCTACGATTTTTACCCTCTACGCTGCCCTCCAATGCTAAATTTGTGATCCCTTGATGCCTCAGAACATGTCCTATCAACTGGTCCCTTCTTCTTGTCAAGGTGTGCCATAAACTCCTCCCCAATTCTGTTCAATACCTCCTCATTAGTTATGTGATCTACCCATCTAATCTTCAGCATTCTTCTGTAGCACCACATTTCAAAAGCTTCTATTCTCTTCTTGTCCAAACTATTTATCGTCCACTATTCACTTCCATACATGGCTACACTCCATACAAATACTTTCAGAAACGACTTCCTGACACTTAAATCTATACTCGATGTTAACAAATTTCTTTCTTCAGAAACACATTCCTTGCCATTGTCAGTCTACATTTTATATCCTCTCTACTTCGACCATCATCAGTTAATTTGCTCCCCAAATAGCAAAACTCCTTTACTACTTTAAGTGTCTCATTTCCTAATCTAATTCCCTCAGCATCACCCCACTTAATTCGACTACATTCCATTATCCTCATTTTGCTTTTGTTGATGTTCATCTTATACCCTCCTTTCAAGACACTGTCCATTCCGTTCAACTGCTCTTGCAAGTCCTTTGCTATGTCTGACGAATTACAATGTCATCGGCGAACCTCAATTTTTTATTTATTCTCCATGGATTTTAATACCTACTCCGAATTTTTCTTTTGTTTCCTTTACTGCCTGCTCAGTATAAAGATTGAATAACATCAGGGAGAGGCTACAACCCTGTCTCACTCCCTTCCCAACCACTGCTTCCCTTTCATGCCCCTCGACTCTTATAACTGCCATTTGGTTTCTGTACAAACTGTTAATAGCCTTTCGCTCCCTGTATTTTACCCTTGCCACCTTTATAATTTGAAAGTACCTCATAGGTGACTTTTATCATGTTTATGTGGAGACAGTGGAGTGTTTGAACTGTTGCCGCCACCCCCACCCCTCCATGCTGCCCCCTCTTCCTCCTCGTATAAGTGTTTCGACGAGCATGTTCCTCTGCCGCCTCTCTCATTTTATTCAAGTTTTTTTTATTTCTATTTTTAAGGAGCTGAATGTAGGTTGTCATTTGTTTATTGCGTTAACACACAATCGTAGAAGTGAGCTGAATACAGTGTGTAGAATTTTGCGCAGTCTACACCCTGTCACTTGAGAATATTTCTGCAGTACAGTTGTCATTAAAACAGCTGTATATGTATCTGAGGAATTTTTTGTAAATGCTGTCCAGCCTCGTCATATATAGTATTGTCAGTACGTGGTTACTAATGAGTCGTTTCGTAGATGTCCTTTGTTGCTGTAGTACTTACTGATTCAGCTAACAGTCTGCCAATATTAACAGTTGCTACTCTTTGATCAGACCTCGTGGGTTAAACGGTGGGTCCGTAGTGAGCTTGTGGAGGTGATGGGAGCAGTTGGGGCGTGCTTTTTCTTCATAACACCATTCGCATCATTTTAACAATTTCTTTTGTCAGTGAAACGAGGTGAGATGCTCACGAAGTAACACTCAGACTTTGTTCTCTACACACTCTATTGAATTGGATGTCTTATTGAAAAATCTGCTTTATATTGTAGACATTTTTGGTAATCTTTCTAAAGGAGCTGACCATTTACTTCAGTAAATTTTATTTTTGATTATTGAATTTTATTTTTTAAGTGTTCCAATTTTTTTTAAGTAAGTGTGCACTGTGTTATTCCATAAGTACCACATGTACACCTAAATGCTTACAATAAAAGATTTTTATTACTTTGTTTTATATGGTATATTTACTTTATTGTTGAAACTGTATGAAATGTACTTGTTTACAGCAAGGTGTACAAGCAGAGAGGTATATGTATTCTCATTACACCATCGTAACACTTTCTTTGTGCAGGCTGTGAAGAAGTATTTGAGCCCAATTCTGATAATGTTTCTGTAAAGTCTCTCAGACTTTTAAAAATAATGGTTAAAAGTAAATTATTGTTAAGCACAAAACGTTTGGGATGGTGGATAAAACAACTCCTGTACGAGTTAATATTAGACACCACCGATAAACTGGAGAAAGGTGAAAACAGTGCCCAACTGTCGATAGGAAATTATTACAGGTCATTAAAGGAGATATTTATATTTTTTGTGTCAAAAGAAGTGCATTATTCGATCGGCGCACAAAATAAGGGAGGCGATCTGGATGTATATCGAATCCGTACAGCAGATTAACTACAGTCAGTCTGCTGCACTGCCCGACAGGCGTGAAATTTTTAGGCAGTTTTCATAACTCACATAGACAAATGCTGAGCCAGTCGTCAGTCTCTGTCCCAAAAAATGATACGTAGACAGTTACCGTACTGTAATACACAGAATGTTATTTACACAATTCACAGGCAGCTGATGGGCACCACTTCCCTCTATTATGTTAACTGATGGAACATGCAGTGGAAAAAAATTTCGAAAAGAGAGAGAAAAGCAGTTTCTCATCAGATTCATTAAAGATAACCACGCACCATATAGTTCAAGAGTTGAGCAGTCAATAGGTTCAAAAACCAGGTTGAAGAAGTTGCAAAACTTTCAGTCAATGTCCTTGTATCAGAAGCTGGAACAGACACAACTGTACAATAATTTTCTTTAGTGTACTCAGCAGACGGTTGAGAACCGACATCATTCTGTCTTGTTGGGTTCACACTCACTAGTGTTCGTTTGTGTTATGCTGGTTGTCAGTGTTTGAGCTCACAGTCAAAGGAAGTTCGTGTCCTCTCCGCCTCGGCAATAGCAGTAAAGTAAGCTTCAGTGTCGAATACTTCCGGTCTTGATACGACACGTGTATGTCGGTGTGGAGTAATCTGAACAGAATGTAATGGTGCTCATAGCAGGATACGGATAGAGTAGGTGCCTCTGGAATTCGAGAGATCCACAGTGTAAATGCCAGAGGGAAAGAAATACGATCAGTAGAATATTGCCGAAGTACCGAAAGGTCCGACTGGGGACACGAGGAAAGCGACAAATTCGTCGAGTGCTCGCATCCGGCAGGAGCGGAATGAAAGAACGCGAGCTGTGTATTTCTCCTTATTAAAAAGAAGAACACAATAAGTGAAAGTGAACAAGTGCAAAAATGTATCTATTGTGCTGATTAAAATCGAAAATATACGAAAGACGTAATCATTTTTGTTGCTCAAGTTCGTGGTCTCTCTAATTGTGTGCCCGAAGTATGAGTTAAAGATTTTTGATATGAAATAGCAATGATTTACACACACAGGATCACAGTGTCTGCCCTCTAACAAACTATATAGCAGATATCACGAAGTTACCTACGTTTGTTTCACATTACATTAATCGTGTGTTAATGACGTTACCTTCCTTATGCGATCCTTAACCCGTTCGGTGCCACTAGATTGCCAGTAACGTCAGTCAGTGTGTTAATAAAATCCTCTGAAGTGCTTTGCATACGTTACTGCACACGTCAGGAACTATCTGAGCTATAGTAGCTATTGAAATGCAAAACAGTTTCTAACTTAAATATCTCCAGTTTCTGTAACTGAGTGTGTAAATATTAGCCTGTCTTCAGGTTGTGTCGGTTGTCAGTAATTGGCGTTCTGCTTTTAAATTTCTTCCTTATTACAAGGCTGTGAAAAGAGTCAAACGACAAATGTTCACAAAGTTTTGGAATAATGCCAAGGAAAACTGGCACAGCAATTCATTGATAAGTGCACTACCTGCACTCATTTCACAAGTAATTAGAAATTCAGGCACATAAATTCTTCTTCTCTTACACTGTTTCACTCACTTCGTCAAGACAGTGGTTCACTGTCCTTTGTGAATACAAAAGTTTTGCATTTTGGGGATAACTGTTAGTTGCTGTACTCTTTGTGTGGATTGTCAGCACCAAAAAACAGTCGTGCAGTGTTCATAGGCCGTGCTCATTATTTCACATTCCATTCCACTCCTGCTAATATACATGCCCGTCTGCAAACGAATGCGAGTGCAGGGCAGCAAGTTATCTGCGAATGCTCATTTGCTGTGTCGTTAACTAACTGGGATTACTACGACACCCACATACAATTACTTACGTACCCGACGCCTCGCGACAGGAGTCGTATCCGGGTGCGAGGCTCCTCAGACGCATCCACTCGGCGTGTCCCACTCCGGCCCGGGCTTATCCTACCCTTTCGGAGATACGGCCACCTGAGGGTGCACCTGTACTGTATACGAGCTTTGCTGTAACTTCTGCACAGCCTGTTACCTGGATACAGCCACCGATCACACTCACTCCCAAATGAGAAACCACTTCCTGACTACAGACGAGAGCAGTGTCGTCTGTTCACTGGCCAAACGTGCCGCCCGACCCGACGTGCGTGGCTCGGACGGCTACTTCGGAATGCGTGTCCTCCGGATCCTCCCTCGTGACACCGGCTTATCCGAATTGTGTAAACTCGAGTTGTGAACGAGTGTGATGGCTGCTGTTACGAAATCGAGAACCACTTAAACGAAATTAGTATCTGAGTGATCGGTGACTAACTCGGACAGTACTGACACTGTCATTTGCGGAGGCTCGGTGGAGTGGATACCTTTTCCCAATTTATGGTACTCAAATCGATCGTGTCCCCAAATGCTACTTAGGTGGAGACTTAATTGGCACGTGTGTCAGAGATCTGTCTTCCACAAACTGCTGCCTCGCGGTAAGAAGTGTAGTGGTGCTTGTTATGTCTGAATTTTTAATTGAATTGTATTTGATCCTGTAGGATTACACGACGTACAGTAAATGTAGATGTATAGGACACGTAAAAAACAGCAGACATTTATTATCACTTCGTAACCGTTTTGCCTGCATTTTAATGTCAATGATTCTAAATAACATTACGTATCAATTTCATGTGATAAATACTCTTCAACACTGTAAAATTCCTTTTTGACCTAATAACTTTTTTGGAACATTAGTGTCACGTACTCTGTTGTGAACTTCAAATGGCTCGAGAAAGGAGCCTTTGCTGACATTTTCGAGCATCTTCGTCAATACTACCGAAAGTGTATTTTGGCCAAAGGAAATGGTTTAAAAACAGAATTAAAATATTTTATTTGTGTTTTCTACTGTCTTTTTTGTGACAGTGTTAACAAACTGTTTAGGCGTACCACATATTTCTTTCGGTGGCCTACCACAGAGCAACTTCCTGCATTGCCACATTTCCCAATTCTCACACATTTCGTTGCCCTGTTCTCATTGTTCTACCTGTTTCCTCAATAATGTAGTGTGTACACAGTTTATGTGCTTTGCAAGCGAGATTTATTTGCGGTATACGTTAAAGTATAGCTCTACTGGGAGGAGAGCGAGCGCACGTGTAAAAGACACCGACACATGGAGCCACTGACGATACACCGATCAGTTGAGGCAAAAGGTGGCTGGCAAAATGAATGTTACATTATTTCAGTGTAGGCAGGCGCTACTAAAAACTGTGGGAGTCGAGAAATGATCAGAGAGGGGAAAGAACAGAGGCCGTCCGATTACATTTCGACAGTACGCACTTATCTCGTGAACGACTTCTCGACCGAAGTCGATACGTGTACTCCCGTCTCGTGGAAGTCGACATAATACGGAAAGCGTGTTTATAAGGATTCCCGTCTAGGTGACATTTCGTGCAGTCAGTCTACATATGTTAATAAGCTGTTAGGGAATTGCAGACATAATTTGATATTTCCTTGCACACCCAGTTTTGTAAAACTTTCCCATTTTTGTCAGTCAGGCATACACATCTCAGTGTCAGTTACTTGCCGCTCGTTCCTTCTTAACTTACTGAATGAGAAGGCACACCGGTCGGCACACTGGACTCACATTTTGGACTTTCAAATCCCCACCCGGCCGTCCACGTTAAAGTTTTCTGAAATTTCACTAAATCACTCCAGGCAAATTCTGGGATGAGTCGTTTGACATCTTTGTGTAATCCAAGTTTGCACTCCATCTCTAATTACCTCAGTGTCAGTGTGATCTTCCATTGTTCCCTCCTTCCTTCTCGACTTACCCGCTTCTCGAGCTGGCTCGTACAGTGGATACGCGACATATACACTTTCTGTGGCACCGGCACAAACAGTTTTCAAATGTTATGTCAACTCCACATATTCTGTGGATACTACAGAGCTTCACATTAATGGGAGATATTTGGACATATAAGACTGTACCATTAATTCTATGGAGGACACACTTTGCTATTCCTACACTAATATATTTCATCAGGTGGTGTTGTGAGACGAATGTGCGACACCCGAGAAAATAACGATACTTTTTGTTCGGACATCAATTATACTCCCTCCCTCTTTAGTCGTTCCCAATTATTTTTCTAAAGGCAGTTAAATTTCGTCATTAAGTAATGTTACATGTTGTGCAATGTTGTGTGTCTTGCACTGTATTAAGATTCGTCACTGTTAATTTGATTTTGGAATGCTGCTATAAATATTTACACTGCACAGTTGTTTTTGGCATCTGGGGCACTGTTGGCTATATACGAATTAAGAAATATTTTTCGCTGCAATACAGTTTTAGAGTATTCTAATTTTTGTTGTCATTATTTCGTGAGTTGATCAGTAGTGGGAAGAAACTCTGCCTTACAGTGTCTAAGCTTTTCTATCAGTTCGAAGAGCAGTGCATGTGTCAGCAGAATTGTGACATACAACAAATAACCGAGTGTCATTAGGATGAGGATACTAATAATCAGTAACAGTGAGGACTAAGTCTGTACAAAAACAGTTATTTATTTTTAGTATGAAACTGTAACTGCGTGTTATGACTTGAGCCTGCAAACAGCTTAGGATCTTTAGAGAAAGTCAAAATCAGGAACAATATCCCCCCCCCCCCCCCCCCCCCTCTCTGAAAAGAAATTTGTCATATGTGAGAGGTGCTTAGCTTTTAACAGCATTAGTGAACACTGGTTTGTATCCACATAAATTATGGAAAGTAGTTGCCATACTGTGTTTGAAAACCAGACGTTTTGTTTTGATTATCCATATTTTGTAGCAACAAGATTGTTAGATCTTTTTTAAGTACTTAACTTCCTTATGTAGGCACTATGAGCATGTTTAAATAAAATCCATCATCTTCCACAAAAAATTAAGGAATTATTCTCCCCCTCTCCTTCGCCCCCCCCCCCCCTGCCCCCCCTCTCACCCCCCCTCTCTCTCAATGTGTGCGTTCAATCCACAGGGTGGTGTTTCTTCTGGAAAACCTGGAATTGTCATGCAATTACATTTTACCTAGAAAAATAAAAAAAATCTGGGGAATTCTGTGTTTTTAAACTGACACTGGAATTTAATTTTATCGAGATTTATAAACCATACATTTCAAAACACTTAGTATTTCAGAGGGGGTTGATTATTTGGATATTGGTTCATATAAATTATCAACATTCAAGAACTACAATTAAACTGCAACTGAGAAGAAAGAAAAGTCTTTATTGTGAGATGATCGACACCTTCCTTCCCCACCACCCCACTTGCAGTTAATTTCTCAGGAGCTTTGTATGACGTGATTTTCCTCCCCGTACCTGGAATTCTCAATCTCTTCAGTTTGAGTAGTCATCCTGATGCACTTCAGTTGAACAAAAAATGAAATTTACAAATAACTATTACTACTCTTGAAGAATGAAACAATCCAGGACATTACATTAAGATGAGACTCATTGGATTGTAAAGCAAATATGAGTCATGAAATAATCATGGATAAACTCTCATTGTGCAGATGATTTCTTGGTCATTAGGACTGGTAAATGGGTATTATACACTACCTAGATGTAAGAATGATGGTTTGCTTTGTTTTACTGAGCAGGTCTGTCTCATTCACGAGCAGTGGATACCTTTGACAGTGATTGTTTGATTTGAAAAATTACACTCGTATGTATCCCTGCTACTGTCGTTTTTGCAGTTGCAAATGCAGCATCGCATTCTGCAGCAACAACAGCTGCAACAACAACAGCTGCAGCACCTGCAGCAGCAGCAGCAGCAACAACAACAACAACAACAACAACAACAACAACAGCTGTTACTTCAACAACAACTGCAACAACAACAGCAGCAACAGCAACTGCAGCAGCAACAGCAGCAGCAGCAGCAGCAGCAGCAGCAGTTGCAACTTGAACAACCTCAGCAACAACTTTACCACCAGCAGCAACAGCATCTAGCTGTAAGATAATAATTAATAATTTTTCTTTGCAGAAAAGTCATTCTCAATTAGTCCTTTTTTATTATCATTGATGTGACTAGACTTCTTAAAATTTACACATTTTCTTTAGAAAATTAAATTGTTAGTTACTTTAAAATACTGCCTATATGCAAGCATATGCTGTTCTTTGAACAGTTGGTCTTTGACAGTCTTGTAATGTGGCTCATGTAATCGAAGAATAATTGTGACTGCTTCCTGATTAGCCACCAGAGCTGCAAGAATGGTAAAAACATTAAAATTAAGGACAAAAGATCAAAGTCAAAATACGGATACATCATGTAAGGCAAAAGTGTGTTGTAAACACAAATATTGGGTTATAGATGAAAACAAAAATGACAGGAGGGCTTAAAACGAAAAACACATGCTGTGAACGAACGGTTTGTGAAACAGGAGCTGGCAGTGAGCGGACTGCAACAAAGTGGTATCGGAGATCTTATATCGCACAGCCCGTTACGTATGACAGACAGGGCAACTTTTTTGAATGTGCGTAATTTTCTCGGGGTTTTATTACGCTTTCTCAGAATAGTTCGATCTCGTGTCACGAAATGAGGAGTGGATCCTCTGTTCCTCCCGACAGCACCTGCTCTGAAAGTAACCTCCCGGATGTCAAACACTGATGGGCAGAGGTAAAGCTGATGTGAGTTTCTCGTAAAGTAGCCCGGTGAATGCCTGGTCAGTTCCTTTTATAAAGTAATGCTGTTTTTTCTCCCTCGTCTGGGAGAGTGTGCCGGAATTTGCTTTCCTCAGATCTTCAGCGTTGTCGTGTCTGTAAAGCCGTTTTCTGAGAGGCTGTGACTGATTGCAGCTGTTAACGGAATTTGGATTACGAGAGGTGAATCGTATAACAGTATTGTTTTTTTCCACCTCCCTGGATGTAAGACATTCTTCAGTGCCTTTTTTTCCTCCCTCACTACTCTGATCTCTCTGTTGCCAAAGATTGAAAGTGAGGTAATTATAATTCCATTTGCAGAAACTTTGAGTCTTCAAGAAGCTTTCCTTTTACAGTATTTGTGTAGAATATCCACAAAATGCCTGTTAACAATCACAACAGTAGAAATCCAACATTTACGTTAGTTATGCAATATTTTACTTTGTCAGATCACCTGTAGTTCTGCTGCCAGTGCCTCCGTTTGCCCCTGTGAGAAAAGCGTGATCCAGCTGCTAGGTTCCGGTCCCACTAGGAAAGTGTGTGAACGTAGCACAGTCTTTGTGATCTCGTCAGTGCCACTGGCTATATTTCAGAATACCACTTTATTAGAGATCTTTCACTTGTCGTAGGTATCGTATTACTTGTCTCCGGGATTACCAGATACTGAATTTTACGAGTCTGCAGGTCGACCACAAACGTACGACCGTAGGAACTCGGGCGTATCTGTTTAACCTGTGCCATTATTAGTTGTGCCCGACTGCGTGCAGTTTTCATTCTAACTTAGTCGTATCTGTTCACAGTTAATTGTGCCCCGGTACCTTTGAAGCTGAGCACCTACTTATTGCAGACGGTTTTTGGCACACGATACATCCGGTCCGTTTCGAGAGACAACAGCCGAGCAACTCGTGTTCTAGCTCGTTCTTACACGTCCGGTCACCCGAATGACAATTGTCTCTCACTAGGTGACTGCCTGTAAAATTCTCTCTTACTGTTTGTTTTGTGAAAGATACTGTCAACGAATGTCAAAGTAAGGTATCGAGGCAGTGTCGGAGTACTTGTCTGGCTAACCTTCATTTTTCTACTCGTTTTATAAATAGACTAGCTGATTACCTAGCGCTTCCCAACTACGTCACCTGACAGTATATTTTTCTAGTCATTGCTCCCAGCTGTACAGAGCTTCCTCGTAGACACCAGTGTTACAAGTGCGTCACTCACACAGTATCTTTTCCTAGGTAGTGAGCCAAATGTCTACCGAGTTTAGTTGGGATTTCAGAGCTATGCTCGCATGTCATTCCCATCCCTTTCCTTCACTAACTCTAAACTCATTCCTAGGAGCGCATGAGGTTCTCATTCTTGTAGGTAGTAAGCCATCTGTGTAGATATCTGTTTTTACATTATACAGTTTTGCTGGAACATATACATATACATAGAGTTTTTAAAAACGTGAACTACATGTATTGCTTCACAATGTGAATTACAAGGACGACTATACATACCATCGCTTTTTTATGGGAAGTGGCAGCTGTATTATTACTGCAGAAATAGGTCAAAGGAGTATGAATTAGGCAACTTCAGATGTCTGTTATGCACTGCACATCTCTTCTATCTGGTTCTGTATGTTGTGGTCGAATTCATCTGACGTTTTGTAGAAGGTGCCGATTGCAAATCTGACGAAATACTTACACGGGATTGTGTCCTTGAGTACTGTATAACCCATTTTTTTACTTTTCTGGAATTAGCATTTTCTTAACGTATTTACAATTTTCCCATGATCTATGCCTTATGAAACAATATTTGTGGAGATAAAACTGACGCCGTTGCCATTAAATGAGTCTGGCATGGAGTTATCCTTCTTGAAGTAGTGTTTACAAACATTACACAATTGACATTCTTGACCCCTGAGCAGTCTACTCAGCAGATCTGAGTCGGTAAATGTCTGAACGATACGTAGCACTAGTGATTTGTTAGCTGTCGCTGCCGAGGTCTGCTCGGCCCGGTGGCCAATGGGAGTAACTGTTCCGATCGAAGTCAGAAAAAGCTGTGACTTCAGGTGAACATTCACTTGTTCTTGGTGACTACCGTGCTTGGTTTCCAATACTATGTGCTACACTAAAAGTAATATCACGATATTATTATAGCCATATAGTTTCAGTATTAACTCGAACATGAGGCAACAATTGTACACACAGGCCGTCTGCTTCCCAATACTTGCAACTAATAATATAGTTTTGTTTATAGTTTATATAAGCACTAAACATAGTGTTGTCTTCTAAGTAGGGTGAATACAGTGGCTGCACCAGCAGAGGTGCCACTATAGACTGTGGCAAGTCAATTTTGATTGACACAGCTACTCCTGCCAGCCACCGTTCCGGGAGTTAATTGTATCTACCTGTTAACGTTCGTAGTTGTAGGTAAGTGATTGTATGTTGTGTTGTTAGCTCGTTCTTTCAAGTAGAAGTTGCTGACATGTTCCATGACCTTGGAGATTTCCTCCTCAATTTGGTCCTACGGAACTTGACGTGTAAATAAATAAATAAATTATGAAAAGGGATAGGAAGATCCTTTTGATAGAAAATAAAGTAAAAATTCTTGAAATAGTTTTAAGTTATTCATGGAACACACATTGTATTAGTTCAAAGTTTAGTGACGCCTGTGTTTGTGCTGAACTCTGTTGTCAAAAACAAAGACTCTACATTGGACCGGATTCAAAAACCCATGAAATATGCAGAGCCGGAAGAAATCACGAATAACTTGTTTCAGACAGGATGTATTCTCAACATCCCCGTGAATGGCGTACTGTTGTGCAAAATAGTACTGATGGTAATCCAGTACTTCTAAGCATCTAAAGGGTGTATTGATAGGCTCAAGAAGCACTATAAGGTTGTATACAAAATTTTATTTGGTGAAGGAAACATTGTAAATGCAAAAAGTGTTACTGAATGGCAGAGGATAGATCACAAGAACTTAAAAAAATTAGTATAAACCAAAGGACATCTTCAACATAGATGAAACTGACCTCATTTCCAGCTACGCTTTTAGCTAGGTGCAAATGCTGATGTATCTGATAAAATTAAACTGTTTGTAATTGGCAAATTAAAAAAAAAAAAAACTACATTATTATAAAAATGTAAAAACATTGCTCACAAACTACAGTGGCAATAATAAAGCGAGGATGGGATCAAAACTATTTGAGAAGCAGTTGCATAGTCTTGATGCAAGAATTGGAATCTACAATAGGAAAATTCTCCTGCTTGTGAATTGCTACCTATCCAAAAAATATAAATTTGCACAGTGTGTAGTTACAATTCATTCCATTGAACTACACGGGCAAAGTGTGGCCCTTGGAATTGGGCATTACTCTCTTGGGAAAACCATTGTGCAGAAGTTTGACAGAAGCTCCATTAAAGCCTCCATTAAAATGGCAATTTTAGGCACATTGCACTGAATTGTCAGTGCATGGACAGAGTTAAGCAGCCCTCTATCTCCAGCTCCAGTCAGAAAGTGGAATTCATTCAAGCAGGTCAAGGAAATGGATTGACATAGCACATCTGTGTGATAATGATGACAATGAAACTCTGCTTTCTGCATTGTAAGAATGCCTTCAATTGGAGCATCCAGTCCAACATTTTTGTACCTACTGGTGTTGGTGTTGAAAGTGTATCTGTTGAATGTATGAGTGACTTTCATTTATGGGACAACAATGATAGTGTTAGTAAGACTCCTATTGCAGTTGTAAATGCAGCCGTGTGGGCAGTAAAATGCTGCATTTCTGGCACAAGTGTAGGCATCAAAACTTTTCATTGTCTTTATAAACAGGAGAAAATATTGCAAAAGAACTACTACCTATTTGTTCGTTATGTCAGTATGTAAGACCATCCAAATGAAAGATCAGTTTAGTATGTAAAATGGCTTAATATTATTTTATGTGTCTCTCTCTCACACACACACACACACACACACACACACACACACACACACACACACACACCCTGAAATCTTGATTGCATTGACAGATTGATCTGTATATAGCCCAAGGTCTAAATGAAGTTTGGAGATGATAGTATGGTTGTGAGTTGCCAAAGCCAATGAGTTTGAATGTGAAATAAAAGCTGGTGGTAACAGATTAATCTGTATGATAGCCCTGTCTCTATGTTCGTGCACTATATTTAACACACTTCACACTATTTCGCCTACTTTTCATTATAAAATCTAAAACAACCAAATAAATTCAGGATACTATGTTCAGCTAGTAATCTCAATTTTTCTCAACAATTAAACAGGACAAATGGCATTGAAAATAATGTTTTTTGGAGGCATCTTTAACACAATGCAACATTTAAAAACTGCATTTTTTGCTAGTACGCAAATGTAGACACGAAACCACCAAATATGGCTACTTGGCTTCACAAACACTTGAATAAACATGGGAGCTGCTCAGTATGCCACTGTTTTTTGTCCAAAATGTGGCATTTTTAGTGCGATAAAATTGTGCCAAAGTGTCAGGAAATGTCACGTCGGTGGCTGAACGTAGTAACAAATTCAGAAAAAGTTTATAACATAATAAACAAGCCTCTCACAAGTATTTTGATACATATCACGAACATATATCATACATAAACTATGATAATGCTAAGGGTTAGGTGGTTCCACTTTTTTCACTTTCTTATTTTTTTACACCATTTTTTAAAGATCCTTGAAAAATGTGAGAGTGGTGTTTTGCTGTACTTCAAATGATCAATGCTTTTCACTATTTCAGAGAGTGTCACTTTTTTTGTTGTTATTGCCCATTGTTTGTATTCCATGATTTTTCTTCATGGCTGTGTAACTTATTTCTATCTGAGGAGCTCCAATGCAACCCGCATGGTCAATTATTTGTGTGTGTCATGAGCTGTAGTGTGAAGTTACGAATATTTGTTTTGCATCCTTTGTTTTTTTTTGTGTGTGTGTGTGTGTGTGTGTGTGTGTGTGTGTGTGTGTGTGTGTGTGTGTTTAGGGACAGAATAAAGAAAAGTAATTGTTGAGAGGATGCCTACAGTGTATAACAAATGTAATGTTCACAGGTCACGTTTGTAGGACTGTTGACTTAGCCCAGATGTCTGGTAGTGAAATTGTAGACTGTCACATCCCCACACAAAAAACTGAATACTGATGTGAGCACTCAGTGAATTTTCTAAAATCATTTCTTAGTGCCCACTTATGTTACATAATGGATGTTGTCTCAAAATTTCAAGTTTCTGGGGTGTAATTTAAACAAGGCATCAGTACAACAACAAAATTTTCTACCACCCACACCTCCTTAGAAACTGAGTTTTAAGAAGTTCTTCGATCGTAACTGTCTGTTAAGACAGTGTCCAAATGTAAAATCACTTTGCTATTAATTTCAGTTCCTGAGGGTCGAATTTCACAAAACCATTTTTCACAGAGAGCCCTCGATAAATAATATTCTCGTCACACTCCACATTTGCAGCTAAAGGAGCATAAACAAGGTGACAATATGACAAGAGGCTTCAACCCATAATTTCACTCCCTTAGGAGCAGAATTTTGGAAATGTCATTTGAGAAAGAATGTTTCTTCCATCTTTCACATTCCGAAGATTGGTGGTTTATACTGTGTGCTGATAAGCATGTGAACTTTATCTTTTTTCACGTTTACCATAAGTGTCTCTCAGTACCGCCTATAAACCTGACTTTACACGAGTGACGAGAAGTGTTGGAGGTAACGATCAACTTTCCAACAGCAGCAGCAGCAGCAGCAGCAGCAGCAGCAGCAGCAGCTGAGCCTGCAGCTGACACCGGGCGAGCAGCGAGTGCGCGGCCCCGGGTCTGGCGCCGAGCTGCTGTCGCCACCCACGCCGCGATCGTTCACCTCACCGTCCGCATCGCCGCTCACCTCTCCGCAGGTGGCAGGCAAGGGTGGGCCCCAGCAGGTGCGTGGCGTGCGCATTTGATTGAAATTTAATGTAATTTGCAATTATTATTATGAAGCTACAATTTTCTACTTCTGTGATGGCACAGAATATATAATGGCACATCTACATCTACATCTACATCCGTACTCCTCAGGCTACCCGATGGTGTGTGGCGGAGGGCACTTTGAGTACTTCTATCTGTTCTCCCTTCTGTTCCAGTCTCGTATTGTTCGTGGAAAGAGGATTGTCGGTATGCCTCTGCACGAGATATACGTAGGAGGTAGCAATATATTGCTTGACTCCTCAGTGAAGGTATGTTCTCGAAGCTTCAACAAAAGCCCATACCGAGCTACTGAGCGTCTCTCCTGCAGAGTCTTCCACTGGAGTTTATCTATCATCTCCGTAACGCTTTCGCGATTACTAAATGATCCTGTAACGAAGTGCGCTGCTCTCTCTCTCTCTCTCTCTCTCTCTCTCTCTCTCTCTCTCTCTCTCTCAACCCTATCTGGTACGGGTCCCACACCGGTGAGCAATAATCAAGCAGTGGGCGAACAAGTGTACTGTAACCTACTTACTTTGTTTTCGGATTGCATTTCCTTAGGATTCTTCCAATGAATCTTAAGTCCGGCATCTGCTTTACCGACAATCAACTTTATATGATCATTCCATTTTAAATCACTCCTAATGCGTACTCCCAGATAATTTATGGAATTAACTGCTTCCAGTTGCTGACCTGCTATATTGTAGCTAAATGATATAGGATCTTCCTTTCTATGTATTCACAGCACATTACGCTTGTCTACATTGAGATTTAATTGCCATTCCCTGCACCGTGTGTCAATTTGTTGCAGATCCTCCTGCATTTCAGTACAATTTTCCATTGTTACAACCTCTCAGTATACCACAGCATCATCCGCAAAGAGCCTCAGTGAACTTACGATGTTATCCACAAGGTCATTTATGTATATTGTGAATAGCAACGGTCCCTACGACACTCCCCTGCGGCACACCTGAAATCACTCTTACTTCGGAAGACTTCTCTCCATAGAAAATGATATGCTGCGTTCTGTTATCTAGGACAACTGTCAAACTTACTACTCTGATTCTCGGTCTGCAGCGAGAGTGAGAAACGGTCTACCTCTCTCGTTACGGTACGGGTGGATATCGTATTCTCAAAGCCTGTGAGCATTTGGAGCGTGGAAACCGGAAATGTTCGAAGTTCCGTGTTTTCAGCAATGCGTTTTCACTGTCGTGTTCTCAGTACTCTCTTGTGTGCCTGTGACTCGATTTGGGTGCCGTATTGTGGTGAAAATATTTCAGACGTGCATTAATAGGTGGCACATGATCTATGTGCTGAGCAGTGCTTCCCTTTGGAGTTAGACGTGGTGTGCATCTACGTCTCCTCTGTGTAGTGTGAGATAGTTTGAAGAGATAATGCACAAGTTTTTAATGAGTGGGCACACCTTTTTTAACTGTGACAGAGGTTATAGAGAAATGGAGAATGGTAACTGATGCCCTGTTCCATAAAATTGTCGACTCGGCTAAAGCCGTGAAACCATTCTGTGTAATTTCAACCTGTATAACTGACTACTTCGCTTCTAAAGACGCTGCTGCAACGTTGTTGATGCGGGCATATAAAATCTCAAAATCCGATATGGTCAAAGTGTCTTGTACATTTGTAATAGCTATTAAAAATTATTATTCTGAAACAGAAGACTGGAAAAACTCATTGAGTGGAAAAGAGAAAATGTCAAAGGTGATGTTCTTCTTATGAAAGACCAGCATTGTTTATCTGTTGATAATGAGAATGACCCCTTTAACAATGTTGCCATTTCTTCCTCAACAGCCCAGGGAGTTTTTACAGTGGGCTTTGTAACATTTGATCCTGAGAGTGGCAATGCATATGAAACAGAGATCAATATTGAGAGATTTTCTCTTTAGTTTAATTTTGTTATTCTCTTATAATAAATTAAAAAGAAATGAGGAATGTATTTTGTTGACTGCGGTTCAACTGTTTAACATATCTCTGCTGTATTTCTATATGGATATTTTAGAAATAAAACATCATGTCTCCATATTGATGGCATTTAATTAAAAGCTTTCATATTGACACTTACAACCAGTCACTTTTCTGGTACGGCTTGTAGAACATTCTTATTATGTTATTTATTTTGTAACCTGGCTCTTTCTCAACAGTGATGAGGGGGAGGGGGGGGGGGAGGGGAGCAGTGTAATTCTGTGGCATCAGAATACCTTCTCAATGTTTTGTATATATATAAATTATGTACAAACAGAGAGACACTGTTTTTTTGCTTTTCCCAACACTGTAGATTTGGCATTATCAGTTGTTGCCACTAATAATGAGGATAGTAATATAAAAGTAGTAATAATTATTATTTTGTAATAATCATCTGATATACAGGGTGTCCCATTTATCATGGCCACCCTAAATAACTGTTTGTCCAGACGCAAATTACAAAATGTTTCAAGCAAATGTTCTTTAGCCATCGGAGACATCAGTCAGTCATTGCAGCTTTCTCTTTACAAAGATTTGAACAGCAGTGTGACTTTTTTAAATAGCACCTTGTATTTTTATTCGGTAATTCATTTCCTCTCCTAAAGACCCATTCAAAAATGTATCACAGTGTGCTATTCACTGAAACACAACATTATTAATTACATAACACGACATTGACTCTGAGCCTGGGATCACAAACTCGTCCACTAGCTGGAGTTGTCAGAAAACAAATGAAAACCAAGTAAAAACATAACACAAAATTGACTTTGACTCTCCTGTACCATTGCCCAGGAGTAGAACATTCGAAGGTGCTCAAAGTGGTGACCCTGGACACCGATACACTGGAGCAATCGTTGAATGAAAGAATTATTTACTGCTTCCAGTGTTGCCTGCTGAAGAGAATCACAAGCAAGCACGATACGTTCCTGCATGTCCTCTGAAGTTGGAATATCGCGATAGACAGCGTCTGTAATGCATCCTCAAAGAAAAAAGTCCAGAGGATTTAAATCAGGAGACCTAGTAGGCCAAGTAACTGTTCCTCCTCGACCAATCCATCTGGCAGGATACCTTCGGTTCAGAACACAATGTGCATGCAAGGCATTACGTGCTGGACATCCATCGGGTTGATACCACATAAGCATTCTGGTTCTTAGTGGCACTTCATCCAGAAGAGGAGGAGGAATTCATCTGAGGAAGTTGGCATATGCCATACCGTTGATGAAATAAGGGCCAATAATTGTAGTTCCAAGCATCCCTCACCAGACATTAACTCTCCATTGACGCTGATGTTTCACCTGTCTAAGCCATCGTGGGTTGTCGCTGGACCAATAATGCATGTTCCTTGTATTTACCTGTCCTTTCTTTGAGAAAGAACATTCATCGGTAAATAGAACACTGGAGAAGAAGTTCGGGTTGGTGAGGATTTGCTGCTGTGCCCACTGACAGAACTGTGCGTGATTCTGGAAATCATTCCCGTGCAATTCTCGATGTAGGTGTACATGGTAAGGGTGAAACTGGTGATGTGTAAGAATCCAATGTACACTGGTTTTAGGAATGCCAAACTCGTGTCCAAGCTGTCGTGTGCTCACATGTGGATTCGTGGCAACGGAAGCGAGAACAGTAACTGTGGCAGCTTCATCTCCGTGAGTGCTACGATGATTGCATTGTCATGGGTTGAAATTCCTCGTTTCCTGAAGCTTGGCAACAAGATGAGGAAACTTCGGTCGGGAAGGTGGGTTCTTGTCAGGATATCGCTCTGTACAGTTCTGCTGCCTGCGTAGCATTTCGCCTACCTTCAAAATCAACAACAATAAAAGAAATATTATATCAATGCAGTTTGTAGGAAGGACAGTAGCCTTTACTGCATGCCAACTTCACACAACAGTATTTAATAGGACTAAACAACTGTACTAAATGTACTCACAAATAAGAAAACTATTGCAATTACTGTTCTGCTAACTTACATTCCCCATAAATGAGTAGCATTTCTACCTCCTCTTTGTTGGTGTAGATTCTACTCACACAACTCTTCAATTGATGATGGCTGACGGAATGACGGGTGGTTGTTCTATTTGTGTTTACATTTGTCCGCTGTCAACATCAGCACGTAGATGTGTTCCATTACTCCGAGTACCTGCGCTAAGTGCTGGGAGCATCAATTTTGTGTTATGTAATTAATAATGTAGTTTTTCAGTGAATGGTACATTGTGATACATTTTTAAATAGGTCTTAAGGAGAGAAAATGAATTACCGAATAAAAAATACAGGGTGCCATTTAAAAAAGTTATACCACTGTTCATATCTTTGTGATAAACAAAGCTACAATGACCATTTGCTTGAAACATTTTGTAATTTGCGTCTGGACAAACAGTAATTTAGGTTGGTCAAGGTAAATGGGACACCATGTATAAAAGTCAATGTTTGTTTGTTTCTTCATATTTTATGCGCAGCCATAACGCTCGTGTGATTGTGATAAAACAGTAAGCGGCATGTGTGTCATACCGGCAAGTGTATTTGAAAGAGCGTGGCAGTTGTGAGATATTTGAGTTTGACAGAAAGAAGCAGATCAGTGTTTTATAGTGCCAAATTGAAATTTTCCAGTGCAAACAGTAATTTTTGAAGTTTTTCATTGAACCAGTGAACAATATTTTGGTTATACAAGCGTATATCGTGTTAATAGCTTTGTCAAAAAATATGCCTCCCAAACATTCGTCACTTAGTAGATCCACCAGCACAGCACATAGAAACATTGAATTGGAATTTCTCAAACAAATGAGGAATGACACAGATCGTCTACGAATTGCACATTCACGTGCATGAGAATCTAGAGATCAACACGGGGCAAGGATCGAAAGAGAATGTTGACGTGCTACTCGATCGTGTGCATCACAATCACAAGAGCAACGTGCATCAAGGAATGGAGCAGATTGTTTACAAATTGCTGATTCAAGTGCATCAAAATCAGAAGAGTGACAGGCTGTAACAATCGAAAGAGAATGTGTAGGTGCTGCTCAGTTGCGCACGTCGGAATCAGTAGACCAATATGCTGCGAGAAATGAAAGAGAATGTTCACGAGCCACTTGTTCGCATATGTCACATGTTTTGCATTATGAATGAGGTGTGAAAGTTATTTTTTTTTCTGTGTGCCACCCAACAAAATTGCAAGTGACGTGATGTATGCCGAGAAAAACTCAGAAAGTATGCCAGAAATAGTGGTGGCAATGATCGTAAAACCATACTGTGGTGTAAATAAGAATTGAGGAACCCGTGGATGGTGGTGATATTTGTCACTGAAACTAGTTTGAGAATAAATATATATCTCAGGTTGCAGACATGCACAATTAAAAGACACTTCTCGGGCCAGAATGCATATTCCTTGATGTGCCTTCTTTACTGTAAATATCAGTCTGTCGTTTCCTACATTGTTGAAATTTCTACCTGGAGTAGTTTCCATTGTTAAATAAATAAATAAACAACAAAAGTTTTTGCATTAAGGCAGGTCTACGATTTCCATATTATTGTTCACTTCAATATTATGCAAACTAGTCCAGTTACAGGTAAATACAAACATCATTGCATTCAGAAGAATACATTCATTTGCAAGATGCAGTTACAAACTGTGGAAATGTTTCTGACGTTGGCAAAATGATCATACTCCCAGCAGTGTCGAGTGGCAGCTCATGGCAAATGCACGAATATACACTAGATGCCACGACACACGTCCATTCGTATGGCCGCTCTGACTTTTTCATCACATTTACACGCAATCCGACACGGCACGAAATAAAAGAGCTTCTATTGTCCAGTCAGCATCCGCTCGATCGACACGATTTGACTGCACGAATATATGAGCAAAAACTCGCTAAATTGATGGACTTAATTATGAAACATCACATTTATAGTGAAACTCACTGCCGGACATATGCAACTGAATGGCAGAAGAGAGGACTCGTAGCACACAAAATGAAAATATATGCAGCTCAAATTGATGATTTCATTTGTGCAGAAATTCCTAATCCTGAAGAAGATGTACCGCTGTTCGATACAGTATTGTGATGAAAAACATGGTGCGCGGACCGTGCACAGCACTGAACCTGCTCAAGCTGCATGGTTGATAATGAATGCATGAAAAAGTATCCCAGAAAGTTAGTTTGTGAAACACACACTGGTGGTGAGAGACATCCACAATACGGACGCCAAAAGCCAGAAGGTGGAAGTCAAACAACAACAAAAATCAGAATGAAAATCAACAGCAGTTGGATTGTGCCATGGCCTCCTTTGTTATTGAAAACATTTAAAGCTCATATCATCATTGTCATTCCATCAAATCGATCAAGTATGTAAGCAAATACATCAACATAGGTAGCGATATGGCAGTAGTCAATATTGACAGACCTGCAATGATGAAGTGAGTCAATTTCAAAGAGGTTGATGTATCAGCAGCAATGAGGCTGTCTTGACCATTTTTTTTCCCACAATACACAGTTGCCGTCCCAGTGTTGTTCATCTCAATGTTCATCTCGAAAATGAACAAAGGGTGTATTTCGTGGCAGGCACTGCGTGAAATGATGTTGGTGAACCAGTGCACACAACACTTGCAGCATTTTCTGCAGGGTGTGAAGAAGATGTATTTGCCAAGACATTATTGCATGCATAAGTTCCAAAGTACTGTACATGGAATGCTACATCAAGAAATTCCAACAACGTAAGTGAGGCTTGTGTGAAGAAGTCTACCAAAATCAATATTCATCTGACATAATGAGCCATGTTTACACAGTACATCCAAAGTGTTACTAGATAAGAATACTGTTGGTTAATGTCAAATGTCCTACTTCATTTGCAAATCTGAAATTAGTTGATGGCATAGAATGCCAGACATACAGAGAAGCTTTTCTAAATCTTCATTTGCTCAAAAAAGACCAACACTGGGAAACGACGTTGGCAGCTGCGTGTGTCAGCTGTCATCTGTGACAAATTCGAACATTGTATTGACCACATGTTTGCCATCCAACCCGAAAGGTTCGTGGGAAAAATTCAGAGAGTATTTGATAAATGATATTTTGCACTATGTTCTTACCATTAGCAAAGACAATTCCATCAGTTTAGTGAGAGAATAGCAGTACACACTAATGACTTTCATGCAAATGAACAACTTTTGCTTGCAGAACAAAAATTGGTCTGCAACACAATTAAAAATGCCATGTCAAATGGCAGAGGTAGTCTGTTCTTCCTTGATGTGCCTGGCAGCACTTGAAGAATGTTCCTCACCAGTTTTCTGTTAGCTCACTTTCGATTTCAACGTGGAATTGCTTTGGCTCTTGCTTCATCAGATATTGCAACTATGTTATTATATTAGATGGTGGATGAACAGTGCATTCAACACTCAGATTGACATTGGATATGGATTCTTGGTGGGTCTAGTATGTAATGTTTCAAAAGGATCTGGCATGGCTAAAGTTATTAAACTTATGCAGGGTCATTGTATGATATGAGTGCACCACAGTTCATAAGAAACAGAACGAATCACTTGATTGAACTTGTAAAGATTTACAATCAGATGTGTAAAGATTTACAATCAGATGTACAGCCATTCGGTGGCGCTTTCATTTTATTATTTTGTGACCTTAGACAAACTCTTCCAGTGATTTCTGCATCAAACACCAGCTGATTGACCTCAGTGCTGACCTCAAGTATCACATCTTTGGAGCCATGAGCAAAAACTTATATTAAAGACCAATATGCATGTACATTTGCAGTGCAATACGTCAGCTGCCACATATTCAAAACAACTATTGAACACTGGTGAATAAAAATTACCATTTGATATTTGATGCTTTAAAAAAAAATAATAATAATAATTTGTCACCATACTATTTTGGCTGCTGGAAACAGTGACATAAGAGCAATCAGATCAGCCACACAATCCAAGAGCAAATTGCTGGCGGTTCTGTTATGTGCAAATCTATTGACAGCTTCATGAATGCGGACGAAGTTGTTAATTATCCAGTTGAAGTTTTAAAATCATTGGATCTTTGTGGTGTGCAATCGCACTGATTACCTCTCAAAGTCGGCGAGCCAATTACTCTCTTGTGAAACATTAATCCACCCCAATTATGTAATGGAACAATACTCGCTGTGAAGAAACCGATGCTGAATGTCATCGAGGCAACTATTCTTAGTGAAAAGTTGAAAGGAAAAGATTTGCACATTCCACATCTTCCCATCATTCCCACTGACATGCCATTTGATTTCAAACAACTGCATCTCCCCATTCGACTTGTGAATTGTCGACGACCATTAACAAGGCACGAGGTGAGTCACTTCAAGTGTGCAGATTGAGTCTAGAAAATCCATGTTTTTCACGAGGCCAGTTACATGTTCGCAAGACAGACAGCCAAGAAATTCGTTTCTTTTTGCTGAAGACTGAAAAACAAAAAAATATTATCTATCCAAAACTAGAACAATAAAGTCAACAAAATGAAATTAATATAATTTATACTTCTCCTTTCTGTATATCATCAACTTTCAGAAAATGAATTTATTATTCGCAGTGAAATAAATATCATGCCTAATTAAACCTGATAATTCTCTCAAATTTCAAATAATATTTCCAAAAGTATTTTTCTGTGGTAGGCGATGACGACAATAACAACAGTAATGATAGCGGCGGATATAGAAAGAACTTATAAGTGAATGAGATAGATGTTTTCTGATAACAGCAAGTGTTGAGGAAAGGAAATTTAGGAAGAATGTACCAGTTACGAATACTGGGAAAAGAGAAAGGTTTGGTTGGAGGGAAGGATGTGGAAGGTTAACGAGTGCATACAGGGACAATGGTAATCCTTATTGGTGCAAGTGGCATTCTTCTACAGTCGTCTTGTAGATAGCTCTTCAAGGAGTTAGACATTTTAACTGCAAATTCACAATATACGTATATATTCACTAATTAAGTTTGTTATAAAACAATCCACCACAATTTGAGAAGAGTAGCGATGTTTGCAACACAAGTACACATATCCTGTAAACTGTCTCATTCCACATAATTTTAATAAAAGAAATTCTTTCAAATGATCTGTGGGACATGTAACTAACTAAGGAAGATCACTTGAATAGAATGTATAGCATCTTGCAAAAGAGGTTATAAGATGAATAGTAACAAAAAATTAAAACAAAGATAATGAAATGTAGTTGAATTAATTCAGGTAATGGTTGGGAAATTAGGAAAAGTTGTAACCTCATAATGTGAGAGCTGCAATTAAAGAAACAATAAATAAAATAAAATAAAAATAAAAAAGATCCTGTGAAATACAGAATGATACAGTTTTTTGGTATGACGAGGGAATTTTGCTGGTTCTTGTAATGGAGTTTGTTCAAATGGGACATTTTTTACTGTCCCCCATACGTCTCAGGCTTTGACATGCCCAGTGGCAGAATTTTATGAAGGAGGAATTTTTGTAAATTAGTGAAGCGTTATACAAATGCTTACATTTAAATTGCGACTGTGTTCAAAAATAGCAAAAACAGTATTTTTTTCTTTCTATGAAAGTTTTTTTATTTACAGCCAAACGTAGGTTACTTTTCAAACCGCCATAGTACTTAAGAATAATTGAAACAATGTCACGGCAAACTTTAAAGGGCCTATATGTGAATAGCAAAAGTGTAGCCATTCTGTTACTTTCACTAGTGATCACAGCTGTTGCCTCTGTTGCCATGTATTGGGACACAGTGGTACGAGGCCTCCATTACTCACAATTTGTCTCTTTGCTGTGACATGCCTCCGATTATTTTGTAAGTACGTGCACATTAACGTATTGAGAGTTTGTCATTCACACTGTTCTTGTCTTCCCATTATATTTTCCTGACATATTTTGTTGTATTTTTACATGCTTTATTTTCAACAAATTTCATCAGAGAGCAAATGTAGTGCCGTGCCGCAGATAATATTCTTGACAGCTTAAACAGCTGCTTGTAAGATGTAGGTCCAGTGAATGCTTTTTGCCTAAGTGAGGAGTTACCTAAAATATTCATCTTGGGAGGACATCAGTGAATGAAAATATGTTAGCTTACTGATTTCTGTGTCCCCAAACTTAGGAAGTAGCTGAAGCTAAAAACTTCGCCTGTCTCTTATAATGTTTTTCAGATTTACGCTTCATTGTGACACTTTATTATTTTTTATTGGTACACTAAATTAATAGCAGTTGGGATAGTTTCGACTGTTGAGAACAGAATAAATGTGTGTGTGTGTGTGTGTGTGTGTGTGTGTGTGTGTGTGTGTGTGTGTGTGGGTTGTTTTTTTTTTTTTTTTTAAAAAAAGGGGGAAGGTTATTTTTTGCTCTGCTTCTCAACAGTGCTCGTTTCATCTGCAAAAAGGACTTAATTCCTTTTCAGAACTTGACAGATATGCAAAAGTAACAACTTTTTTTGAGTGGAACTACTTGTACAATAGCTAACTGACTTTTCCTCTGTAACATGTGTTTACAACAGATCAGCCCCATGCCAGCGAGTGAGATTAAACGGGAGCAGCCGGACGTGCTGAGCCCCACCGGCAAGCTGGAGCCGAAGGATGAGGCGATGGACCTTCTGGGCCAGGACCAGGCGTCTCTGGGTGAGTGGGAAGTAACCACTCATAACGGGTTACACGAGGTTGTAGAACTTTAGTCGAGCACACAGAGCTCTGCAGTCTGACTGACACTCTCTGATCTTTTATAACCGTACATTGTACAATTTTGTTCACAGTTTGAAAACGGTCCTTTGTGCCGTATCTAGTTAGTAACTTTGCTCGATTAAAATCCAGTGTTTTTGCATGCAGTCTGTAATAATTCTATTGCATATCTTGTACAGTACAGACAGGAGGTAAATAAGCCTGTCGTTTTTGTCTTGCTGTTACCTTCCTTTTAAATCAGAGTAACCACCACGTTTAGGGAGTTGCCTCAGCGAACAATTAGCGAGGTCCTTTTGTATTACTTAGCCTCAATTTCAGTTGAAGCACTGCTACCTCCTGGTGCCATTCCTCTCTTCATATTTTGGAAATCTAAATACCTCGTCTGCCGTCCTTTACAGAGTACGTGTGGCAGAGTTATTTCTTTGATGCACAAATGTGTCAGGTGACCAAAATCTGTTCGCCTGCCATTTTGGAAGGACGGCAGTACAGCTTGTTGTGGCAGACTAGAATTAGTTTGCACTGGTCAGCCAGGAAACTGACGCTCCTGTATTTTTGTCATCGTGAGGCTAGTCCCTCAGACTGTCACGGTAATGTAATGTGTTGAAGTTTCTACTCAATTCATTGCTCGTAATATCCATTATCTCCTTTTGTTTGGTTTTAACAGAGACAGTGTGGACGCGAGGTTCAAAAATGTGGGGCTACTTTGCACAGACTTCGGATGTCAAATCGGGCTAGACAGTTCACTCTTACTTACCGTGACGATTCTTGCCTGACGGGCTAGCACCTGAGACTTCGGAGTTTTCTGTCCAGAGTTTTTGCGAGGGTTTTCTGTACACTGGGTAACGCATATGTTCTGCATGTAGATTTTGCAGCTGTCATTCATTGGTCACAGAGAAACCTTAAAATAGATTGAAACAGTTGTCAGTGTCATTCACGACAAGTCCATTGACGACTCATTATTTTTGTGCTACTGAGAAGAAAGTATTAGTTAGCAGCATGCTACTGGGGAGAAAGTATTAACTAGCAGCATTTTTGGATGAGCTGTTTGGTAATTCTGCAAGGACATTAGTTTTATGTCACCAATTTCCAGTTATCTGCCTATCACAAGAAGTCATTAGCTAACTGAACCCCTTTCGCAGACAGACAAATGGTGTGACCAGTTTACGCCAGTAATATTAATTTACCAAATATCTTCTGCTGTCGTGTTTCAAACCTGTGACATAACTCGATTTGTGTAATTACTGTCTCCAGACTGTCACATTTTCTGAGCTCACAGTGTTTCTCCTATCTCGCAGAGTTGAAGAAGTTAAAAAGGCGCCAATACCAGCAGAAGCGCCGTCAGAGCCAGGGCAAGGAAGCTTCGACAACCCCGAAGAAGAGGCCGCGCAAGGTAAGTGCACTGCTAATTCTCATCTCAAATGGAGGAACTGCTCTCACAGTTGAACACTTTGCCCAAAGTGTACTGCAGTAAAACCCCTTTTTAACAAATCTCTGGGGACTCGAATAATTAGTCCTTTATTGAGGACATTTTTAATATGGCGTTCACCTTATTTACACTGAATGAATGTCCACAACGTAAAGCTGCATCTTTAGATGATAAAAACTATTCTTTGATCACAAGCTGTCATGTGCTGGAAACCAGCTAAATGTGAGCTTTACAGTCCTGCACTTGTAAATTACACTTATGGTCCCCCAAATAACAACATTATTGAAAGAAAGTGTCAAAAATGAAGAGTCCATTCTTTTTATTCAATATTGTATTTATTGATTAATGATAGAGTATGAATACAATAAAAAAACCTCCTTAAATTGAATCTTTTGTTGTATGAAAAATTAAGAAATCCATCAGAGTGCTTTGGTTCTTTCTTCCAATATAGTGTACTAACAGCTGGTTGATGCTGTAAGAACTGATAAAACTGGTGAAAAATAGCATCTAACAGCATCAGTCCTGGAGAGCTATGTAAAGTTCTATCATCATCATCATCATCAACAACAACAACAACAACATCATCATCATCATCATCATGCATCTGCGCCATAACTTATTTTGCTTGTTCCATCACAAGAGAATCACACTTACATGATGAAAGAGGCTGTCATAATAAGCAACAATCCTCAACCATCTCAATTGCTATAACATCTGTAATGATTCCAAAACGTTTTGGAGGAATTGCTATTAAATCTCATGTGTAAGATAATACACTGAAAAGGTAGAAGCATGCCCCCCCCCCCCCCCCCCCCCCCCCACCACACACACACACACACACACACACACACACACACACACACGTCTGGCAAGGTGAAGTAACACGCATCATTACCTTGCAGTTTAACCTTGATATGTGGTCACAGAAAATTGATAGACACAGTGTTGAGTCCAACAGGACTTAAGCACCTGCCTCAAAGCAGAACAAGTAAAATGCACTCGATAAATATTTCATTGACAATACAGATAAATGTATTAGTAGACAGCAATTTCTGAGTTATTAAGGTTAGTATAAAGAAAACTGACTCTACAGAAACTTCACAACATTTCTTCCACAAAACTGGACTTTCAGGCTAGCAAGGAAACTCCAAGAAAAAACTATTCGATCTGTGGTGCTGCTTTTGGAAGGTGCCCGAATGAACAAATCGAAAAAATAAAACATTGAATTTAAAGCTGCCAGTGATTTATTTATCATTCATACACACTACACTGTGAATATGTGTTGCAAAGTGACAAGTATTGTCAACCAACAATCACAGACAACGTTTCATTTTTCTGAATTCAGTGTTTTGTTTGGCGATCACTTCTCCTCTATGACTACAGCAGAAAAACTTGGGACTATTGTGTAGAAATGGACAGAAAAAATTTTTAAAACCTTAGAGAAAAGCCAAACTTTCAGCTTTAATTAAGGAGCACAAATCTCTATATTAGCGTTGCAGCAGTACTAACCTGATTCTCATAGTGTCTCAGTAGTCAGTCTCAGTCACCGCAAAGCTGAAAGTTTAAACAAGTATGGAATGGTGCTTGTTTAAATATGTACATGACACCTCAATTCTCCACTAAGATATATTAATAGTAACCGTGAACAGTTTTGATAGCGCATTGAAATAGATCAGCACGTACATTCCTAGTGGCGACGCTGATTGTTCTATTGTGGCAAGGGGGGGGGGGGGGGGGCAAAAAATTACAGTTTGGACTCAGCACTGTCCCATAGTAATTTATTAGAGTGGATTACACTTTGGTAGTTCAGTTAATCTAGTCCATAAAGAGCTTCACAGTATCTAAAAATAACTTGTTTTGATGGCAGTGAAATTGCACTCTCTTGCTAATCACAATTTTAATGAAGTATTCCCTAATTTGAATTACTGTAATCACTCAGCAGTGTTTAGATGTTGAGATTAGTAAGTTTAGTGCTTGTCAGTGTGCATATTTTTGCATACAAAAAGTGCACAACTGTGATGTCAGCCAACACTGAGAGTGCACCTGACCCAGGTCTCACACGTGAGCTGTCTAACTGCAAACTGCTAATTGTTGGTGTGGTCCAGCTGCTTACAGACAGGCATAAGAATAAACTGCATCGTGCTTTTAAAACTGGCAAGGCTGGATTTTACTTTTTTAGATCGACCACAAGAACTAATGTGATTCTGGCTCGAAGAAATACTGGTGGTCAGAAATTTAAAAAAATATATATGGGCACTATGATTCCTGCACAGTGTGAATGCCCTTGTTTACTTGTAGGAGCACCATATTACCAGTTAGCATTAATTAGATGAAATTATTAATTAGTGGGTTAATTATCCAGTAATGGATGTCATATTGTACAGAAAAATTAAAGTAATTGAATATGTAGTCAAAGCTTGGAATCTAACAATGATTATGATGAAATTTGCAATTGCTCTGAACTTTAAGTTTCATTAGTGCTTAAGATTATTATTTTTAGGTAATTTGAAATATGTTACTGAAAAGCTGGAATGCTTAGTTTTAGGAAGGTATATATCATTATACTTGGTGACTACATCCCTGAGTTTGAGAGACTCTTGAAAAGTAGTGAAGCTCACACAATGATGCTTGTATCGAAAGCTGGGCTAATGGAAAATGGAGGTGGTGTATTTGTTGCAGTAGACAAGAAACTCAAATCCACTGAGATAGAAATTGAAGCTGCATATGAGATTGTTTGGGCAGAACTCAGTATAAGGGGTGGGCTTAAATTATAACAGGATTCTTCTGTCGACCATCAAACTCTCCTTCTGACGTAACCGAAAATATCGGAGAAAAGGCAGTTCACCCGTATACAAGTCCTTCAGTGATAATGTAATTGTTGGTGGAGACTTTAATCATCCAATGATAAATTGGGGGGGGAGGGGGGGGGGGCGGGGAACAGTTTTGTCAATGGTGATTGTGACAAGACATCCTGTGAAACATTACTAAGTGACTTCTCTGAAAACTACCTAGAACACGTACTTAGGAACCTCTCTCATTATGGTAATATATTAGATCTCATCTCTTTAAGGACGTGCACATCAAAACTCGTATCAATGACCGTGAGTTGGTTGTGACAACAATTTGAGATAATCATACTTTGATAAGGGCAACTAAAGCAAGTTGAAAGATGTATATGTTCAGTAAACTAGATAAAAAAAGGCTGTACAGTTATATCTCAATGAAGAAACTTTTAGCTCAGGACTGGAGCATGTAGTGGAGGTATGGCTCAAGTTTTAAAAAGTAGTTTACCTTGCTGTGGATAGGTAGGTACTCAGCAGAACCGTTCATGATGAGAGGAACCCTCCACGAAAGGTATAAAGTCACTGTAAAATATACTGCATAATAGATTTAACACAAAGTATAAGGCTATAGACAAAGAGGCACCAAATGTGACGTGTTTATCTGTCCCGAGGACAGCGTGTGAAGCTTTCAGTGACTGCT
Organism: Schistocerca americana; assembly: GCF_021461395.2. NCBI lineage: Eukaryota > Metazoa > Arthropoda > Insecta > Orthoptera > Acrididae > Schistocerca > Schistocerca americana. Next base: position 195,203,684 of record NC_060128.1, read on the forward strand.
GTTGCAAAATGTTGTTGAAGGAACTCTGAAAGACCAAAGAAAGTGCAGTTATATGTAAAGGCTATTATTGACACCAAAGTTAGCGTCAAGTCACTTGTGGATCAGGCATGAATTGAAATTAAGGGTACTAAAACAGAAGCAAAAATGCTTAACTAGTTTTTAAATGTTCCTTTACGAAGGAAAACTCAGGAGTATTGCTCCAGTGTTATCTTGTACCACTGAAAAAATGAGTGAAATAGATAACAGTGTGAGATGCGTTGAGAAACAGCTGAAATCATTAAAATTGGAAAAAAGCTCCAGGGTCCAATGGGATCGCTGTTAGCTTCTGTAGTGAATTTGTGGTTCAGTTAGCCCTTCTTCTAATTATAATCTGTCATAGCTCCCTCAAACAAGAAACCGCGCTCTGTTTCTTGGGGAATACACCGGTCATACGCATCTACAAGAAGGATAGTAGAAATGATGCACAGAACTACCGTACAAAATCCTTGACATCTGTTTGTTGTAGAATCTTAGAAAACAGTCTGAGCTCAGACATAATAAGGTATCTCGAACAGAATGACCATCTCCGCGCTGGTCAGCACGGATTCCGAAAACATCGCTTGTGTAAAACCCAACCCACACTTTTCTCACATGACACACTGAAAGCTAAGGACCAAGGCAGTAATGAAGATGTAGTGTTTCTTTATTTCTAAAAAGCATTTAACTCAGTACCACACGTATGCGTATTGTCAAAAGTACGATCGTGTGGGGTATTGAGTGAAATTTCTGATTGGATTGAGGGCTTTTTGGTAGGGAGGACGCAACATGGTATCTCGGATGGAGAGTCATCGTCAGATATAGAAGTAACTTTGGGTGCGCCCCAGGGAATTGTGTTGGGACCCTTGGTGTTCACGTTGTATATTAATGACCTTGCAGATAATAGTTACAGTAAGCTCACACTTTTTTGCAGATGGAGCAGTTATCTATAGTGAAGTAATATCTGAAAGAAGCTGCATAAATATTCAGTCAGATCGTGATAAGATTTCTAAGCGGTGCAGAAATTGGTGACTACCTTTAAATGTTCAGAAATGTGAAATTGTGTACTTCACAAAATGAAAGAATGTAGTATCCTATATTGTAATATAAATGAGTCACAGTTAGAATTGACCAACTCATACAGTTACCTCGGTGTAACACTTTGTAGGGATATGAAATGGAATGGTGACATAGTCATAAGTAAAACAAGTACTAGACTTACGTTTATCAGCAGAATACTGGGGAAAAACAATTATTCTACAAAGTAGATTGCACCCGTCCCCTATGTATCACTTGCATAGGATTCATGATGACAAAATTAGATTACTTACAGCACACACAAAGGTATTTAAACAGTCATTCTTCCCATGCTCTTTATCGTGCACTTTGCAGTGGTTTGCAGAGTACAGATGCAGATATGGAATTATGCTGATAAGCTCATGATGTTTTACACATATCAAGCTATGGTGCTACCTTTAACTACTGCAACTTTTAATTAGCATGCTCTATATCCAAACTGATGTTACTCCTAGAATCAGGACAGTTAGAAGAATAAACTCATCAATGAATCTAAATTTGGGGGGGAGGGGGGGGGGGGGTCAAGCTTGATGGTACTGAAAATATACCTAAGAATTAGAGAAAAGGAAAACGATATTTGTTATTAACAGGGATCGAAAACGTAATAGAATGGGGTAGAACCACCATGCACACAACTGAAAAAAATTTGTGAGAAAATGGTTCCTTACCACCGCAGTACCATCTAGACCTAAAACTTATACTACTGGTCTGGGATTTTGCAAACGATAAAGTCCGTAGTAGTAATGCATCAAACATTTCACTCTCTAACACAAGGCAATAACAGCTGACGCTTGTGAAACTGTGTGCCGGACCGAGACTCGAACTCGGGACCTTTGCATTTCGCAGGCAAGTGCTCTACCAACTGAGCTACCCAAGCACGACTCACGCCCGTCTTCACAGCTTTACTTCTGCCAGTACCTCGTCTCCTACCTTCCAAACTTTACAGAAGCTGTCCTGCCTACCTTGCAGGACTAGCACTCCTGAAAGAAAGGATGCTGCGGAGACATGGCTTAGCCACAGCCTGGGGGATGTTTCCAGAATGAGGAGAGCTTCTGTTAAGTTTGGAAGGTAAGAGATGAGGTACTGGCAGAAGTAAAGCTGTGAGGCCGTGGCGTGAGCCGTGCTTGGGTAACTCAGTTGGTAGAGCACTTGCCGGCGAAAGGCAAAGGTCCCGAGTTCGAGTCTCGGTCCGGCACACAGTTTTGATCTGCCAGGAAGTTTCATATCACCGCACACTCCACTGCAGAGTGAAAATCTCATTCTGACTTGTGAAACTAATAAATGAACACCATGTTTCGCCCTCCCTGACATGAGCCTTTCAACGCCCTAGAAAGGTGACTTTACCCACAGTATGTTGTCAAGTTCAAGATTCTCATTTCATAAAACTTAGTGTAATATTGGTACCTACCCAGTCAGTGTCCAGTGTTTATAATAATGAACTGTTCAAAAAGTCGGCAACTAGTGCAGCTACTTTAGACAGTATTTTATTTCGTGTGATTTTTTATTACCAATATGGGAAGAGTTTATGAAAGGAATCCAGGGGCTAGAAAGTAGTGCGGTTATTCTATGGAGAGGTTAGGGAGAGCACTTAAGGCCATTCAGAAGGGAATGTCACTCCAGAATGTGGAGAAAAAGTTTTGTCCCCCCATAAAAACAGTTTCGATTAAATTTAAAGGGAAACATGTTCAGAGTGTTGCGATTCAATATGTTTTCAATGAGACTGAAGATAAACGAATGGTAAAGTCAGTAAAGGCCTGTAGTGACTCCTCTGGACTTAAATGATATAAGATTGGTTGGAAAATCATACGAGGGGCATTTGAAAAGTTTGTGCAAAGTCCGAGAGATGGCACCACCGGCGCGCATCGAGGTCATGTTTAGTTAGAAGCAGCTTTAGAAAGAACGCACACCAAGTTTCAACCATATTGGTGTATTTCTTTGTGTTTGGCATTTGTGTGAATCAAGGAAGTCGAGTGATTGTCAAAAAATGGACTAAAAAAGAATTTCATGTGATAATTAAACATTACTTTATGAAAGGCAAAATGCCTCGGGAGACTAAAGAGAAGCTTGATAAACATTTCAATGACTCTGCACCCTCAATTAGAACACTTCGTGGTTTCAAAATTTCCAGAGTGGCCATGTGGGCACAAGTGATGCTGAACGTTCTGGATGCCCTGTGGAGATTACGACTCCAGAAATTATTGATAAAATCCATGATATGGTGATGGATGACAGAAGAGTTAATGTGCATGAGATTGCTAGTGCTGTGGGCATATCAAATGAATGGGTACATAATATTTTGCATAAACATTTGGACATGAGAAAGTTATCCGCAAGATGGGTTTCGCGATTTCTCACGCTTGACCAAAAACAGAATCGTGTGAAGTGTTGCAAGGATGGTTTGCAGCTGTTCAGGAAGAATCCACAGGACTTCGTTTCGTCACTGTGGATGAAACATGGATACATTACTATACTCCTGAGACCAAACAATTGTCTAAACAATCGGTTACCAGTGGAGATTCTGCACCAAAAAAAGCGAAGACCATTCCTTTGGCCGGAAAGGTTATGGTGACTGTCTTTTGGGATTCGCAAGGGATAATCCTCATCGACTATCTGGAAAAGGGTAAAACTATTACAGGTGCATATTATTCATCATTATTGGACCGTTTGAAAACCCAGCTGCAAGAAAAACTCCGGCGATTGGACCGCAAAAAAGTCCTTTCCGTCACGACAATGCACCAGCACACACCTCAGGAGTTGTGGTCACAAATTAATGGAAATAGAATTCCAACCCCTTTCACATCCCCCCTATTCTCCAGACTTGGCTTCCTCGGACTACTATTTGTTCCCCAATTTGAAGAAATGGCTGGCGGACAAAAATTTTATTCAAATGAGGAGGTGATTGCAGCAACTAATAGCTATTATCCGGACTTGGACAATTTCTATTATTCAGAATGGATCAACAAATTAGAACAACGTTGGACGAAGTGTGTAAGTTTAAAAGGAGACTGTTGAAAAATAGAAATATATTTAAAAAAAATTTTTTAAAAAAGCTAGCTGCTCGAACGTTAAAAGGTGCCTTTCTGAAGTGGGCCAGAATGATATTATTACCTATTTTGATAATTTCAATACAACACTGGCAGGTGTTTCACCACAAAATAATGTTGACTGTGATGAGACTAAACTCAGTGACGACCCTAGTAAAAAACTGACAGTAGTGAGATAAGGTCAGATATGTGCGAAACTTTTCAAAAGGTGCAATTTCATTGACTTTTTCAGCTACTCCAGCAGTAAACTGTTGCTCATTTATGTCGTGGACAAAGCTGAACAACTTTGGGACACACAGACTCAGGACGGTCCTATTGGTTCGAGATGAAATCACACTAAAGAAGGGTGGTTTGATAGCACAACATCCCAAGACTTGTTAGACTCGGTGCTGTTTCCATATCTGCAGGGACGGAAGATTGTGATTGAGGACAATTTGTCTTCTGATCTTAGTGTTGATTTTGTAATGAAATGTACCAATGAAAACATAAGATCCACATTTTTGCCAGCACATTCCGCACATCTCACACAGCCGCTTGATGGTGCCCTTTTTGCACCATTAAAAAGGAAATGGAGAAGTATCCTGGCACACATTCTATTACACTATCCTCATATGGTATCATTGAATAAGGATGGGTTTGCTTGCTCTAATACCTGAACTGATGAAACAAGTACAAGGGGAAAGTTTGATGCCGATATTTCTGCAGGATTCTGGGAAATCGGAATATATCCAGATACGGAAGAGATTGCTGACCAAAAATAACGGAACCAATATCGGCACTGTGAACGTTACTGGAAATGTGGTTTTGGACTATCTCAAGAAGGCAGGAGGTGACAGACCAGCTGAAGGTGTTCGACAACATGTGAGGGAAAGGACAGATGTTCCATCAGCGAGAACGGTCAACTCGGGATGCGACACCCTCAGTTCTGATAGTCAGAATTGGACTCGACAGAACGCCGATTACTTTTATGAGTGTACTACAAGTACTGATGAAGATGACCAGTACGAAACTCATTGAAACATTGCAACAAGACGACGCCACCGTCACTCAGCTGATTACCCGAGTATTAGATTGTATGCTATTGCTATCTCCCCTCTCTGGTTGTTGGATGTAAACCCAATGCTGCTGCCACGGTGGCTAAGTTATCAGTTTGGTTTGCAAAATAACACACAATTTGACATTTTGATGAACTGTTGAGTGTTTATTCAAAATGAGCAGTCGTTTTGCTTTTGTGTGCCTTAGGTGCAACTTCCTGTTGCATACATAATTTGTATTATTTATATTATATTGTAGTTTCATTTAGCGTGTTGTTATAATTTTGGCCCACATCCATAAACAATCCCCATTTTGTTTATCTGTTCTTGAATTTCCCTGAGATGCAGGCTTACATTTAAGTCGGAGTTCTCAATTCCTTCTTAGAGATAAATGACCCTTAAGAGCTCAGACACTAGTCCTTCACCACTAGTCTTTGCCACTTCTCTGATGGTGGACAACTTCTCTTTCTCCGTTGCTGCGTCTTCCTCCAGCCCCCCCCCCCTCCCCGCCCCCCCCTGCTCCCACACACACACACACACACACACACACACACACACACACACACACACACACACACACACACATTCACACCTGCCCAAGCACGCATGCTGCAACCGATACAACAATTTCAGATCAAGATCAATGGAAATTTAAGTTGTCAGAATTTTTATCTCCTGTCTTATAATTTCCATGTCTGGTGAATTTAAATATCATTGTTAAACATTTCTGTATCACTGTGTGCCGACGACCTCAATTCCTCAAGGTTTTCCACTTGTCAGAATTATGCAGACAAGAAGACCAGGTTTCAATGAAAATACTGGAAGGTAAGCTTTATAATCAGTTGCAGGACTAAGCATTCTGATCTGTCAGTGTACACTCAGTTGATGTATGCGCCAGGTACAGTCACCAGTTGTTTATAATCATCTCCAGCATTCAGATCTGCAGTTGATGTAATCTTCAGAAATGTATTTGTTCAGAATACCCAAACAGACATCTCGGTTATGTTTTTTATTGTGCGCTTGCACAGCTTCATGTGCAAGGTAAAACTCACCCTTAAACATATAGACGAGACTTCTGTACTGAAAATGTGGTATACTTCTCGGTAAAATGGTCTGGAAAATAAATAACACAATGCAAAGGTACTGTATGTGCAAATAGCATTAGATAATTTTTATAAAAAAATTGCAATTTTTCTGTGTATGGTAAATTTTAGAATGAGCACAGTACAACAAGTTGGGTTTACATACTGACATTCTCGAGCCTTATTGTCAGTTGGAAGTCATTTTTCAAATCGTGATTTGTTTACCTTTCTATCTGTGAAATACACCTTCCCACATTCCTCGTGTGAGAAACATTAAGCGTATAGAATTTGCTGCTTGACGATAATGTCTATTATTTTCTTATCGATGTAAAAATTCAAATAATTTAAAAATTACGTACTAGCACAAATTTGCTTTTTTATTAAACAGGTTGTATCAAAAAGTGTCATCCGATTTAAAAAAAAAATCGTAATTATGATGTTATTTGAGATAAGTGCGTGAACAATGTACTGTCGGATAGAGCAAACTCTCGAGTTTTACACGGTTAGGGTTTACATGCCACACTGCCATCTGGAAGTGGTTATCTCTTGTGGAGGTTTATAAAAGACTCTGTTTATGTGCCTTGAATGAACTGAGACATTGCATAACAGCAGCTGTGGAAGCTGTAACTCAAGACATGCTTGTTGCAGTGTGGGAACAATTTGAATACTGCATTGCCATATGCTGTGCATCTCAAGGGGGTCATATTCAACACCTATGAAAATGATTTTTGGGGAGGGGGGATTTTGAGTTTCCTATTCATAAAAAAACAAAAGTGGCTGTATATGTTTCTTAGTTTCAGAAACATAGATGTGCCAAATCAGATGATTCTTTTTGATACACATGTACTTTCATTAAGGCTCAAGATGAATGTTTTTGTATGGAAAATAATGTCACTTTCCTCCAATACATACATTCAACAATTACAGTATGAAAAGGATAGCTGCTATTAACCATGTAACAGAAATGCTGAGTTGCAAATAGGCACAACAAAAAGCCTGTCAGAAAGTAAGCTTTCAGCCATCTGGACCTTTGTAATGCGCGAGCGCGCGCGCGAGGCCAGACTGCGATCAGCGGCGCATTATGGAAGAAGCGACTAGGTGGTGCAGGTAACCTAATCTTACAGCCGCAGAAAAAACCGATCCACCACCTTAAAGCTCATCCCGACCTTATAATTGTATCTGCTGAGAAAGGTTTCACCACAGTTGTTTTGAACTGCAAGGATTATCTGGCAGAAGGACTGTGCCAGCTGTCAGATTGATTCACCTGTAAACCCTGCCACAGTGACCCCATTCCAGAAATTCAGCAGGATCTCCAGCCTCACCTCAAATCCTCAGGCCCATCCCAAAACCTTCCCTGGAGTCCATCTCTCTACTCATCCCTACCACTCCCCACACTCCTACCTTCTGTGTGCTTCCTAAAATCCATAAGCTCAACCACCCTGGATGCCCCATTGTGTAGTCAGTTGCTGTGCCTCCACTGAGAAAATCTATGCTTCATCCTATTACCCCTTCCTCGACCGACTCGCCACAGTTACTGTCGATTTACCACACGGTGCCCTGCTCGGCACTTTTGATGCCACCTCCGTTTACACTAACATCCGTAATGCTCATGGCCTTACCACTATTGACCACTACCCTTCCCGATGCGCGATCGATTCCAGATCTACGACCTCCTTTGTAGTCACCGTGACCGACTTTATTCTCACCCGTAAATACTTCTCCCTCGAAGACACTACCTACAAACAAATCCGGGGTGCAGCTGTCGGCACCTGCACGGCACCGTCCTGTGCCACCCTATTCGTGGGCCATCTAGTGGAATCCGAATTCCCTCACCCGGTTCAGATTCGTCGACGAAATCTTTGCTATCTGGATCGAGGTTGAGGACGTCCTATCCGTATTCCTCCAGAACCTCGACACCTTCTCCCCCATTCACTTTGCCTGACCCGACAACCCGACTTCTTCGATGTTGACCTTCACTTCAGAGATGGCTACATCAGTACCTCCATCCACGTCAGTCCTACAAACCGGCAGCAATACCTCCATTTTGACAGCTGCCACCAGTTCCGTACTTAGAAGTTCCTTCCGTACAGCTCAGCTGCCTGTGGCCGTCGCATCTGTTGTGAAGAGCAGTCCCTCTCTCTGGGGCCTTTGCAGACTGTAATTACCCTCCCAGACTTGTACATTTCATTCCTTATCTCTCCAATCACCCACCACCCCTCAAAGTCCCGCCATCCGTATACTGAGGACCGTTCCGCTCGTGACACGGTACCACCCGGTACTGGACCGACTGGATCACAATCTCCACCAGGCTTTGACTAGCTCTCGTTGTGCCCAGGAATGAGGAATGTCCTGTCCACTATCCTTCCCACCCCTTCCACGGTGGTATTCCGCCACCCACCGATACTAACCGATATCCTCGTCCGTCCCTACACGACACCTGCTCCCGACTCTTTGTCTCGTGACTCGTATCCCTGTAATAGACCTAGACGCGAGACGTTTGTCGTACATCTTCCCACTACCACCTATCCCACCGAAGGCAGAGCTACCTGCGAAACCGGTCGTGTGATCTACGAGCTAAGCTGCAACATTCTACGTAGGCCCGACAACCGAGAAAACTGTCTGTGCGCACGAATGGCCACTGACGAGCTGTGGCAAAGAAACAGCTGGACAACTCTGTTGCTGAGCGTGCTGCTCAACATGACATTCTTCTTTTCAGTGACTGCTTCACAGCCTGTGTGTGCCATCTGTATCCTCTCGCCAACACCAGAATTTCTGAATTGTGCAGGTGGGAACCTCCCTGCAATATATCCTACGTTTCTGTAACCCTCTTGGCCCAAGTTTCGTTAGTCATTGTCCTTACCCATCTAGCTCCTTCCCTGTTCCCATTCCATTCCACCAACGCATCATCAGTCTCTTTACTTCTAGTCTTTTCCACTCCCCCTGCCCCCTCTCCCGACTGCAGCCAGCTGCCCTACCCTCTCTGCACTTCTTCCCTATACACTCCCACGAGCAGCACTTTACTAACCCCTACTCCTACCCTGCTATCGCTCCCCCTCCTCCTCCCCACCCCAGCCTCCTCCTTACCACCAGCCCCCGCTTGCTTTTCCCATCATGCACTGCTACTGGCAGTCTGACCTCAGCAGCTAGAGTCTGTGGTGTGTGTGCGTGCGTGTGTGTGTGTGTGTGTGTGTGTGTGTGTGTGTGTGTGTGTGTGTGTGTGTGTGTGTGCGTGTATTTCTGATGAATACCTATTGGCCAAAATCTCACTTTCTGAAAGTCTTTTTGTTCAACATATCTGTGACTCGGCATCTCCACTATGTGGTGAGTAGCAACTGTCCTTTTCATAATATTGTTAATCCTGGATTTTCCATTATTCAACAGTTACATAGACACCTCCTCTTCCCATTTTTATTGTAAACACAAAAGTGTCAAAACTTCTTTCAGAAATAAGACTCTAGTCGTGCCATTAACAAATGAAGCCTTTGGCATTCATCAGTGTGGAATTGAGGCAGTTTTGTTGCCTAGCATTTTTCCCACGAACTGCATCTGTAGAAATGAAAATACGTTTGGGCGGCATCTGCAGTCGGAAGGATAAAAGGGGACTACTACTTCGTCGTCCGGCCCGAGCTTACACTCGACGAGACTTGAAACTACTGCCGCCTGTCCTCCTTCTGTAAATCTCCTTAGGAGAACCTCGAGCTTTAAGAATGGAGCTGGGGAGCCTTAGGAGGTGCAAAACGTGGAAGCACATTGTCTGGGACTCGTGACTTGACGATATTTCGGCATATTTTTCCTTACAGTTTGCTAGTTTATTCTGAGATACTGCGAGCAGTGACTGCTGTATTTGATCACCTATAAATACGCATTCCCAAACTTGTATTTCCATTTCTTCTGTGACAGATGTCTCAACATGTAGCATTTTATCACCGTTTGTTGACTGTTGTGAGTTTTGATAAATACTTATTTAAGTACATTATAATTATTAAAATTTTAATGTACGTGCAGGTTTGTTGTATCGAGTGATGTACATATAGCTATTTGGCTTTTTTTAGGCGGAAGAAGACTACGACACGTTCGTGGAGAACGTGATGACGCAGTTGCGGCAGTTGCCACCTCTGTCGATTCTCGAGCCGACTCTGGCCAGGAACCACTCGGCGTGCCCCGTGTTCGGTGCAGGCGACGCTACGAAGGTGGGACCCCTGACCGGAGAACTGCGCGGCAGATATGGGAGCGCATCGTTACCCAACGTGAGTCTAAAAATCTGCAACCCGGTGTTGCTCGAGGATAGACCTATTCGGACTTGCTCGAAGAACACAGTGAATTAAATTTGAGGCTGTGAGGAGAAAAAATAATGTATAGTGTTCCAGAATATATATTTAAACGCTGGCAGGTCGATAGATACACAAACAAACACAAACATACACACAAAATTCAAGCTTTCGCAACAAACTGTTGCCTCATCAGGAAAGAGGGAAGGATATATATAATTTTTTATATATAATTTTTCCCACGTGGAATGTTTCCTTCCATTATAAGAATATATATTTATGTTTTTAAAACTGTCATTTTCAGATTGAGAGCATATAGGCCTAGGTGATAATTTTTGCCTAAATGAGCAATTTCAGAAATGTTGCAATGACTCTAAATGACTAAAATATTGTCTGGATGACTCTACATGTAGTCTTAATTTTTGATGTTTTGCACAAAATATGTAGATGACTGGGAACAGAGCACTTAATTTATAATTTCGTGCCAACATAGCTAAAACACACCGTCGGCAGAATTTACACGATCAAACTATATTTTCCGCTCGTAGTATCAAAACTACTGCCTGTTAAAATTGCCACACTGTGAAGGTAGCATCCCACAAATGACAAATTGTTACAAAGTACACTTTGTACTTGGACATGCAAATAAATAGCATTTCAGCACAACCACACAAAATAGGTAATCCAAATCCATTTTGTATCCAAGGAAATGTTACACAGCGGGATTCTCATTCAAAAATTGCACTCTAATGTTGGCTAATTGTGAGGAGACCTTGTTACATCTCGTATAAGAAGGAGAATTGTCTACTGGGACCTGTCGGTATTTGACAGCGACAGAAAAAGTGCCAGGGAGAACCTCGGTACTTAGTGACTTGTTTCATTACTGACTTATTTGGAGAGAGGGGGGGGGGGGGGGCAGCAAACAGTGTGACATGTTGATAATAATGTACCTAGTAAATTAAAATTCATATTCCAGAACCCAGAATACAATTGCATATTCTTACAGAATAGCTCTATTTATTTACACTACCTGGCAAAATAAGTGAAGCACTCAGAAGACATGGTCAGATATCAGTGGATATCTAAATTATTAGAGTACACTTCTCTCTGACAAGTAGAACGGTCACCAGAGTCCATTAGTGTAGTTCGTGTTTTATGTCGTTACCGGGCTCGGTGGGGTGTCTAAGGGCACGAGTGATGTCGGGTATCGAGTGATCGCAGTGGAGGACACGGAAGTGACGTGCACTCGCGTGTGATGGCGTACTGACGTCTGACGGTGATTAAAAGGGGCCGTAACGTGGGTCTCCAACTGGCCGGTCTGTCGAATTGTGAGGCTTTCGTGTGTGGCGGTGGCTAGATGTCACAATAAATGGGAATGTGAGAGCAGGTGTACTTGTCATCGAGGTTCTAGTCTCCCACGTCAAATTTTGTCTGCTGAGCACATCGTCACCCCTTCACGTCTACACCTGGGGTCAGAGAACGAGTAACGAACTTCGCTCGACTGCTTTGTTGTCCTGCTCCGTCGGTGAGATACTTGCAGACAGGCAGATTTAGGAGGGAATTATCGTCTCGTGCTCGAGCTGTCATTAACACCACAACTCGAATGGCTGCATTTGGAGTGGTATCGTAACTGGGAAGTGTGGACTGTTGACGAATAGTGCTGCATTGCGCTCGGCGGTGAATTGCAGTTCTGCAGAATCCCAAATGCCCACCGTCAGTGACTTCTGGTGTTTCAAAGAGTTCTGCAATGTTACTGCCGGTGTCACAGTGTGGGGAGCTATAGGGTAAGACGTCGGGTAGTGACTGAGGGAACTCCGACGCACAGCAGTTATGGACGTACTGCATCCTCGCATATTATCTCTCGAGTGACAGTTTTGTGGTTCTGTTTTCCAATGGGACAATGCATGTCCACATATGGCACGTGCGTCTGTGAACCGTCCGCACGAATTAAGATTCTCTCCCGGACGGCGAGATACCCGGGCCTGTACCCGATAAGACGGGTGCGCGACCGACTCTGACATCGACTCCGTTCCTGTACAAGTAGCTGGGATATGGAGGACCAGTTAAACCGGTTGTGGGCCGGCACATATTGGGAGAGGGTATGACAACTATATGATGGCCATCCGTACCGAATCGGTGTGTGCGTCTGGGCCCGAGGGGGTGCGACATCGTACTGATAAGTCAGTTTGTACTACCAATTTCATTATAAATTTGAATTGAATTTGTCATCACATACCCTGTGGAGCCCGTGAAGTTTCATTGTGATTCCTCCTCCCCTTCTTGGTGTTTCACTTTTTATCGGGCAGTTTCTTTATTTATTTATGAACTGTGTGAAGTGTTTTATTGTGCAAATACAGGATTTATTCAAGAAAAACTAAATTTTTGTGGCATTAATGATACAACACACACACACACACACACACACACACACACACACACACACACACGACAATACCCTGTAAAAAATTTAAATAATGGGTGGGGTCACCAAAATTTGTCCTAAATTAATTGACTGGCAGGTGAGACTTTTGACTGGGACAAATCTTTGGCCATGGCTTGTTTTTTTACACGGGTGAGTGACCTTCCGGTAATAGCATAGCCTTTCATTTACAGAATAAAAAGTCCGTAGTGGTTTTAAGAGAGTTGAAACACAGTTTTCTGCAAATATTCTCTCACTTTATTGAGTTAGTTCATAATCACATCTATACAGTCGAGTCTGGCTTCTGCTGCGGGAAACAGCGGTGAGTGTGTGTGATTACGGTATTGTTTTTCTTAAATATTGGAGGTTTTCTACTTTACACTGCTGTGTTCTTTATGATCATTCATTGCAGTATGGCAATTCATATGCGCTCTCTCTCTCTCTCTCTCTCTCTCTCTCTCTCTCTCTCTCTCTCTCTCTCTCTATCTATCACAAACACTTTTCTTTTTATACATACGCGTTTTGAGTCCCAAATTACGTAGCTGAGGAAGCTTCAACATGTAACTTTAACATTTTTCCTAATGCTTGCAAAATATTGCTGTGTGATGTTCTGTTGGCAGGCTCTTTTAGAATATGTATTTGTGAAGGAATAAATAACCACACAGTGGGCCCCCCTATAGGTGACCTTATTTCAGAACATTTTATTAAAATATTGAAGCCTATGATAAATAATTTTTCAGCTGTTTGTCTCAACAACACAGCATCATTTGCTTTGCAGGATAGTTAAGGCATACCTACTAACTATGTAAATTTTGAAATGTTTCTTTGAATTTTATGTACATTTTCTTTCAGAAGGAGTGCTGCTGAGACTGAGTTAGTGATTTCACTATAGTTTGTTAAAACTGAATCCAATTCATTGTTTTATTAACATGCTAGAAGTTTTATGTTTATGTAGGTTTCGGACCATTACAACACGAGGCCATTCGGTCCTCTGCCGCCGCTGCCTCCTCTCCCACCTCCGTCGACACAGCGAGGGTTTTACGACCAGGAGTTTGCTTCTGTTCGTTTTGATAATGACAGTGAGTATAATTTCTGCCTGTAGTTTATTCCATTTAGTTTTTCATATATATTTTAACATTGTCAGTAGGAAATTACAGTTAATAAATTTTTGTTCTTAAAAGATAAGTGTTCGAATGCTGATTCTGAAACACTGTCCGCTGGGTAGCCATTTCATTTTCTTGGGCACTTGCAAATTTGATCAGTAGAGGTTAAAGCAGTTGCCATAGTGTGCTTCAAATAGATCAGGAACACCTGGTGTCATTGCAGGCAGAATGAGCTTGACAGGGAAGATAAAATGTGTTTCATATTCCTGTCATTTTTTCATGCTTTTTTCTTTCTGTTTCAGTTCCACATCTCATAATATTTTATCTTTCATTAACCAAATCACGTGATGCGGTGAGGTCCTTTTAAGCTTGTACTAAAAATTATTTATTTGTATTCAGGTGACGATAAAAAAGATCATCGAGAGAGAGATAACGACACGCCGGACACCATTATAAGTTCGTCTTCTCCTGAGTGTGTTTTCAGAGATCTGCCACTTCGTTTTCCAGGTGAGATGTGAAGCTTAATTTAATTACGTATCTTATTTATGTGCCAGTCTTCAAAGTGTGCTCTATGTGCCAAATGATCATTTTCTGTTTTCTTACCAGTATAGAGTTTTTTAGTTTTTTACCGAGCTGTCGTCTTATCGGTACAAAATTTTCTCTCTGTAAAGGTTTACAATTAATTAAAGATGAAGACGAAGACGAAAGCGAGGAAGACAGCAAGGCGTGGGCAGCACGCCGCACCTCTCCTGTCATTCCACTCGTCACTCCGATACCCATCCGGCTGCGCCCACCACCACACTACGCCAAGGATGCTGCCGATGTGGTAAGGCGATTCCTGCAGTGAATGCTGTGGGTTATCCTACAGTACCTTCGTTTGAGATGTTGACATGTAGCTTAATCACTTTCCACGTGCTTCTCATAAATTATTTTTCACCCCAGCTCGAAAAGTAAAGTCGTATGATGTTTTAGTGGACGGTTTTTATCAAATACATACTCACAATATTTCAGTTGCGGTTTTCACTAACTTGTTTTCAGTCTCTACTTCTGAATATGCCACTGTTGTAGCATATTTGAAATATGTCTTACATGGTCGACATGGCATTTAAGTGATCCAGTTTGCAAATAGTGGCAATGGCGTAGTAAAAACTTAATCCAGAAGTCCTGGCAAATGACATTTGTAGGTCCCGCCAGTGCCTTACAGACTGTTAACGAAGGCCCGAGCATACGGATTAGGTTCTCATATATGTGAGTGACTCGAAGAGATTTTAAGTAATACAACCCAGTATGTTGTTCTCGGTAGAAAATGTTCACCAGAGGTGAGGTATTGTCAGGAGTGCCCCAGGGAAGTGTGATAGGACCACTCTAGTTCTCTGTGTACATAAATGATTTAACAGATGGGGTGAGCAGCAAACTGCTGCCGCTTGCCGATGTACAGGAGAGTCGAGGGGCTGTAGATGGCAAGAAGAGAGATTGAAAGTAAGGGATGTGGTTTCTTAACTATCGGGGTATTGTGTTCGTTCACAAGAGTAGTTAGCTATACTCCATCTGGAAAATACGAGAATTGTATGTCACTTCAAATGGGACATTTTTGAAAAGGTCAGACTTGGCTCCGAGTGATTTCCACGTCTTCAAACAAGAAATGTCTGGGCCCCTAACACTTGAGCTCCCACAAAAAACTTCGAGGTGCAGTCGTGTGCCAGTTGCAATAGCAGGTGGCAAAATTTAAGGCAGAGAGAATTTGCCTGTTTGTTAAGAGATTAACAAGTAATTAAATGTGACTACTGATTATGTAAAAATGAATGCACACACACTCGGTTCCAGTATGTATTTACTTTCTGGACAACTTTTGCACTTACCTGCAGTATTTCCAATTTTATATGTAGTGTGACAGAGGTTACTTCCAGACAACCGTAGTAGTCCTGTACTCCTCTGTAGATAGAACTCGTACATTTTCCCGGCTCCCACAGGACAAGGAGAATGCCGGAGGGCCTCAACTGCTGGTGCGCCAGCGGTTCGGCCCGTCCCCACCGGCTCCGTTGCGCGACTCTGGCAACGTGACGGTGACACTGACGCTAACGGCCGCTGCCGCCGAGGACATTGCGGGCGTCCTGCACCGGCTGGCCGGCATCCTGCGAGTGCCGGCGCCCGCGGCATTTGACGTAATCGAGAGGACGAGTACGCCGCCCTCCCAGAAGTTGGGGCTGTACCGGACTCGCGGGAAGGACGGCAAGGAAGGAGGTGAGTGAGCGCCAATTGTGTCGTGTTTAAATGACTAGTCGAGTGACGTCGGTACGAGGGGTCGGGAATTAAATGCCAATTTTCCAGAAACTGAAGAGAAGTCTAATAGTCCGATTAAAATTACTCGATACTTCGTGTCTATCACTTGCCCCTACAGTGTTGCCACATCGGCTACCGGCTACCACTCAGTTATAGGTGACACACAAACACGGTGGCCCACTTCACAAAACCTGTTAATGTGTAACACGGACGAGTGTCGAAAGTGGCCTCCGTGAGGTATGACGGAAATCAGATATGCTCTGATTTTAAGTGACGGACGACTGAACTGTGGTGTGAAATATGCTCACTATTTTTGTTTACTTAAATTTGGCATATTTCGTGACAGTACCTTTTCCGTGAAATGTTTACAAGGCGATATTTGTCTCGGCTTCAGTTGTCTAGTGGAAGTATGATTCCACAATGCAGTTTTGTCGGCTGCAGAAATGACCTAGTTCAATGCGTTTGCCTCATTTTTGGTGCTTCAAATACCATTTCTTCGAATGTGGTTTCTTCTTAAAGTTTATATAAAAAAATAGTAACATAATTCATTTTTTCCTGTTCACTAACAAATATTTATGACGGCAACTTGCACATTGTTCTACCGTCAACACACACCAAGAGTTCACTGCCGAGTGACTACAGTCAAAGACAACTCCAGCGTCAAAGACATTTTACACAGAACACAATAAATTGCTCATATATCATGAGGCTTTATCTAAAATTGGTTTTGAAACTTATACTTTTGCATGCATGTCCTCACATGCATGCCATCACCCACAGAGAAGACTTAGCTTCCAAAAATTAGAAAAATTCATAAATGCTCACTTTGGAGACTTTTTTTTGTAAAAAAGTAAAAATAAATCTTTCTCTCATTCTTTGTTACAACAGTGTTTTTTCATCAGTTTCAATTAACATGTGACTTCAAATTATTAATTTATACATGCAAATATACATACTTGGTTGTACACGTAGTTTTGTTCTAACAAGCATATTCCAGTGGAGGACTTTTGTTTGAGATGAAAATAGGTTATTTAAATTTTGAAATTATGATTTCTGTTTATATAGTTTCAAAGAGACAATATTCCTGAGACCAAATAATTTCTTTGACTTAGGGTACACCAAACGATAAGCATTAGGGTGTCGATTTTCTATGACTTCAAAAGGCCCAATATAGATATCAAAGAATTTTTTAATTTCTGAAGTTAACATTTTTGATTTTTCGTGAGATTTGACCAGAACAAGATCCCCAATTTTGAAAGTGGTTAATTTTACCCTATTGTTATGTCTTTTATTCCTCTTTTCCCCTTGTTTCCTCATAGTTTCCCTGACAATATCTTCTCTCTCTTGCATGGTTAAAGGTGTACATTTAGGAAATTCAATAAGTTCTGATATAAGATTTGGAGGTCTAATATTAAACATAATCTCATACGGTGAAAATCCTGTGGAACTATGTTGTAGGCTATTCATAATATCTTCAAAATTTCGAATGTGCTCAAACCAGGTTGGATGTTTATGGCTACAATAGGTTCTACAGAGTCTCCCAATTTACCTCATATATCTTTCTGCAGGATTGGTGGATGGAGAATAAACGGATATAAGTATATGCTTCAATTTTGATCTTTCAATAAACTTTTTCCAAATTTTAGAGGTGCACTGTGAACCATTATCTGATAATATAGCTTTTGGTTTACCCACCTGTGCGAAATAATCTCTTTCAATTTTTATTATAATTTCATGGCTAGTAGCTTTTTTCACTGGATATAGTTTAATTAATTTTAAAAATACATCTACCATAACAAATATGTAACAGTGACCACCTTTACTCTTTGGTAACATTCCATATAAGTCAACTGCGATAAGATCTAAAGGTTTTTCCGGAATAATGTTTTGCATCTCTCCACCACATCTTTGATTGCTCGCTTTAACTCTCTGACACTTGTCACAGGTTGTCAATTCTTTTCTTACCTTCTTTCCAATATTGTAAAAATAAACGTCTTCTTGTATCTTTTGAATGCACTTCTGTATCCCACAATGACCAAAACTTTCATGTATGTAAATGATCAGCTTTTCAGCATCTGCCTCTGGCCAACACAGTTTCCAATTATCAGAATCTACATCTGTTCTCTGAAATAAAATCCCCTTATGTAATTTGTAAAATTTATCAAGTTTCTCATACCCCTTCTTGCCTAAACATTCTTTGATTAATTTCCAACTTTGATCTAAATTTTGATTTTTCCTAATTTTGTTACACATAGCTCTAATTGTTTTCTCATTTTCCACCCCTTTTCGGTATCTAATTTTAAATTGCTTTTCCTCCTCTTGTTCAAAAATCTCCTTTTCTCCCCCAATTGGTAACCTTGAAAGTGAATCAGCTACTACATTCTCAGAACCTTTTATGTGCTTGATTTCAAAGTCAAACTGTTGCAGAAATATTGCCCATCTGGTCAATCTACTGTGGTATAATTTGCACTCTTGTAAGTAACTCAAAACTTTGTGATCCAAAAATACTATGGTTTTATGTCCAATAAGGTAAATTCTAAATTTTGTAAAAGCCCAATGAATTGCCAAAAGTTCCTTCTCTGTGACTGTATAATTTTTCTGATATGATTGTAATAGAGGGAAACTTACCAAATGAAAGTGCTGGCAGGTCGACAGACACACAAACAAACACAAACATACACACAAAATTCAAGCTTTCGCAACAAACTGTTGCCTCATCAGGAAAGAGGGAAGGAGAGGGAAAGACGAAAGGATGTGGGTTTTAAGGGAGAGGGTAAGGAGTCATTCCAATCCCGGGAGCGGAAAGACTTACCTTGGGGGAAAAAAGGATAGGTATACAGTCGCGCACACACACACACACATATATATATATCCATCCGCACATACGCTGTGTATGTGCGGATGGATATGTGTGTGTGTGCGAGTGTATACCTATCCTTTTTTCCCCCCAAGGTAAGTCTTTCTGCTCCCTGGATTGGAATGACTCCTTACCCTCTCCCTTAAAACCCACATCCTTTCGTCTTTCCCTCTCCTTCCCTCTTTCCTGATGAGGCAACAGTTTGTTGCGAAAGCTTGAATTTTGTGTGTATGTTTGTGTTTGTGTGTCTGTATAATTTTTCTCATGCTTGAGCAACATTCTGCTTGCAAATGCTATGGTACAATTTATCTTAACTCCATTCTCTACTCTTTCTTGAAATAACTCTGCTCCAAGCCCATAATTACTGCTATCAGTATTCAAACAAAATGGTAAATTAAAATCAGGTCTGTGTAATAAGTGTTGCTTCCTCAACTCTTGCTTAATTTAATCAAACTCTTCCTGACAACTTTTATCCCAAACCCAAACAGTGTTTTTCTTAAGTAACTGACTTAAACATGGTGCATTCAGACTCTGATCACTTATATGTTTTCGGTAATAACAGCATAACCCAAAGGACGACTTTAATTGTTTTTTAGTCATAGGAATAGGAATTTCTGAAATTGCTTTTTTTTCTGGATCTGCCAAAATTCCCTTGTCTGTGACAACATGACCCAAAAATTTTAATTCAGAAACTGCAAACTTACATTTCTCTAATTTCAATGTCAATCCCCCCTTTTTTAAGTTTTTTACAAACTGACTTCAAAATCGAAAAATGTTCCTCCCAATTTTGCCCTGTAACCAAAATGTCATCTACATAAATTATCAGTTTAGATGCAAGTTCTTGCCCCAGTACATGATCCAAAGCTCTTAAAAATTCGGAAACAGAAGAATTTAACCCAAATGGCACAACACAATATTGGTAACTCTTACAATTGTACAATAAAGCAGTATATTTTCTAGAATTAACCGAAAGTGGTGCCTTATGAAAACCCGAAGTTAGATCCGAACTTGACATATATTTTATATCTGTAAATTTATAGAGTAACTCATCAATATTTTCGGGATGGTCTGTCTGTCTGAAAAAAATTTTGTTTAAGTGTCTTAGAGTCCAAAACCAATCTTACTCCACCATCTTTTTTCGAAACAACTACTAAAGGATTATTATATGAACTGATACTCCTTTCTATTATATTACATCCTTCCATCTTTTTCAGCTCTTTCTCAACAGCAGGTCTTTTTGATATTGCAATACTGTATGGTTTCATGAAAAATGGTTTATGATGTTTTACCTGAAGCTCACACTGATTACCCTTTACCCTACCAGATATGTCACTGAAAACATCACTGTATTCCCACAGCAGATTTTCTAACTGTTGTTTTTGCTCCCCAGATAAATTTTGTGTTTCTCAAATTTTCAAATTTGCTAAATCCCCAAATTCAACTTCATCAGTATCAAATCTATGAATTTCAATATTCTCCAATCTATTTTCTTTTAGTAAATTGATACTGTCAAAATTTCCATTACTCTGATCACCAAGTGTGTTCACAAAATTTGTCTGAATGTATTCCCTTTCACTAGTTTCTATCAAAAGTTTTCTTCCAACCCAATCAAATGCTGTATTTACTTTTACTATCCAATTCATACCCAAAAGAAAATCTTCATTAAATTCCTGAATTACAAAACATCCATGTGTGAACAACTTGCCTTCATTTAAAAATGTCACTAAAGCCTGGTTTTACCAATTTACTGCTCTTCCCAGTAGCACCTTTTATCTTTACCCCAACAACTGGCATTTCAACATAATCTTTCCCCACTTTTAATTTCTTGCTTAACCTTTCAGATATTACCGAGATCTCACTTCCTGTATCAATTAAACATTTACCAATCCATGACCCAATTTGAACTTTTATATAAGGACTGCAAAACTGGTCACTTTTCTCAGAACCTGTATCCTCCTGTAATAAATCACTTTCAATTTCCCCAAACCTATACTTATCAGAATCATATGTTATATCATTACATGTATTATTTGTCACAGTTATAAAATTTGCACAAGATACAAAATTGTCATTAGTACTCTCTATTATCTCAAATAGCCAAGAATTTTCATCCAAATCACATTGTATACTATTGAAGTACTTACCCTTCAGCTTTTCAGAAATAAAATATCTCATCTTTTTCCATCACTCAGGACATATAGTTTCACATACATTAATAAGCGTCTTTCTAAAGTTCTTGTCAAAAGAAATAGTTTCACTGTTCAGCCATAGATTCATAAGAAATGTGTGTGTGTCATTAGTATCTGTAAATGTTTCACTTAGGCTAGAAGTTATACATGTGTCATCATTATTTGTGTAGTCAGATTCTTTACCAACAACATCAAAATTCACACTTTCACATACACCCTGCTTGTGAGCCTTATTCATCCTGGTAACATCCCTGGGAATTTCTATAATATTCTCACTATTTAATCCATTTTCAACCATGTGTATACCCAACTCCCTATTTAAACTAATGAAACACCTTTCCTCAACATCATCATCAATACCATTACCATCATTATCAACTTTATCATCAACATCATTATCATTATACATATTCAGGTCATACACATTCAAATTATCCCCTAAAATATTATTTCCCCTTTCTAAGGTTACCAGATCCCTTTCACCAATATTTTCATTCTTACAGCATGCATTCTCTCTTTCATTCACACACATCTCTGAACTACTACAAATTACATCATCTGACAAAGTGTTGTTCTTTTCTGCCCAAGTGTAAAACTCTGTTAAATTAAATGAATCACAATTACTTTTATCTACTGTATGTTCTTGTTTACTGAAAATTTTATCTTTATCAATATAATCATTATTTTCTTCTTGAAATTTTTTCAATAAGTAACAACTAATAACCTCATGTGATAGCTTAGGTTTGGAACTGTCATGTTTGGGTTTATGATAGTCACATCCATTGGTGCTTTCATCATGCTCACCTTCTGCCTCAACCTTGCAGACCTTCAAGGGGGCGTCTACTCGTTTTTTATTTCCTGAATTACAACTGGTTCCTGTTTGAACTGCTGATTGTGGTTCTGCCAATGTCTCTGATCAACATTTCTGTTCCCATTCCTATGCCAAACATTACCTGATTGTTGGTAGTTTCTATTGTACTGATCTCTATCAAAATTTCTGTGATTTTGATCCCTATAATGTTCTCTATTTTGTTGATTATTTCCGCGAAAATCTTGTTCTTGTTTTGGATGAAAATTATGGTCCTTCTTTTGAAAATTGTTATATCCCCCTGAATTTTGACCGACACCATGATAATGGTTTTGTTCCCTTTTTTGAAAGTTATCATTTCCCCAATTTTGACCATTACCTTTCTGAGTAAACCCCACTGTGTGTTCTTGTTGTTACCCTATCCAACTTTTCAATATAATTGAGAAACTGCTCAACATTACTATCAGGAAATGAACTAAACTCAACTGCATTGCTGATGACAATCTTCTCTTTAAGGTATCAGTTTTGATCAAGTCATCCAAAGGTTTTGTTAAATGAATAAGTTTTTGAAGTTCACTTTTGCAAAATTGTTTCATGCTCCCATCTGATTCTCTATAGTCTCTCCCATTCAAAAATTCACTTTTGATTCTTGTTTGTTTAAGATCATCCCAAAAATTTTCCGGAAATTTTGATTCAAATTCTGAAAAGGTCATCTCCACAGTTACAGTCTGGTTTGCCCAAGTCAAAGCTTCCCCTTCCAAGAATTTTTTCACAAATTTAATTTTCATATCATCTTGTGAGTGAGGTAAAAAACAATCCTTACAATACTGTATAAAATCAACGAGATGTAAGGGTCCATCTACTGAAAAGTGCTTCACTGGAATATTAGATACGAGATTGCATGTGTTGACATTGTGATTTTTGCTTTGAAATTCAATGTCAAAACTTTCAATTTTTTTGCTAAGTTCTTTGACAGATTTCTTGTTTTCAAAAATCATTGCATTCTACTTTTTTTTCCCTAGAGTAACCAAACGATTGTCAGTTTCTTGTTCTACATTTTTTACTAAAACTTTTGTGTTCTCATCCAAATTTTTAATTTCCCCTTTTATCTCATTAAAATCAATTACATTTCTTTCCCTATCTGCCAGTAACTCATTTTTTACAGTATTAATTTCATCACTCAATTTAGCATCAATTTCATTTACTTTTGCTTCCACAGATTCAATTTTTTCCTCAACACTGTCAACTCTGTTCGAAAGATCACCCACTTGTGTATTGATTGATTGGGCTTGCAACAAAATGTTATCAATTTTTTCATCCCAGTAAGTCTTATTGTCGTCAACTGATTGTTTAATTTCTTTCGTGAAGTTTACAAGAAAACTTTTAAAATCAAATTGATCAGTTCTTTCTGTTTCATTTGACCTTTCCTGATTTTCGAAGTCTATTAAATTACTACTTTCTACTTTAGGCACAATACTCTCGAAAATCTCATAAGTCATTGTGAGGGAAAAAAAATTATACACAACAATACAAAACAAGATAAAAAGATTGTTTTAACAAAATACGAGGGTTTCGTGACTTATCTGGAACACTCTTGTACTGTTGCAAATCCACGTTTTCCATCCATGTGATTGTTGACCAAAATTCTTGAAATTACTTCTTCTGTCGAGAATTATATTTTTTGCCGAAACATTTCTTCTCCAAAACTTTTACTTCCCGATGAACACAAATACTGTAACACACATTCTGAAAAAACTGGTATTAACACAAAAATTTTCTTTCTCGTAGCACTGTTGAAGATCTCGTGAACACAATATCCCGGCTACAGTCCCCAGTTGAAATATGCTCACTATTTTTGTTTACTTAAATTTGGCATATTTCGTGACAGTACCTTTTCCGTGAAATGTTTACAAGGCGATATGTGTCTTGGCTTCAGTTGGCTAGTGGAAGTATGATTCCACAATGCAGTTTCGTCGGCTGCAGAAGTGACCTGGTTCAATGTGTGTGCCTCATTTTTGGTGCTTCAAATACCATTTCTTCGAATGTGGTTTCTTCTTTATATAAAAAAATAGTAATATAATTCATTTTTTCCTGTTCACTAACAAATATTTATGACGGCAACTTGCACATTGTTCTACCATCAACACACACCAAGAGTTCACTGCCGAGTGACTACAGTCAAAGACAACTCCAGCGTCAAAGACATTTTACACAACACACAAGCTTCCACTTGTAATCAGTCTCTTTGATATTCTTCGTCACATTTACTAATAGTAATCAATATGCTTTCACTCTCAAAAATATAAGTAAATTAGCATATAATAAGGCAAATTACAATTTAAAAAAATTCTGACAAAAATATAAGAAAACATTTACAATTTGGTATTGACAAATCCGGTAGAAAATAACACATCTCCCAGATCCATTACAGGTGGACAGTGCGTTTTGTAGCCCTGAATTTAAATTCGTGTTCTGAGCTAACCGCAACCCTGTGGTGTGCAATGTACTTGAGAAAATGGAGATCAGTATTCTGTGGCAGAACTAAATTCACGATCGCTTTGTTCACAGCGGTTATAGCTAATCTCTGTGAGCAAACTTTAAACTGAAAAGCTGTCAATTTCTTGCTATCATTGGTTGTGTGTAGGTATCCTCACACGGGCTATATGAGCAGCTGCTTTACCAACTGATGAGGAGTCCTTGCCGTAACTCGGTTGTTGCCGGCCGGAGTGGCTGAGCGGTTCTAGGCGCTTCAGTCTGGAACCGCGCGACTACTACGGTCGCAGGTTCGAATCCTGCCCCGGGCGTGGATGTGTGTGATGTCCTTAGGTTTAAGTAGTTCTAAGTTAAAGTTAAAAGCAACGGTGGTAACATTAAGAGTGCAACGGGAATTCCACTGTTAAATGCAGAGGAGAGAGCAGATAGGTGGAAAGAATACATTGAAAGCCTCTATGAGGGTGAAGATTTGTCTGATGTGATAGAAGAAGAAATAGGAATCGATTTAGAAGAGATAGGGGATCCAGTATTAGAATCGGAATTTAAAACAGCTTTGGAGGACTTACGGTCAAATAATCAGAAGGGATAGATAACATTTCATCAGAATTTCTAAAATCATTGGGGGAAGTGGCAACAAAACGACTATTCACGTTGGTGTGTAGAATATATGAGTCTGGCGACATACCATCTGACTTTCGGAAAACCATCATCCACACAATTCCGAAGACGGCAAGAGCTGACAAGTGCGAGAATTATCGCACAATCAGCTTAACACCTCATGCATCGAAGCTGATTACAAGGATAATATACAGAAGAATGGAAAAGAAAATTGAGAATGCACTAGGTGACGATCAGTTTGGCTTTGGGAAAAGTAAAGGGACGAGAGAGGCAATTCTGACATTATGGCTAATAATGGAAGCAAGGCTAAAGAAAAATCAAGACACCTTCATAGGATTTGTCGACCTGGAAAAAGCGTTCGACAATATAAAATGGTGCAAGCTGTTCGAGATTCTGAAAAAAGTAGGGGTAAGCTATAGGGAGAGACAGTTCATATACAATATGTACAACAACCAAGAGGGAATAATGCGAGTGGACGATCAAGAACGAAGTGCTCGTATTAAAAAGGGTGTAAGACAAGGCTGTAGCCTTTCGCCCCTACTCTTCAATCTGTACATTGAGGAAGCAATGATGGAAATAAAAGAAAGGTTCAGGAGTGGAATTAAAATACAAGGTGAAAGGATATCAATGATATGATTCGCTGATGACATTGCTATCCTGAGTGAAAGTGAAGAAGAATTAAATGATCTGCTGAACGGAATGAACAGTCTAATGAGTATACAGTATGATTTGAGAGTAAATCGGAGAAAGACGAAGGTAATGAGAAGTAGTAGAAATGAGAACAGCGAGAAACTTAACGTCAGGATTGATGGTCACGAAGTCAATGAAGTTAAGGAATTCTGCTACCTAGGCAGTAAAATAACCAATGACGGACGGAGCAAGGAGGACACCAAAAGCAGACTCGCTATGGCAAAAAAGGCATTTCTGGCCAAGAGAAGTCTACTAATATCAAATACCGGCCGGTCTTAATTTGAGGAAGAAATTTCTGAGGATGTACATCTGGAGTACAGCAATGTATGGTAGTGAAACATGGACTGTGGGAAAACCGGAACAGAAGAGAATCGAAGCATTTGAGATGTGGTGCTATAGACAGATGTTGAAAATTAGGTGGACTGATAAGGTAAGGAATGAGGAGGTTCTACGCAGAATCGAAGAGGAAAGGAATATGTGGAAAACACTGATAAGGAGAAGGGACAGGATGATAGGACATCTGCTAAGACATGAGGGAATGACTTCCATGGTACTAGAGGGAGCTGTAGAGGGCAAAAACTGTAGAAGAAGACAGAGATTGGAATACGTCAAGCAAATAATTGAGGACGGAGGTTGCAAGTGCTACTCTGAGATGAAGAGGTTAGCACAGGAAAGGAATTCGTGGTGGGCCGCATCAAACCAGTCAGTAGACTGATAAAAAACGTTCTAAGGGACTGATGACCTCAGACGTTAAGTCCCAAAGTGCTGAGAGCCATTTGAACTGTTTGAACTTGGTTGTTGCAGATTGTAGGTGACACAGGCAGATTTAAGATGAACAAAGAATGTTAAGAAGAAAAATTAGAGCAAATAAAGCAACCAACAGTGATGAAAATGACGTGGTAAACAAACAGAAATAAAAAGAATTATATTTAAACTAATTAATTGAATAAAAATAATAACCGTACTCTTTTGATTAGATGTAGAAAAAATATTTCGCTACATTTGAAGAGATTTGAACCTGTGACCTTCTACGCGTCAGGTTCGTATGCTAACTATTGCACTAGACTTCATTACTCGATTACGAAGTTATATTTGTGACTGTGGTGACCCAGCCTTGACGATGAATTGCAGCCTTCAAAAATTCGGCTTCACGCATCGTTGTGCAAGCTCATCTAATATAAGCTGATCTCCACGATTACAGTAACTGTATACGTGATGCCGAATCGTCTCTCATTCGGAAATATCCGGTAGTGTTTGGTTAGTGCCGTGTACGAAATGTGTATTTCATTAGCACCGTTGCGTGTACGTGTTAACCTGTGTGATGTAACGTGAAATAGAAATACCGGACCCACGATTTGGTATCCAAACACAACATAAAAGAGTGGCAGACGAGGAATTAGAAGTGACCTGACCAATTGTCGTGGCAGTTCGGGGGCACTACACCAAACGCTTCGATTCGAGGAAACCGGCAACGACGCACGAAGTGTCAACTGTCGAGGAATTTTAATTTTTCGTCGGTATCCTCCTGATAAAAATGTCATTTCTCGTAGTCGTTAATACGAATGTTTGCTAGTTTTCATTATATTTGTTCGCAGTGAAATTTATACGCAATGATATTTGTGTGAAAATTATCCCAGAAGTTCACACAGTTCAAAGAGAGTAGATAACAAATTAAGGGAAGTCATTGTAAGTTCTCCATTCCTCCCTCACTTTTTTGCACATTTCTTGAGTATAGAAAAGAATCGACCTGCACGAACACAAACTTCTCCGGCTGTTTGTGAGACACCCTGTCATTTTCTTTCGTTCAGCTCCCGTAGATATCCAGAGCATCCTGAACGGCGCCGCAAAATTTTGCCGTCACTGCGACGTCGTGATCCTGACGAACCTGATACGCAAGAAGGTGAGCGAGATCCCGGGTCTGTCGGCGCGGGAGGAGCTGGTGGCGGACACGGGGCCCGACGGGGACGTCTACTTCTGCAGTGCCGCCTGCTACATGCAGTTCGCCCTCATGCACCGCTCCCCGACTCTCAACCAGCAGGAGAAGGTAAGCCACTTTCTTTACTACTAGATCTGCGTCATTTGACTGTCACAACTGAACAGGCTGCGTCAAAATTACACTATTTTTCACACCGAATATAGAGAATGTCGTAAATTATTTACGACGGCGACATATAAAACAGGTGCCGTTTTATTATAGGCTCTGTAACTGTCGTTAAATTGGCGATCGTCGAATTTTGTCTAAGATCGGACACTTCACACGGATCACCTATTTTTGTAGGCATACTGTCTATACCAATTTCGGGAAAGACATCGAACGGTAGACTTTTATCGGTGACTCGGAGCAACGGTCGAGCGAGCTGTGGAATAAGTTTTTCTCGGACCGTTTTGGATACGACACAGATATGTGCACTTGCTCGGAGCTTATACAGATTGACTACTTTTGCAATGTTCTCCAAATGCACCCCGTATGCCCCAGGACATCTTGGTAATCTGGGAAAAACACAAGAATTTTTTCACCCTGAAAAACCAGGGAATGTTATAGAATTCTAGGAATTTTTCATTACTTCAGTTTTCAGTTAAATTTTTGTAATTTTGACTAGTAAGAACTGATACTCTAACAAAGAATTTACTGTAGCTCGTTGCTGCAGCGTGGTACTGCAGCAGTAAAACATAAACGAGAGTTTGACACCAAAATAAAACTTAGAAAATTTGCCGTTTATGACAACAGAACACAGATCACACACCGACATTTGCCGACAGCAAAATGCGTCAGAGGCTTTGGGATGAAGATTGTGCAATACTTCGTAACGACAAACTGCCTTTGGTGAGTATAATGTGACAGCTGTTTAAATTTCTAACAGATCGTGGGAAAATGTTCTGGATGGTAATTAGAGAAGTGTTACTTTCAAAGTAAATTTCATTTTATGTAAAATGAATTGTGTTACATATGAGAACGAAGTATTTGACACAATTTCCAGGCCGAGAAGGCCAGTCATTTCTGCCATTATTTAAAATTTTACGGGTACATTTGTGTTTGATGTACCTTAAAGGGCAACATGTGTTAAAAAAGATCAAGTTTAAAGGTTAGTTTTTCATGTCTGCTATAGTTCTTTCATGTATTACAAATTATGCAATAACGATGGCAGAAAGTACGATTATCCTGAAAGCACATCCAGGGGCACAGTCTCGATTTCAGGGCTTTGGAAGCTGCAGTGCTGTATTTAGTGGAATTTGTATTTATACTTTGTAATACATAAATACACAATGTACGTGTTTCCACACATCGAAGATCCTTCCAAAATGCGTTGTTTTTTGCTGGGTTTCTTTTCCTAAAGCTGTAGGCATTTCTGTGTCAGTATATAAAGCCGTTACTCTGTTCAAAGGATTAACGAGTTTCACAACTCTGAGGGAAATTATGTTGTCATTTAACACGGAAAAAATGTACTTTCACTGGGGAAAAAGTGTATTTTCAGTCGAGAAAAAGTTCATTTTTAACTTGTAAATCGGGGAAATTTTTTTCTTGTCCGTATATGCAGACTGTCCTAGTTTTTAATAGTGAAGCAGCTTACATTTTTATTTGAGCTGTAGCTGACAGATTGAGGATTATTAGCAAACGTTTAGGTCATTGTA